>NW_027530625.1:8564599-8659390 GCF_008692635.1 Crocuta crocuta
GTTGGGGGGGGGGAGAGGCAAAGTTTAAAAGAAGTTGAGAGTCCCCTGTGAGCCTTGTTACGAGGATTCTGGACATTTCTGAAGAGTCTAGCTGATTCTAAGGGTGCCCCACGCAGGCAGGTCTTGCTCTGAATTGTTCTCACCGGCAGACCAGATTAAGAGATAAGGTGAGGTGGTCACGCAGGCAATTTAACAAGACCCGTTAGGTGCCCTTTTTGGGCAGGGCCCCTTGTCCAGTGGAAAAGCGTTAAATTCCTGTCTCATGGAAGCAATGCTTGGAGTCTAATGGCTTTCCCTGACTTCGTGTAGAGGGCCGCAGTGCTGACCAGCAAGGTCACTAGCAGCTTGAGATGCACCTGCATTAAGGGGCTCTCCTTTACTCCCCTCTTCCCTAAATCTCACCTCCCTTCACTAAAGGGGAAAAAAAAAAAAAAGAGATCAAAGGAATCCACCGGGCTTTGTCAAAATGTCCTTTGCTGAGCTCTGGTTGGCTCCTAGCTTCTCCAAGAGTGGAAGAGGCCGTGCGCATTGCATCAGCGCTGACTTAATCACTCGCCAAGGGCTCTGTGCCCTTCGGTGGGTGAGAACGGAGGCCCCTCTGAAGAACGGCAGCCACGGAGAGCTGCAAACATGAAGATGTTTTGGATGCAAAACAAGCACCCGACAAGCCCGTGGGGGAAACAAAGCTTTAGGCTGCAACACTCCACGAAATGTCCAAATTCTCAGGGCCTTTAAAGGCGGGGATCAGGCTGGGACAGAGAACACAGGGAAGTTTGGGAAATCAGAAAAATGAGGGGCAGTTAAGAATACACACAAAATTAGAATATGTACAGTGGAATTAGGCTAAAGCTTTGCCTAATTGATGCTTGAAACGCATAATCTGGCAAGAGCCATAATAGGAGAAAGAGATTTATTTTAAGGTTATTTAAATTTAGATAATATTAACCCTAAATCTGTTAAATCCGTGTTTCTTTATTAACTGGGGGTAATGTATTGATTCCACTTAGAAACAGGCCCATGAAACATCTATGGCAAGAAACCCTCACCTAAATGTTTGCAAATTAGGCTGAAGTTCCATCTCTGAATTTGAGTCCCTCACACACTTTGCCAGGAAGGTTCCCGCCCACCTCCCCCAGGAATGCAGGGCCAGGATTCGACCTCTGGAGGAATGAGTGCATGTGGGGTGGGGGTTAGGGAAGCAGGGTTTCTCTTTGATCCTCCCCAATCATGGCCATTAATCCTGTTTCTCACACAGCTGGGTTTTGTCTGTAAAGTTTGATCCCTCCTTTTCTCATCCAAATCATGTGAACCATTACACGCGGAAATAAAAGAAAGGTGGCAGATTTCCCTGAGGCCAGCTTGACAAGTGCTATAGGGCTTTATTATTATTGTTGTTGTTAGAAATTTCACCAACTGTCCCTATGAATTCATACGTGACGGGCCGTGGGGAGAAGGCCACATCTTCCCTCCCGCAGAGGATTAGCGCTCACTGGCTCACACTCGCCCTCTCCCCGGGGCGCTGGTGTGGGTGTGAGCTATGCCCCGCTACCAGGGGGCGTCGGAGGCAAGGACCCTGAGCCCTCTGTGGACCCCGCAGACGGCCCAACTTGCACCTCTCGACCCGCTCCTGTGGATCTGGGGGTTTTCGAAGCGGGGCCTCATCGCAGGAATTGGAAGAGGACTTCCGAAGGCAAGACAGAGGTGGAGAGAACAGAGTCCCGGCAGAGACGTGCTGAGCTGGAGCCCTTCCCCTTCGGACGCCTCTGGAATCCCCGTGTCCCAATCTGACAGTGGGCCATCAGTACGCCCCCCGGAGGCTGCTTTCAAATCTGGGGCGGGGGTGGGGGTGGGGAACACAGTGGGAGAGGGGCGGCTGCGGCCTAGGCCACGCTACAAGGGCCCCCGGAACCCCAGACTTGAAGGCAAGATGGGATTCGATGGGAGAAAAAGCTCGGGAGACTGGTGCCTTTTGACTTCAAAGGCAAAGCATAAAAAGGCATAAATAAAAAAGGCGCCAGTAAACCCATCAGCCATGAGACAGGAAGGTTTCCGTGGACATAAAAGAGGCGGCCAGGCGCGGGAGTGCGACGCAGGGTTTGGAGCTGCCTGCGGACGGGACCCGGGGTCTTCCGACCCACAACCAAAACCTGCCAGTCCTCTGAACAAAGCACTTGTACATCGAGAAAATGTGATTTTTTTCTCTTTAACAAAATTGCATCCCAGTTTAAAAAACCCTATTTTATAAGATTCATGATAAGCAATGTGGCGACAGGGCGACAGGAGTAAAACTCTGAGACGCCTGCAGGACCCGGTCAGCAGCAGGTNGTGGCTGGTCTACACCACGCTGACCCCCGCTCCCTCTGGGATAAGCACCGTGGCTTCACCGGGTCTGGGCCTGGTCTGCAGGGAAAGGCGGCACCAGGCTTTCCCACAATGCTCTCCTGACAAGAAGCGGGCCTCCGGGATCCGCCCCGAGCCCCAGGCTTGTGGAGGCAAAGATAAAAACAAAAAGCAGAAAACTCTTTTGGGGAGTCTTGCTGTCCCCCAGTAGGTCTTTCTGGGTTTTTCCATTTCATGGAGAGCATTTCTTCTTTTCTCCCACGGCCGAGGCTGGGCGCCTGCTGCAGACGACGCTGCGTGGCGGGCTGCCGGGCGCCGCGTGTTTGTTTTGCTTTTTGACCTTGGCGACGCCGGCCTCCATCCCACTTGAGTATTCTGAACGCAAGATTTCAGCAAGGCAGTGTCTACTCCGGGTCTTCTTATGAAGGTCAGGCCTGAAGAACAGTAACAGCAGAGGGGGGAAAAGAAACTTTATTATTTTTTTTCTTTCCCATTTGGAAAGACTTGGCTGATGGCAGCTGGTTCCAAGACTGTGGAACTGACATTTTTGTATTAACAGAAGTACAATCCCTTCAATAGTGCTTGTTTTGATATCCTATGCACCAGAAGATTAGATACGGTGCTGACAGATTTTCATAACGGTGGCAAAATATCATGGCATTTTTAAAAGTGAGGCTTTGTTCTGTGTTGTTTTCATGGAAAAAAAAGAACAATACACACTCACACTCTGATGGCAAATGAAGTGTATGATGCAGCAGTTTGCCAACGGATGGGGGGAAACCCGCCTTGAAACTCAACGGCCTCTAGCGGTGAGAGCCGACCAGCGACCATGGGCAAGGAAGCCCCGTGTAGTTCAAAGCCTCCTCCGGACAGGGGCCACACAGTGCCCGGGCCTGGGTGTCGGTCCCAGACTCCTCTTCACTGACTGAAGAGCCTCCTGTAAACATTCCTGACCTTGAAAACCCCAAACCCAGGGTCTGCGGGGGCAGGCGGGACGGGCAGCTCTCCGCGGACCACAGGCAAGGTGCGGAGCGAGGCGGGGGCTCCCTGCCCCAAGCCACGAGGAAAGTGCCAAAGGCTCAAAATCAACCTCCGACATTGAATTGGTATTCAACTGTTTACAAGAGACTGCAGCCTCACCATTTGATCCGAAGCTCAGAGGGAGAAACTGGTAGAAGTTCAAGTACACACTATGAATATCCGGGAGTAAATGTTTCCCAAGAGAGGATTTTAGCCCCAACAACAAGAGGGCCCTGGCCGCCACGCCCACTCCGCTGTGCCGGCAAGTCCCCCAACTGCCAGCAGTGGGCCCTTAGGTTCTTAGGAAAGGCACACATCACCCTCTGCAGAGTTGCATCTTCTTTGTAATACTTGGGAGATCGGCTGGGCTAAAGTTGTGTCAAAATGGAACGGAACGCCCTTAAAGCTCAAGAATTAGCAACAGGACCGCTGCTGTGCTCGTGAGCTGCTGAGGGTCGGTGGCAGAGGCCGGTGGCAGCGTCGTCACTAGTGTAAGGCAATTACCCCGCATTACCCCACAGCTGTGGCGGGGCTCAGACAACCGTGTGACAGGCCCAGCGTGGCTTTCTACCAGGACACACAAGGGGAAACACGGTCACCCTCTGTTGGGAAACAAGATCTGAAAATCTTTTAAGGCTTAGAGTTTATCGTAAGCGTGCACGGAGGGGCGGGTGAGGACTTAGCGAGATTCGGGGCGAACGGGGGGGGTGCCTGCCGGGCGGCACGGCATCTCAGGCGCTCTCCGCGGGACGAGGGGGGCAGGCCGGCACCCTCGCCTCACAGACAAGGAAACGGTTCTGGAGGAGCGTGAAGTACCTCGCCCAAGACCGTCCAGCTCGTAGGTGCAGGCGCGGAGATGCGCACACAGGTCACTCGGGCCTGCGCTCCTCCCGCCAGGCCGCTGGCCCAGGGCCGCACAACTCGGAAGGTCTGGCAGGAGCGGGGGTGGCAGAGAACCACAGTCTGACGGGAGGGGGGTTCTGCGGTCACATGGGGATGCCGCAGGGGGCAGAGCGAGCAGAGTCTGGACGGCGGAGGAGTGAGGAGCAAGTGGGGACAAAGAGGAGAGCTGGCGGTGAAGGAGGTGCCGGGCCTGGAGCCTCAGTTTCCTCATCTGAACAATGGGGACGACACTTTGAACAAAGCTCATAGGTGCGGGGGGATCAAAGACGACGCGCAGTGATGGCTGGCATGTGGCTTTCAGTCAATCAGTTAAAAATGAGGAAACTGAGGTCTGGAGACGCCAACCAAGCGCCTCCCCCAAGGCCACACAGGAGGCAGGCCCGCCGCCGGGGGCCCTCGATGCCCAGGTCCGGGCACCTGTGGCTGCATGCCCCTCTCCTGCAGGGCAATCATCTAACCCCCCGAGCCCTGCCTGGGGTGGCCCGTGGGCCCCACCTGGGGGGGGGTGGGCTGGGGGGGCTGGCGCGTGGCTGGCAGGCGGCAGGAGCCAGGCCTGCAGCTGTGGGCACTGAACTTGTTCCAAACTGAAGGCTGCCATTCTTGTGCGTGTAGTTTATTTTTAGTCGGGCTACATGACAGACGGAGTGAGAAGGTTCTGACAGGAAGAGGTGCCGCTTCTTCCCCGTTTGAAGCCAGGTACTCACAATGTGTATAATTTTAAATCTAACAACCCGAGTTTCAAAATATGCAAAATTTCAGTCAGAATACCCTCCTCCTCAGCATCGGCTCCACCACTTCCGTGACGGCTCCTGCCACTGCTAAAGCACAATAAATACCCAGAACCTGGCTGGGGCGACTGATACCCTACTCGGCGACAGAGCGGGCACAGACAGCCGAGGCGGCACACCCCCAGCCGCGGGCGCACCGACGGGCGGTCCTGCAGACGGGGCCGGAGGGACGGCTCGGGGGACCACCCCGGCGGGGGCACCACACGGCACCCTCCCGCCCCTTCCCAGACACACACAGCTGGGGCCCGGGCAGCACCAGGTCCCGTCTGGTGGGTACAGGGTGGCTTACTGAGGACCTCCGAGTCCACACCCTGGCGGGGGACGCGTAGGAAGCGCGTCTGGGAGACGGTCCTGCCTGCCTTCAGCTTTTGATCTCAAAACGCCCTGGCTATCTTGCCGTCTCCTTCTGGGCAACGTACTTCCGACCCAGGACCCTAACCCGAGCTCCGAGGCTCCGGGTGGTCTAGAGGGCAAGCAGGGCTTCACCTCCCAGACCCAGACCCGCTCCCCAGGACGCGGACCTCAGGGTGGGCCCTGCAGGGGTCTCCCTGCCGCTGGGGGAGCAGCGGGACCCAGCTCGCGGTCCGCCGTCCGGAGGCCCGGTGCCGAGACGGCAGAGTACAGATGGGAAGGTGGAACGTCCTGAACCCAGGCCCGCGCCGGGCGCACGTGGCCTCTCGGTGCCTTCTTCTGCCAAGCTGCGCTTCTCCCACGGACTTGCCAACTTCCTCGCCCTCCTTGCCCTCCAAATACTCAAACCCCTCTCGAATGGACTTCCCAGTCCACTGGAGTAATCCCGCAGTTACCAAGCAACAGATCAGTTTATCTAACCACAGGGAACTCCCTTGTAGTGAAGGCTGAATAACCCCCCTTGGTTACCAGGCTGGATTACCCGGCAGGACGGGCAGATGCCACTTTCACTGCCAATAAGGTGAAATCACAGCCTAATTAGTAAATCAATATGCCCGTTGGGTGACCACTGCAGAAGAGGGGCCTCAGGACCTTCTCCTGCCTTTACTGACAGATTCACGGAAGGCTGCCCCAGGTAGGAAGCCGCCTCGGCTCAGGCTTGTGTTCACGGCATCCTTCTACAGGACAGAGTTGTCCACCTGATCTTCTTTAATTTATGCACTGTCAGGCCAATCGATATTTCCTTTTACGTTTTACAGCTTTAGGATCACGCTCAGAAGAGTCCTCCTCATCCCAGCATTTAAGAATGTTCAAGCAGGGGTGACGGGGCGGCTCAGTCGGCTAAGCATCCGACTCTTGTTTCAGGTCAGGTCATGATCTCCCGGTTCGTGGGATGGAGTCCCGGATGGGGCTCTGCGCTGACAGCGGGGAGGTTGCTTAGGATTCTCTCTGTCCCCCTCTGCCCGCCTCTCCCCTGCTAATGCTTGCTCTTCTCTCTTTCTCTCAAAATAAACAAACATTAAAAAAAAAAGCCTCAATCATATTTTCCTGTAGCCTGCTACTACCTTAACTCCATCTAGATTTTATTCTGGTTTAACTATTCCTTCCCAACAGCTGTCCAACATAGTCACTGGACACTAAGTCTGCTCCCCAGGACTTGAAATGCACCCCTGTGACTCTTCCAGACACTCAGAACACTTTCTGTAGGCGATACTTGAAGAGATGATGAGGATGACGATGGCCCACACTACAGAGGTCTACCAGATGTATCAAAACACGTGAGCAAATACCACTCACATGGGTGGCAAAGGGATTTAAAGACAAAACAAGTCAGTCTTTCACACTGGCCACCTGGAATAATAATTCTACCACTGACACTCACCGGGCATTTACTGCGGGCCAGGCGCTGTTCTTGGCACCAGACGGGTATTCAACTCACTTACTTCACTCACAACCCCACGAAACACCTACGGTAACTCCCTTGCGTTATTGGTGAAGGAATGGAGACACGGGGAGGGAGGTGGCGCCCAGGGTGACAAACCGGTGACAGAAAAGCAGGGACTCCAGTCCCGGAAATCTGACCTCATGACTTGCACACTTAACTACTGGGCTGTTAAGTGTCCGTCAAAACAAGAAGCAAGTCTCCCGCACAAGATTATTTTTACACCAAGACAATGCCCACGCTGTCTCAGAATTTCAGAGACTCCTGGCGGCCCCAACAAGTGCATCTTAAAAGTGATGGTTGGATTAACTTGGGCAAAAAACAGCAGCTTAAAAAAAATCGCACGATTTGTTCAATTCCATCATGGACAAAGAGAAACCCATATAAGTATACTTGCAGTGGAGGCCTGAAGGGTATAAAAATGTGACTCAAGGTTAACTTGGATTGTGGGCTTACGGGTGATTTCTAAGCTTTTCTCTACTTCCTGAATTTTTACAATGAACATGTGTTATTTTTACAATCACAAAGAACAGCATGTTCATTTTAGAAAAAAAAATCAAATGGTAGAATTTTGCCCTATGTCACCAAAATATCAAAGTATTTTAATTTTTACTTTTCAAAACCTTTTTGCCTTTGGCTTTTAGTTTGTTTGATTCTGTGAGATATTTCTCTCTTAGAACAGACAAAAACACAGACTGAGGAGTAAAACATACTTATTCTTTGATCTGAAGGATTCTGCATGTAAGCAAATGACCCAGGGACACANCCCCCAACTGGAAGAAAAGCCTGGGTCCTAATCGAGGCCAGCAGGACATGGTGATGCTATCAGAAGGCTTGAGAGGGCCTCAAAAGTTTCCCTGTTCCCGCCTCGCCTTCATGGATGAAAGAAAGGCGGCATGGCATGTCTGCGCAAGGTTTTGGTGGCTCTCAGATGACAGAGTTAACAACTCCAAGGAGAATTTGACAGGCAGTCCGTCCGGTGCAGCCGAGGAGCTTAGGTAAGGAATCTGCGAGCACGGGTGGTAATTCAGCCTGCACGCTATCAAGCCTTTCACGGTCACTGGAGGAAAAAGCAGCTCTATCAAGCCTCCTTTAACCTGTGGCTGTGTTTCGGCACAGATGTAAGCTGGCCGGCGGACCGTTTAACGGGTGCTTTCTTTGTGGTCTCCTAGGACCAAACCAGCTTTAGCTTCTGTAAGACCACCAGGGCCCCAGAAGACACCCCACGCCGGGGTGGGGGGCCCTGTTGTGGCACGTGGTCCCTACAGAAGAATACCCGAAAGCGACTCTGTGGACACAGAGAGCGATGAACAGTGGGCTTCCGCCTTGCATCCAAGAACATGACCCAGTGAAAAGCAGAGAAGAGCTCTGAGCCCCGGGCTGGGGGCAGGCATGCCGCCAGGCCACACAGGTCACAGGCAATCAATACATCGATGTTGTGACTGATTTTGCTGCCCGGCAGGGCGCGCACGATGAAAGAGGACAGAGCTAATGTCCAGAGATAGCAGAGGCCTAAACGTGAAGAGTGGGATTAGAATCCCAGAAATGCATGGGAGCCTCAAGTGATGGAAACCGTGAGAGCGGCTCCGTCGGGACTTGGGCCCGGGCATCAGCAGGCAGGTGGCCGTGCTGGAGCGGGGGTTGGGGGGGGAAGACCGGAAGTCTGACGCTGGACGCCCGGCTTCACCCCTCACCTAGCCAATGTCCCTGTGGAGTCAACAGCTCTCTCCAAGCTTAGCTGTCCCCCATGTCAGAAAGTGCCTCCACCCACAGGCCTAATGAGCATGTCAGAGTGCTCGCCACACTTTAATTCTCTGCGACAATAGGAAGATGGAGAAATACCAAGTGGACATAGAAACGACGAGGCGGATCGGTAGCCGGGCTGACCGTATCCTGAACGTGCCGCCTGAGATTGATAAGCTCGGGGCAGCACTTCAGCACCAAACCCCAGAGCTCAGCCCTGTGGGCCCGTCCTGTTTGACATTATTGATGTCTTGGATGATATTATGAGGCATATTTATCACATGTGCAGATGAAAAGCAGCCTGCAGGGACAGCGGCCACCCTGGACGACAGAACACCTGCAACACCCCGGCAGGCCAAGGGGACAGGCCTCGGGTAAAGGTGAAACGGCACGGGGCACGTGCCTCGCCTTGCTCTTGAGGTGAAGCAGCGGGGCAGCCTGAACTCTCACGTGCAAACAAGCAGGGACTCAGTTGGCCAGTTTCAGCCCGAGCCACAGGACGGCCCAGATGCCAATGATCGGGAGGCCGGGAGCCTGGGGGCCAGGGTGCCCGTGGGGGGCAGGACCCAGGGAGGTGGCTCGCTGCCACCGAGGGAGCCCGGCCGGTGCTGAGCCCCGCGGGGGCAGTAGCCATGGCCCCTGCTCCTACTGGTAACAGACCAAGAGATGTGATCGCTCTCCTCTTCTGTGCTGGTCTGTCTCTCCTGCACGTTTGGGGAGTTTCACAACCCGGATTTGGAAAGGAACGCAGGCTGGGAGAAGAGCCGCCCAGAGCAGAGCCAGCCCCTCTGACGACGGAGAGGACCCTAGCTCCGTCCCGCACGGGCTGTGGGGCAGAGTCTGGCCCAGGCCTCCGTCTCTCCGCGTGCCGGTCTGCTCACTCAAAAGGATTCAGTGAACTGATGAACCAAGGTGCTTCTCACAGCGCCTGTTTTGAAGGCCCCCACTCAGTGTTGACTGTTATTGTTATTAACAGAACGGAAAAGAGAAGAGGCAGGAGATAAGGAGCCGTCGTCAGCTACCCGACACGTGTCGTGTGGACCAGGGACAGCTTTGATCAGCGATAACAACACCTTGTATTTTTGTGTTTGCATATCATGCACACGCAGCATTAGAATCTCAGAGAGACCACGGAATGGAAATAAGACCACAGGGTGGAAAATGAAAGTGGTCCATGGGAGCTCAACTTCAGGAGCTCTAACAGGCAGCAGAGTCCCCTGTGTCAGTGGCGAGCGCCCACGGCCGGGGAGCCTGGGGCAGAGGCCTTCATACCCAGGAGCCATACAACAGGCAGGTCAAGGGCAGACCGTGGCGGGAGCCCTTGGGAAGATTCCAACGAGCACTCACCCCTCGTACAGACTCAGATGGAGTGGGAGGGTGGGAGAAAGCAGCATTTACTGAGCTGCCACTCCAGGCTCGGCACTGGGCTACACGTCTGGAACCCATCCGCGCACCCAGGGCCCCGCGGGCTGCAAGATGCAGGCGCACTGTTGCCAGGGCTGGGATCAAGCTCAGGACACCCGACTCCAGGCCCAGGCTTCTCCCACTGCACCCCACCCTCTAGAGCCAGAAGGAAACCAGAGAAAACGCCAGATCCAGATCCTCCCTGCAATCCTCTCTTCTCCAGTATTTTTCGAGATAACTGCCCTGCAAACACAACTGTGAGGTTGCTACCCTGATGGTTTCACATCAAATTTGACCATATACGTAACCAAATGGACTCCTGCTTTAAGTCAGTTTCTTTGGTTATGTGAATTGTCTGCTCAGCCGTGGCAGGGTTCAAATACTTGTTACTTTGCCCAACGCCAACTCTAGAAACTGGAAGCTCCCCCAAAGGGCATGTAAGGCAGCAGCAAAGTGCTGGGATGTGGGCTCCAGGCTCTCTCAGACTTGGGGCCATGGGACCAGGCACACCCACTTTCCCCTGGGTTAGCGGGGACCAGCCTGGGTCACAGGGCCCCGGTGAGACAGGCACATGGACTCAGCACAGCCGAGGGCACAAGGAAGCCCTTCGGGAGTCTGCCGCCACCGCTCTAGAGCACTGCTTGAACCGTATCCCTCCTCTTGACGACGAGTTCAGACGTTACTCTCCCTTCCAGACTGTCGCCGTAACACCAGGGCTGGAAGGAAGAGGACGGCTGAAGGAGACCTGGACTCATTTCCTTCCAGGCTGTAACAGGATGCAAGGGCTCTGGCCTCCTGGCAGTGAGGAGAGGAAGGGGGGCTGAGGACACACATCTTCCTGCTCACAAAGGGGCCCACGGACCACGGGGGTAGATCAGAGGCAGGGGTCATCCCCAGCAGAGGCGAGAAGGGTTCGGGACGACGTGTAGCAAGGGGAGAGCTGGGACCATCACGCTCTTTCCTTTCTCTCCGATGGCGAGAACCGGGAGAGCTCCGAGCACGGCCGATCTAACGAGGAGCCGGGCATTCTCCTGTTGCGCGCAGCCTTAACGGCTGTCGGCCGACTCATGCTGGGCCAGCTGCGTCTTCCAACTCCGGTGCCTGGAAGGCTCCAGCAGTGAACGTGACCGCCCGAGCATCCTCCCTGGAGAGGCCGGCTGGGTTCCTGTTCTTTGTTGTCAGCCCTGACTGCTTGACTGAAAACACACCCCGTGCTTCCCGCTGTCTGCAGGTGACCCAGGTGTGGAGAAAGAGCAGGGTCACCGTGAAATCCCTCTAATCGCCTCATTAGCCGGGTGGGGATGAGGGTGCGTTTGTTCCACGAAGAGGCACAGGGCTGGTAATTGCATGGCGTCAGAGGGAAAGAAATAGTGGCAGCAGCAAGAGGCCAAGTGTAAAAGCTGCGTGTGCACAGCAGTAATTAAGCCAGAGCGCTGAAAGGCAGGGCCCACGGTGCCTGAGCAGAGAGGAGGGAAGGGAACTGAAACCGGATTTGCACCGCGTGGCCTGAGTGGAAGAGGCGGGCCCTCCACTGGAGCCCCTGCCGCTGCTGGAGCTGCCCGTGCGCGGGGAGCTCGCTGACCGGCAGGTGGCTCGCAGACACACAGTCCTTGAGCACCGCCGCCGCGCTGTGCTGTGTTCTCTGGCCACGTTCCACAGGACTCTTCCTGTCCCGTCCCAGTGTGGACAAGAGTATATCCTCCTCCGTACAAACATCCCAGAGGTAATCCAGCGTGGACTTCTGTGGGCCACCCTGTGTCTGCCTTGCCCGTAGAAGATGCTCCTGTCTACAGTGCATGCAGCTCCCCCGGGTTCTACCTTAAAGTATTCTTAACTAACCCTACATTGACTGAGCCCACAGACACACTCGCCAGCATCTTGCCGTCCTCTTGCATGGAGGAGGACACCCCCTCGCCTGCCCCGAGGACCTGGGTCTACATTTTTGAGATCCGCAGGCCAACTTCATGACCACCACCTCCATGCCACTCCTCAGGACTTGAGCCTTTACTGAACCGTGGTCTCCTGAGTGGGGGCCCGGGCACCTGCCCTGCGTGCAGCCCAGGGAGGCTCTGAGGCAGGCTCTGCCACCCTGCTCCACAGGACACGCAAGCCTGTCCTCAAGGCTGCCTCTGCTGGTCCTCAGCTGTTTCCTCCTGGTCTTCAGGCTGAAGCTGAGCGATCTGCCCTTCCAGTGGGGCATCTGCTCTGGTCCTGTGGAGGCAGGGCAGAGACCCCAATCCTGAACCTGCCTATGCCCATGCTCTGTGGGCTGATCCCCAAAGCTCGGCCACCATGAAGTCAGGGCCACAGGGCCAGAGGAAGGTGGCCCCCTCTTGTTCTCCCAGGACAGCCTGGCTGAGTGGAACGTGCTCTGAAAAGCACGTGCCCCCTCCCCCCTGCAGGATTTGCCATGTGCTGGATCCACTAAACAGGTAAGAAGCGTTTCCCTCTCTTTCTTATCTTTCTTTCCTTCCCACCGTGCCCTTCCTCTCAGAATTACAGGCCACGGGCAGGTTCTGTTCATCTATTCAGAACTATTCCCCGAGGAGCCACTGTGTGCCGGTCCCGAGGAGGAGGAGGAGGAGGAACAGCAGCAACAGCAGCAGACAGGGTCTCCACCACCTGGTACACTCGAGAAGAGGCGGACATGCACCACCTGCACAGACGGCGGTGTGGGGTGAGGAGAGGCCAGGGTACCAACCTGGGCAGGCAGCCCAGAGAAGACCTCCTCGCAGAAGGGTCTGAGGCCCAAAAATGAAGAGCAGGGAGAGGCCCAGGCCCTCTGGGCACTCGGCAAAGGCCCTGAGACAGTGGGGGAAATGGGGGCCACGCAGGGCCACTGAAGACGGGTTTGCTGTGGTCACTCGCCTGTCGTCAGAGAGAGGAGACGCACTGAGAGGCCAGCGGCCGGGGAGACAGGCAAGGGTGAGGAGGCTCTGTGGCCTGGGGCCCGGCTTGAGAAGCCAAGGGAAGAGACCAGCAGGTGGCCAGAGGGGTCAGCCGTGTTGAATGCCGCTCCAGACCGACTAGGGAGAGATCCGACCCAGAGGCAGGGGTTCACAGAGGTCCCCACGTTCTCTAGCGCGGCTCTGTCGAGCCTCTGATCTCATGTTTGGCCAATCTGTCTTTTACAGAATAACTGGCTCAATGAAATTGAGAAAATTTTCACAGTGGGCAAGGTTCCAGGTGTGCCGTCAGCTAATTAAGTGATATGAGGGAGGTTGTAAATGCCACATAAAAATTGGCAGGCAAGCTGCTCCTAATGATGAGAATATTGCCTTACAGGGAGGTGCAGCTGCAGCTTCTTAATGCTCGTCTTGGAGTGGACCGGCTCCACGTTTTCAAGGTTGTTGCTGATAAGACAAGTTCAAGCTGCTGAAAAGCTGACCGCCGGCCATGCTGCCCACTGCCCGGCGCAGGGAGACGCACAGGTGCGGTGAAGGGCGGCGGAAAGAGCCACCAGCGCCGTCACTGCTACCGTCGTCAGCAAGTGCTCCCGCGTGTTCACGCCCGACACTGCACCGACGCCTGACACTCACCATGAGGTTTGGTCCTCGCACAGCACTGTGAGGCGCCAGTGCCCGTCTGGGAAGCGAGGGGACCGGGCGGGGAGCGGCAGAATCACTTGTGCCAGGGCACAGACGTAAGTGGTTCCATCCAGGCTCAATCCCTGTGTGGCCCTCGGCACCTAAGAAGCCAGAGGCCCTAGGGGCGTCTGGGTGGCTCAGTTGGTTGAGCGTCCGACTTCGGCTCAGGTCATGATCTCATGGTTCGTGGGTTCGAGCCCCGCATCGGGCTCTGTGCTGACAGCTCAGAGCCTGGAGCCTGTTTCAGATTCTGTGCCTCCCTCTCTCTGATCCTCCCCTGCTCATGCTGTCTCTGTCTCTCAAAAATAAATAAAATATATTAAAAAAAAAAAAGCCAGAGGCCCTAGAGCACTGGTCAGGGTGAGAGCCCTCCGCGGTTACTAAAGAGCCACGGATCAGAAGAAGTGACAGGGCAAAGGGCTTCAAAAATGAAAAATGTCCCGAGTAGAGCTCTACAAAACCTCCAGTGTGAACTTTAGAACATTTGTGGTCATTCAGAGGAGAGATCTCCGGCAAGCACCCTCCACATGAGGAAGTCTACCCGGTACAGGGAATACACTGGATCCAGGTCTGTGGGGACAGCACGCCTGGTGCCGGTGGTTCTGACCCGAGGCCAGGACCCAGGGGAGCCAGCCCTGTGTACCCACTGGCACTGACCACAGCCCGCCGAGCGCTGGCCCAGCACACCCAGATCCAGCAGCTAAGGGTTAAGAGATCCTTCACTTTAGACTGTTTACCTGCTTGATAAGATCAGGAACTACCTGGTCACACCTTAACCGGGTCGGTTTGAGCAAATGTGTACAGGGCGCCTGGGGGTGTGGGGGCCCTCAGTCGGTTGAGCAAATGACTTCGGCTCAGGTCATGATCTCACGATTTGAGTTCAAGCCCCACATTGGGCTCTGTGCTTGGGGCGGAGCCTGCTTCGGATCCTCTGTCTCCCACCCCCCCCACCCTGCCCCTCCCACACTTGCACTCACTTGAAAATAAACATGAGAAAGAAAAAAAAAGAAAATGTGTATAAACAAAACTGCATTTCTTTTAAGAACAGCCAACAATCTGGAGTGCTTTTCCTCTACTAATTTTAAAAGGAGGAGTCGAGAACAGAGGAGCATAGTTACTGGATTACTGATAAAGGCGACGTCCAAGATGTTTCCACACACTAGGAAAAACGTCAGGAAGACACAGGGGCATAAGGCAGGGGCAGACGAGTCTTGGTAGCTACAAATCACATCGTTTGGGGCAGAGCAGGGCTTTCCTGATCACAGCACAGAATTCACATGAGATCGGGTGGTTCAAGCCACAGACTCATGCACTCGTGTTGTCGCAGTGGCGCGGACACCGTGAGGAAGTATGTTCTTGAACCCTTCTCCACAGAGCATGAGGGAGGTGGACTCGCAGCCCACATGGCCTGGCTGCTCACTACTCGTGTGTGTGACCGCACGGACAGACACCCTGGCTGACACCACCACTCTGCCCTCCCGCAGCAGACAGCACGGGGTCCCTGCATCTCCTGGGAAGATGGAAGTTTTGGAAGGTGGGTTACCTTTGCTTCTTGGGAACCGCGGAATCTACCTAGCCTCAAAACCAGAACTGCATTTCACAGAAGGAAAACGCCGTGTTCGTGACGGATGTTGCCAAGGGGCCATTCAATATTTTACCAACAGCACCGACTCCCTGTGTGCACGTCTGTGTCGGTGTTCGGGGTGGGGGTGGGGGCTGCCCTGGCAGGTCTGTGTGTCGGTGTCAGAGGAGTTTTGTACCTATGACTGTATTTGTGAGCAGGGGAGAAGCCTTTTGCGTTCCCTTTCAGAACTGAGGACTGAAAAAAGCAGACATGGGCCTGGTGATTAAGATCTCATTTGGGGCCATTATTCTTTTTTTTCTCCACAGCGGTCAAGTGAAGGAATAAAGGCATATAGATGAGATAAAACTTCCCTTTGCCACTGTGTGGAAGCAGTCTCCTCAGCTAACCCGCCCTTGCTTCGCGCTTTAACGCCCAGGTGAACCCCTCGTTTGGTGCGTGATGCAGTGAGACAGGATTCTGCTCATAGCGGCATGGATTTGATCGACAGGTATCAGAGATCTGCACATAACATACAGCTATTCTACGCAGTTAACCCCGTAACACGGAAGGCAGAATAATTTGGAGAATTTAGTGCTATTACTTGATCCACCCCAAGAAAACATAAGGAACCACTCTCTTTCTTGACAGATGGATTTCGGAGGAGACGCCTGAGCTCAGAACAATCACTGTGGCCACAGCATAACTCTCTGCACTTTGTGGGGTTTAATGGACTTTTCTTCCCAGCCCTCAAAAAGCAGCAACTGGCATTTGCTTGAGCCCTGACTGAGGTGTGGAAAATCCGTCACGTCTTGCGGCTGCTTACCCTGACCACAATTATACGGTCCGTGTGCACATCAGTTGCTAAGTCATTCTTCTTCCAGGAGTGACAAGATTTCCCCAAATAAGAAAAAAAAAAGGTGCCTACTGTATCGCTGAGCGCCCGTCTGCATTAGTAAGGCAGGGGTGGGGTGAGAGGATGTAAGGGTGCAGAGAGAAATGCCTTCAAAAGAAGGGCATAACAACCGAAAAAGTAGCTGTAACCGAGTGGTGACATGGCCAGAACAGAGAGCGGTATTGTCACGGGCGGAGTAATCCTGTGACACACTGCTGTCACTCACCGCCCAGCTCCCTGCCGCGCCAGCCAGACATCAAAGGCTGCCCCATACCATCTTACATGCTCTTTATCGGCTAATCAGCCCATTCTTCCCTAAATAAAGCCCTGTTAAATCCCCTGCTCACAGGGGTACAGTAGTCCTGGTGCCCATCTGCTCTCGGGGTCAGCTAAAGCAGGAGGCGGCGGCTTGCTCTCTCCCTAGTGGCTTCTCAAGGTAAGGACAATGCTGGCTGGCTCGAGTCCCCCTCCCAACCGCCTCTCTGCCTCGTAGCTCTGCTTTCCAGGATCCCGGGAAGGGCTGCGGACAATCCAGGCTGAAGAGCTGCGATCTGGATTAACACTTGCTAATGAAGTTCCCAGTCAGAAAGGTAGATCCGCTGCTAACAATGGAATATCGGGACTGCATTTATTTGCGAGGAGAGGAGTTAGCAAAATCTGTTGTTTCTCACCAGTAATCAATTGGCAGGGGCGTTCCTATCTTCTCGAAGTGCCAGAGACGGTGGCAGGGTGGCCTGGCTTCTAGATCGCTAGGGAGTCACCCTCAGACCTGACCGCAAGCCTCACACACTCAAAACCAAAGTGAGCACAGGGAGGTACCAGCTACTTCCGGCCTCAGGGCAGCGACCCGACTCTGGCGCGCAGCCGTCGTAGATCTGAGGCGTCTTCTCCCTCTGGGAGGACGGGCAGAAAAGTCTCTAGCCGCAGCCCTGCCCAGGACAGGCAGCAGGGGCAGTGGGCAGCACCTCAAAACTGCCTGGAAGAAACCAGAGCTGGGAGCTGGACGTGCCTCAGCCTCATCTGGGCACGGATGAACCATGGGGGGGGCGGGGGGATGGACTACCTGCCTCACAGAACTACAGCAGCATGGTCCTATAAGAGAGGTGTTAATAGAAGAAAAAAAAAAATCAAGCATCTTAAAAATTCCAAAACTGGGATTAGAATTAGGCCAATGTCCATTACTAAGAACCTTATAGGTGCCAGGTCCCTGAACAGATCAGGTTGGATGTTTCAAAATATTAACCCATCTGGTTTCCGGGTCTCTGTCCTAAGGCGCTTCCTCTGTACGGACCATCCTAATGCTGAGTATGGCCCTCAAAACAACGTTGTGAAACAGCTGAAAAACACTGATTTCCTTCTCCCTTCTGTAGCTGAGGAAACTGAGGCTCTGAGAACGAAAGCAAAGCTACAGCCCAAAGCTCAGCAGCTCACATCAGAGTGGAGCTGGAACTGAAGTCCAAGTCCCCCGCACGTAAGGCCAGCGATCATTTCCCTACACAGGGTGGTCCACACTGCCTTTTGTCACTGCATCCAGAGAACCTGGGCCCTGGCAAGGTGACGGTGCATGAACAAGCGGGCACGGCAGGGACTTGCAGGGAAGTGAGGCACGCCCCCAGATCCCCCAGTCAGGGCAAGCGTATTCTGACATGTGTAAGTCATAAGCAAAAAAAGGATGTGCAAGCAAGATAACTGTCCAGAGCAGTCAAGGATTCTCGGCTCCCAGACACCTGTTCAATGTTCCCTTCCCACTCACACGCTGCACAAGTGGTGACACCAGTCCGTCCCGGGGTCTCCATAAAAGCAGTCGAGGGTAACTGAAGCCTTCTGGCTCCTGCAAAGGAGCTGGGTCTGGTACTAAAAGAACACCTTTTACAAATGTATTTTGCTGAGAGGAATCATCTCAGGACCTCCGGGAACTGTGGAGGTGAAGTCGGAGCTCTCCCCACTCTCACTGGACTTCTGGACACTTGACCACATGTGCCTTTGAAGGAAGGGGAGAGTCTCGTGCTCGGCACCAGACGCACACGTCAGCACCAAGGAGAGTGACTGGTGCAGGGAGTCCCNTTTCAAAGAACACACCAGAAGTTTTCGCACAAGTCCCAGGAGGCTGGTCAGGGTGAACCACAGCACATGTGAAGCTCCGACTCCAGCGAGGCCCCAAGTCACTCTGCCAGTGGGCAGTGGGGGCGACCCCAACAGGTTTGTCTTGCTGCCCCAATAATCCCACCACCATCTGGACCCGACAGGAGACCCCATTGCATTTCTGCAGGTGCCTTAAAAACATTCAGATTAAGTATTTTTCCTCTCGTTCCAAGCACTTATTATACTGCAGGCAGGCAGGCACTGGTGATGATTTGCCACAAAATCCCAAAGATGGAAGAGTATATACCGATCACATAGCAGCCCCCCCCCCTCCTCACCTCCCCCACCGTGTGCACAGAGCTCTCCACACCCACCGCACCTCCAGCCGAATGTCCCAGGGCAAGTTCAACTCCTCTCACCTGTTCAGGTGTGATTTTCTTCTCTTTACGGCTGAGACACTAAGGTTTTGGGGGGCATCTCGTAGCCCGAAGCTCTTAGCCACATGACCGAGGTGCAGGGCGCGGACGTGGAAGATGTGCTTCAGCTCCCGGGGGTAGGTGGCATAGGCTCGAATGAAGGACTGCAGAGCTGGGAGGAAAAGGAGGGTGAAGGAGGCCGTCAGGACAGGGTCTCGGAGCGCCCCACGTGCCCTGGCCTCACAGCCGTCCTGTGCCCCATACCTTGCCAGGCAACCCAAGACCCACAGCAGGGCAGTACAACGTAACAAACCACCTCAACGTATCCTGGTGTATTTTCTTCCTAATTCTTCAGAAAAATCCACAGGACACAAGTATTACTTGAATAAACCCAACAGAACTTGAGATTTCACTGGGTAGCACATAAGAACACTACAGGGCAGGGGCCCCTTCTGCTCAGGACAGTCTTGGGACCTTGCACAGGGGCAGCTGGTCAGCGTTTGTTGTAGAAATGAAGGAAGACACAGTGAGTGAAGAAACTAAGACATGATCAATGTGGTATAGTCTCACGAAAAATGAAACCCCCAGACCTTGATGTTCGGCAAAAACTTTCCTAACTTAATTTCATGTATTTCTTCAACAGCTAGTCCACGCAAATGTTAGTCCAAAGGTTCTATTGTGCCTCCCGTCACGATCTGTTACTCCTGCTATAAATGCTCACACCACAAGCCCTGCCTCCAGGGCCCCCATCCACAGGGGTGGCTCTCACTCCTTTCTGTACTCCTGGGCTTTTAAAACAAAATTCATTCCAAAGGACCCAATACTGACTGCTACAGGGCTAACCGCATTGAAAAATGCATAAAGAAGGAAATGCGTGGCCTGGGGGCTCAGTCCATTGAGCATCTGACTCTTGGTTTCGGCTCAGGTCCTGATCTCACAGTTCTGAGTTTGAGGCCTGTGTCGGGCTCTGCGCTGACAGCACAGAGCCTGCTTCGGATTCTCTCTCTCCCTCTCTCTCTGCCTCTCCCTTGTACACATGCACGCTTTCTCTCTCAAAATAAATAAATAAACTTAAAAAAAAAAAAAGGAAACGAAAACATTTTTAAAAGCAGAAAAGCAGTTATTAAGTTTCTAAACAGGCCACAGACCAGTTCATCCCGAGGCCTGCTGACAGTTTGGAGATGTCCATCAGACACTCCGTCATGAACGTTTCAGCCCTATTTGTGTCAGGTTAAGAAAGAGGCCCCTGTTCTAGAGCCCAGCGCTGGCCGGAAAAAAGGCAGATGGGGTTCCCAGGCGTGGAGCTCTGGCTACGCCTTTACTCGGCATTCCTTTGAGAAAAGAAAGATGTTCCTACACCCAGCTCCCCTCAAATATATTGCAAGTCCGCTGAAAATCAAGTGCTGCCTCTCCTCACTCCAACAGGGCTGGAGGGGATGGCTCTGAAGGACCCCAAGCCCAGCCCTTCCACTGGCCAAGCCAGAGTCCGGCACCGCGCATTCACAACAGAGCGCAGGCGCTAAATACCAGCCTCTGTCGCCCTCGCTGGCTGAGCCACTGGAGTGGCAAGTTTGCCCACAGCTTAGACGTGATGTCCCAGCAGCACCTGGAGGTTGGCGTTTATGAACAGTAATAAAAAGTGTCATTTTAGCAGATCAGCTCCTGGAAGGATCCTGGGAATCCATCAAAGCTCTATTTACTGAGTAAAGTGAACTCCTTTTCCCAATCGATGAGAAATAATAACCAAGGCAACTCGTCTGCACCCCTCTCTGAAATCTGTGCTCACTTCTCTTTTTTAATAACTGGGGACCGGCTTTTCCGAGGGAAATCTTCAACACTTCAAACGGTCTGTGCTGTTGGGAGGTTCTGACACCAGGCTTCAGACACGGAGCTGCGTACTCCAGTCTCAGGAAAGACGCTCGGCCACCACCCGGGGGATGCAAGCCTCTTCTCTATGCCCCTTCCCTTCCGGACCCTCCACACCGACTCTCCTCTAAAAGAGTGGACTGCAGCCATGCCAAGTCAGGCCAAGCCAGAGTCTGTGCTTGTACGATCTCAGTCCCCCGAACGCCAGCCAGGGCCTCCTCATGCACACTGCCCTCCCACCCCCGCACCAATCCTCAGAGCCGAGGAGGGACAGCCTCTGTCCCCGGGGACGTAGGCGCCCAGTTATTGAGTTTGCCCAGAAATGGCAGACGTCTCTTCTCTTTCCACAAGTGCTCAGGCAGCATTTCACACTGCGTAGTTTTACTAACCCTTCCTGTCCTTAAGGCTCTTGTCTCATGGGGGATGGCGATAGGTGGCTGTCCTCACATCCTTGAATGGACTCCCATGTTTGGAAGATTCAGAGAAGCAGGACTTTCAGGAGCAGAGAAGCTGTTTGCAGACCCTTCCGAGGAGCAGTGTCAAGAACAGGTGGCGGGAGTAGGGGCCGTGGGGCCCCATGAGCAGAGAAAGCAGGCAGTTCTCCGAGCTGGCAGAGGAAGCCGCAGCCACTTGGAGCATGCGCTCTGCGGTCGTGGGCTCCTAGCTCAGAGCCGTGAGGGAGATGTGTTAAAAGAAATCTATTTTAAAATACCCCACATGGACATCTCATCCTGTTCATAAAGTCAGATTTATTCTCGGATGCCTGAACACGAACAGTAGTATCTTACGGATGGTAGTTAGGATCGAGGCGGTAGGAAAGAGCGAGGCTCTAGCCTGGAAAGGAACCTGGGCCCTACCCCAGAAGAACAGACGTCTGTATGGAGTAAAGGCACGCGCACCTCCCTAGCGGACACACCGAGAGTGAGGACAAACTCGGCTGAGTACCTGCCTACCTCAGATCGCGCTGAGGGCAGGGCTCATCTGCCATAGGCGGTCTGGGTTTTCTTGACTTCGAGAAACAGCGCCTCCAATTCAGGCATGGCTGCTCCGCACGTGGCCCCTGCTTCTTCAGGGAGGCCTGCGGCGGGAGGGGCCTCGCCACAGGAAAGCTGTCATCTGTATGGACAGGACTCTAGTTTCCGAAACTTTTGTTCAGGAGTCTCAAGTTCAAACTTATGTTCCCACAGTTTTTAACCACATGGATCCCTAGCTAAGAGAGGCAAGAAATGAGGGAAAAGGGGTGCCTGGATAGCTTAGTCGGTTAAGCATCTGGCTCTTGGTTTTGGCTCAAGTCGTGATCTCACGGTTTGTGGGTTCAAGCCCCATGTCAGGCTCTGCGTTGGTGGAGCCTGCTTGGGATTCTCTCTCTCCCTTTCTCTGTTGCCCCTTCTGTGCACGTGCTCTGTCTCAAAATAAATAAACTCAAAAACAAGAAATGAAGGTAAAAAGGGGCGACTGTTTCTGGCAACTTACAACAGTTAAATGCTGGTTATTAACAATCACTGGGTCAGAGAATGCAACAGCAAGGCAAATGCATACTTGGCCCAGTTTCCAACTACTTTTCTGCCATAAAGGCAAAAACCAGCTGCTTTGTTAATTATTCATGAGGTGGGTTCTGAAATAAAAGGGAGGCAAGTCAGCAGTGAGGAATTTGCATATGCAGATTGAAATGCAGAAGACAGTTTCGACTTCTGGGGTGCAGTCGCTGTCCCCATGTTGTGAACCGAACACCTCTGCACTAGCGAGTGCATGTACGCCCCCCCCACCCCGACCTACGGAACTCCCCAGGCTAAGTGCTGGCAGAGCATAGAGGGGCGAGACCAAGATCTACCACAGGCAGTTTCCTCCCAAACCACCACCAATCTGACATGGCAACCAATCAGCAGAGAAGAGAAAGGCAGGTTTATTTCCTTCTTGGCACTTAAACACTGCAGAGGGGCCCCGTTCAGACATCCTTTAAAAAGAAGGCAAGTAGGGCAGGCACCTGGGGGGCTCAGTTGGTCAAGTGTCTGACTATTGATTTCAGCCCAGGTCATGATCCCAGGGTAATGGGATCGAGGCCTGCATCGGGCTCCAAGCTGAGTGTGGAGCTTGCTTGGGGTTCTCTGTCTGTCTGTCCCTCTCCCCCACATGCACGTTCTGTCTCTAAAATAAACATAAATTAAAAGTAAATAAGAATGATACTAGGGAAAAAAGTCAGAAGACCAGTAACTGCTGGTTTCTTGGCATTCACAACTTCTGCGGCAGCGGCGATGAACTCACAAGCCCACACCCCAAGGACTCCTCACCACAGCCTTACTTTGGTGACCCAGATGCCCTGAGATGGCTGTCGTCTCACTAGAATGCCTCCAACACCTCTGACATCAACGCCGAAGATGAAGAGGGCGGCAAGGCTCTGTTTCTGTCCCCCGCCACTGTGCCAGGAAGCCGGAAATTCCATGGCGCGATACCCGGAGGTGCTGTCGACAAGCCACCGGTCTCCAGCTACCCTGTGACACACCGTCTGTTCCTCTTGGGAGACACGTGCCAAAACCTCCCTGAAGGCGGGTTCTCAGGAAAACCCCCAGGAACTGCTGAATTCACTTTAGGGAAATGCTCGGACGGGCCACTGTCAGCAACCGGGCCAGCCGGCCACACGCTGACCACGGAGCAGCGGTGAGGGGCAATCACTGAGGCTTCCGCTTTTCTCCCGGGCGGTTCCCATTTGGCCCGGTATTATGGCAACAATCAAGGGCAGCTCTCGTGATGTGCCAAGGTATACAGCAGGCACTCAAAAACACTTGCCGACTAACCCACTCTGGTCATCTATTTCCTGAAGACCACAACCGCCCGTGACCCGGCCCCAGCATTCACCCTTGCCCCCCAGGCTCTGTTCTCACACAGGCCATCTTTCCCAGCCTCTGCAGGGCACGCCACCTCTGCTCCAAGTCCTGCATGGCTCCCACCGCCCTCGGGGTACCCCAAGTCCTTGACGGCTTCCAAGCCTGCCTCTGCTGTGCCGGCCCTCTCCTCCTGTGGCCACGCTGAACCCCGGAGCCCTCTCTGGGCCTGGCATGCCCTTTCTGCCACGGCAGCTTGTGACCCTCAATTTGCCCGTGTGGCCTTCACAGCAGGGCTCATGCTGACCCTCCGTGTAAAATGCACTCTGCCCAGTCACCCCTCCCCCTCCCTCACCTTTGTTTTTCCCTCCGTTCTTAACACCTTTTAAGGCTATTTTAACTATGCTCATTTTCTTCAACACCNGTTTTCCATCTGCTTGGATTGCTAACCTGATGTAACTCAAGCCCCTACAATGGTGCCCAATTCAATATGTATTTGTTAAATAAGTGATCAGCTCAGGTCATGATCTCATGGTTCATGAGTTCGAGTCCCACACTGGGTTCTCTGCTGACAGCTCAGAGCCTGGAGCCTGCTTTAGACTCTGTGTCTCCCTCTCTCTCTCTTTCTCTCTGCTCCCCCCCTCATGCTTTTTCTCTCTCCCCAAAACAAATAAACATTAAAAATTTTTTAAATAAAAAAAATTTCAATTCGTAAAAGGAAAAAGGTGCTATACTGCTTACACACTGGTAAGCCAGCCTGGCATCCTTCTCAAAGTAGCAGGTAACTATCAAAAAGAAGTGAGGGGCTCCCAACATGGACTGCATCTCATTCTCTCTCTCTCTCTCTCTCACACACACACACACATGCGCGAGCACGGGTGCAGGCACAAGACCATCACCAGCCACGACACATGACTTCTGCCGTAGGAAACATCCAGCGGTTCTAAGCCCCTCCCCCCGCGCTCTCTCAGTTCTCCAGTGAACTATTGTGTCTCCGCTAATGCCTCGTGATCCCAGGTGCCAACTTCTCCTACAAGGTGCCACCTTCTCCTCTAAGGGGCCTGAATACTAAATAAATACCTGAGTCTTTTGTAAATTTCCTAGGAATTGGGTTCAAGGTCTACGGCCTTCCTTAGCACTGTTCTTTCTTACTTTCCTTTGTGCTTCCGAACAGAGACTGCTCTGGTCTGATGCCTCCAGTCTTTACCTTCATCCCTAATTTCCATCTCTACAACACTCCCCGCTGACGCTGTCACCATGTCTCTCCGACTCAGTTTTCAAAGAAAGAGAAGAACGGATCCCTGAGATCCACTGGGTCAAAGTTCTAGTCCTACATAAGCCAGGATAAAGCCTCATTTGTGCAAAACATGAGGAAGGATGAAATTAACGTTTAATATCACTTTAAAGCCTTGCGCGCCTGCATCCAGACCCTGCAGAATGAGGGAGAATGAAGGCTTCCGCTGGTAAGCAGAGACACCCCCCGCCCCCGCCGGCCTCTCAGCCCCTGGTGGGGGGGGGTGGAGGCGGGGATGGAGTCCTGAAGGCTTTCCACCCACAAGCACCTGTGGAGTCCACCGACCTTTCTTTGCCCAGGAGACCCTCCTCTCACTGGAGTGCACGTAATCTTCAAACACCGTCTGCAAGACCGTGGCTCGCTGTCGGATTTCCTGGGGGCCGGCGGCACGGGATTTCTGCGAGGGCGGCAGAAGGATGAAAGGAGAGAAAGAGTCAGAGCCAGGAATAATGAAGCACTTTATAATAGATTTAATAACAGTAAAATCACTCGGTAACCACCGAGGGGCCACCAAGGGTAATCCTTCCAATATTACTAGAGGAAAAACGGGAGCTATAAAGATGCTAAAGTCAAGCAAAGATGAAGCCAGCTTTGTGGGGGAACAGATCGGGTCTATTTACTTATTTACTTGTTTACTGACTAGTCCTCCTGGCCTCTTGTCACTCACGTTCAAAACGAAAGCCCACCAGAGAACCTCTGGAATTTTCCGAGTCCAACTCGGGCACTGAAAACGTCACGGGACACAGGCAGGTGTCACAGGACTTGTTTTACAGAGGGCCTTAAATCCCCCTCCTCCCTCTCACTCCTCAGGGGGACAATGGGGCAGACTCTTAGGAGCACCCTGCAGGGGCCTGCCTAAAATTTAGCCCATCCTTGCAAGAACATCAGAGCACGTTCCCTCATTTATAGGGAGGCCCCGACTTGTGTTTCAGATCCATTCCTTCAGCCCGGGACCACTGCGCTGGCTGCCAGGGACCCATCGAGGAGCGGGCCGTCCCCTCACACCACAGTCTCTGCAGCGAGCCGTCTTGGTGTCAGGAGCGAATCTGTACGCACTCCAGTTCTACGGATGGAAAATGTCCATAAAATAGAGAATTATATCCTTTTTGTACTTCAACAATCCCAGAGAAAAGATTTCCTTTCTTTATATCCCCCTAAAACGGAGTGTTTTTTGTTTCCAGTATTTTTTTTTTCTTTTTAAAGTAAGCTCTACCTCCAGTATGGGGCTTGAACTCATGACCTCGAGATCAAGAGTTGCACGCTCCACTGACTGAGCCAGCTGGGCGCTCCCGGCCACCCCCCCACCATCTCCTATGTCTTAAACATGCTTTCTACTGAATGTGAAACTGAGATCCCAAAGAACAAAGATTCTCCAACGCAATTTGGCTAGTAGGTCTCCCCAAAGACATGGACTCTCCCAGTGATGCTACAAGGCCTTGACAGCCACCACCACCCACTGAGGGCACGGGTCACCAGGAGTGTGCACCCCAGGCTGTATCCCCCTTCACCCCCGCAGAGGACAGGGGCCCATGCCTGCATCTGGCTGGCCACAGGCTGACCGTGCCTAACTGGGGCTCCAGAGTCCCTTTTGCTTTTACAGCTGCCAGAGGAAGAACAAAGGGGAGAGGAGAAAAAGCCTCATTCTCTGGGTCCGCGTCCCTCTCTGTATTAATAGAGACTTAACAACCTGAAAATGTTTTTAGCTTACTCAAATCATTCCTGCTACCTGTTTGGTTGATGACAGTCTAGCTGATTTCACAGTACATGGTCCCCCTAAGGGGTTTTATCCACTCAAATGTCAAGAGAAAAGTCACTCAGGAGCTGTGTTATGAAAGTGGACATTTGCTATTGTCATTAACAAGGATTTTTTTTTTTACCCTCTTAACTGATGTGAAATGCAAACTTTTTTTTTTCTTTTGCTGCCCTCCTTTCGTTAAGCCACCTCAGCAACGCAACTGTCACCTTCCTTGTGTGTGTGTGTGTGTTTTTTAATATGAATGTGAAATTAGCGAGGATGCCCTTTCCCCTGGCGGACAGAATCCTCTGTTATTAAAAAGTAAAGCACTTTAATAATGAAAACTTTTTCCTCTTTTTCCTGTGTTTTAACTGTTTAAAATTAATGAGAAGGGCAGAATGGTTGTCAAAGCGATATTGAAAGCCGGGCAGCCAGGCCCGAATAAGCACAAAAATCCCTCTAGAGTGTTAGATAAACAGAGCTCCAGCCCGCTCCGATCTCTCTGTTGGTTATTGTATACACTCTGTAACAGCTCTCAGAATAGATCTGAGAGCCAGGGAGGCAGAGAGGTTTCAGAATTCCAATAAAGGCCTCAAATTAAAGACAGCCTGGTGCGAATTCCAGGAGAAAATTAAAGAGACCTCAAGCTTAAGTGACAGGTGACTTGCTTCTGTGTCACAACTGTCAGGGGATTTAGTGATAATATGGCAATATATTACAAAGGGCTTTTCTTATTCCCCCTTTAGGTTTCAAAATGAGGCATTTTTTTTTCCCAACCAAAAAAAAAAAAAAAAATACATATACACACATATATAATGTGTGTACAAGTGAAATAGGTAGAAAAAAGGCAATAAAACTAGGTTCACACGTTTGAAGTGAAGAGGTCAGTTTTACTGAAATAGAAGAAAAAGTTAATGGCAGAAAACATAATATACTCAGGAAAAAGCATGTCTTCCTCTCCCTACCCCCCACTTCCAGAAATACTTTATTTTAAAATTACCCCTCTTGAGAATGAAGGATTTTTCAGTTGTCTTCCGGGGAGGACAGTCTAAATTTAAACTGAAGACAGGGGCAGAGTCGTGCGCGCTGCACCATCTCAACCCCGACAGGTAAAACGCTCCCGTAATGAGAGCGGGTCAGACCCCGGAGGCGCACCCACCCCTCAAAGACACACAGGCCCGCTGCTGGTTAATGAAGCTAACCTGAACTAGCAGGCTGGGGCTAGTTTAGGAAAACACAGCTCCGACGGTCCATACTCAGGATTCCTTAGTCCGTAAAGCCCTCCTGATCCTGGAGAGAACAGCCCGTCCCAAGGACTGAGCACAAGGACTGAGCCAGGGGATTGCTGATCTCGTTTTAATACCTGACCTTGCATCTTGCACCGGCTTCTTGCTAAGGCCCGTTTACAGGCATACTTCATAGGGCAAAAGAACTCGTAGAAAAAGCACGTTTGGGTGTGCGCGTATTTTGAAGATGAAAATTTCATGTCTATCAAGAGGCAACATAGGAGTTGAAGATACTTGGGCTGGATTTTTGTTGTTGTTGTAAAAAGTTTCAGGTGGTAGCAGTGGTGGGGGAAGGTGCCTTTTCTTTCTTTCTTTTTTTTTTTGGAAGCACATCTTGACCAAGCTGCTAACTTCTAAAGTATTTTTAAACTAAACGGAAGGATTTTGTTTTAATCACTTTATTGCCAAGCTAAGTTTCACCCTCATGCTTCCCTAGAACCTTCTGAGTGCTTCCCAGTAAAGTTGAAAGATCAAATTTATTCTCTTTGTAGGTGGGTGAACATTCGCACACCTAGACGTAGCTATATATATTTTATATACCTAAATATGAAATATACATTTTACAGATGCTTCACTCACTCTCTTTCTGTTCACAGAAGCCCAAAAATGTATGTGCCAAAGGGACATTTACAATGGACTTCAACTGAGTGAGGAGAGGAGAAGGGAGGCCTTATAATGAGGTGTCGGGCTGTGTGTGTAAAGGCCTCGTTACTGAGCTCACACTTTTCTGTCCAGCACTGGTTTATGTGCGAGACACAACGGCTCACATGGAGAACAGCAACTAAAACACACCATGTTTCTTATAAGAAACCGAATTGAAAGCTGTATCCAGCATCTACTTTATTCTTTTTACTACTCATGCGGATCACACACATAAAACACTTTCAGGTTGTAGAGATGTGTGATAATTAGTAATAAAGGCAATTTCACTGAGTTTCCCTTTGGCCTTCGAATTGAAGTTAAATTTGGTTAAACAGGCCAGGTCTTCCTTGACGCGGCACCTGAGGCCTGTAAGATGATGAGTTTTCTAAGCTAACCTGTTATTTTGGGTCCGTGAAAGCCCAACCTTGTCGAGTGCTTTTTCTATTTAAAAGCAAAGTTCACCCCTCCTTAAAAATATAAGACATTTGTTTGCTGCCCTCCGTCAAGGCAGGAGCTCGGGGCTAGGAAGGACTGACCTGGCCCCGAAGCGTACAGAGCGCGCTCTGCCTCGTTTCGGGTCAACTTCACAGCAAACCTACAGTATGGGCGCTCTTGTCCTCCGTTCACAGACGGGAAAACCGAGGCCGGGGAGAAGAGAACCTGCCCAGGGGTGCAGAACCACCAGCCGTGAAGCAGGGTCTGGAGCCCAAGTCTGCCTGCCGTGGGGCCCCGGCTCCTACACGCAGTGTCCCCGAGCCTCCCCTTGAGCAAGGCTTCAAGGCTGGCCTCATGCCAAGGCAAGGGCTTCCGGAGAGGCGCTGAGGCACAGGGCCACCAGAGGGCGGGGGGTGGGAAATGGCCGTGACTTGCTCGGGGATGAGCAGAGGGCACTGCAGCTGCTTGGCTCCCTTCCCGGGGGGAATCCGCAGGAGAGACTCCGTCCACTGACCCACATGGCCATCAGTGTCCTGGACTGAACGAGGTGTGCTCGGTTCAGGGATAAACACCAACAACACAGTCCCAGAAACAGTGTAAGAGGAGATCAGACCAAACGTTTACTATCTTATTTTGTAACTTGACCGCTTGCTCTTATTTCTGGGCAGCAGGCAGATGCTAACACTCGACTGTGATACAGCAAACAGCACTGGGCTTTGTGTCACAGAGCCTGAACTTGAAATCCCACATCTGCTACTAACTGATGCTGATGATGGACGCCCTTCAGTACCTGTGTTGGGGTTTTCAGGTTATTTCTTACTCAGTCTTCCAATCTCCTTAACAAGGATACTAACACAATCTCAACTTTACATATGAAGAAACCAAGGCTTAGGAAGGTCCAGTCTTGCCCAACGCCACAGAGCTGGGAAATGAGATTAGGAATCGGCCCCTAAGGCCACGCCCTTAACCTCTCTGCTACACTGCCCGTGGTCCTGGGGCTGGAATGAAGTGTCTGAGGGAACATGGAAAAACCCTGCCTAGAGTCCGCAGTGGCTTCAGGAGAACAGACGTGTGCCAGGACCAATGAGTGTCTGTCTGGTGACTGGCTATTCCCTTGACAACAAGCTACTAACATGGGAGGTTCCAGAGTCCAGTGCAGCCTGGATAGTTTTCTAAGGAAACATCGCTTAAAACTTGTTGATCGACTCTTTCCTCGGTTTACAGGGGTGTTTGTCGTGGCACCGTTTGCTGGCCACGTGTCACCTCTGTGACGATGGCAGATATCACCTAACTGAACAGCAAGCCGGTTCCACGGCCATGGTTTTGTCAGGCCTCAGTTTCCACATCTAGGAAGTGGGACGAGAGCACCAACTTGGGGGGGCTGCTGGGGGTTATACGGGGCCAGGCACACGGAGAGCACAGGAGTCCTGGGCACAGGAACACGTGATTACAGTTTCCCTGCCTTTTCTTAGACACATTTCCTTAGGTTCCTTCTAGAACAAGAGGACTTAAGTCAGGGCCAGTCAAATCGGGTCTCAGCCTCAGGGACAGTATCAATCCAAATAAAGACACTTTGTGACGCAAAAAAGAAACTCCTAATTAAGCCTGATCTACTTGGTGCTGACTTTTCGGTCTATTCTCAGGCTTTAAAAAAACGTAAAATATTCAAATGATTAATATTTCATAGACAAAATTACACACAGCAACATGACACACACGGACCTGTGACATGGGGGTACAGGGCTGGAGTGGGAGTGGGGAACAGTCACCGCACAGGGGGAAAGCCCCTGCCGGAATGGGTGCTCAGGGTCCCCATGTGGAAGGAACTACATGGAGAACACAAATCGTTCTTACTGATCTCACTTTACTCGTCCTCTGTGCACGGCATGCACGCTGTCTGCATGGAGACAGAGATACCAGGTTCTTCCACGCGGTCTTGGGCGGATGCGCCAGTCAGCTGACCTTGCTGAGAGTCTGGACTGGGCCACCAGGGCTGAGCAGGTAACACTGCCTCCAAACTCACCGTGGGCCAGAACGAGCCCTCCTCGCTGGGAAGCCTGCTGCTGCCCCGCAAGCTTCCAGAATGGACGGTCGTCCATTAACAGGGGGAGACCAAAAAACACATCCAGAAGCAGGGAGGGAAAACACAATCAAGGTGTGGCCCCATGGCCCCTTAGGTTCACATTTGCTCGTCAGAGGAACTGACTGCCCCCTACACAAGACCCCCCACAACCCCCCAATCAAGAAAGGAGTCATGTGTGTTCGCAGCAAGTACAATGAATAATAAAACTCACCTGGCTTCTCCACCGGCTCCCTTTAAAACAATCATCCCTTGTCAGGACAGACAAAATATCTTCCATCTTTATCTCGGAAACGCTGTAAAAGGCAGGGCACATTAAGGTAAGCTTTCCAATCTTTTGGCAACCTCCGGAATCTTGATGCATAAAACTGGCCTATTCTCAAGCTACATAGATGTAAAATAGAAGCTACACCTTGATGGAAAGGAAGTAAGTTTCCTAAATCTTCAGGAGTTTGGAAGGCAGCGACCGCTGTGACTTGACAGGGACAGAAGAGTCATATTCCCAACACTCCTCTCTGGGGACTTTCAAATAAGTTACGTTTAAAATTTCCTTTATGGGCATCCCACCATTATTTTTTCATAAATCTCAAATTCTAAAAAGCAAGTCTGCTGATTAACATACTACCTTGACTTGACCAGATGAGAAAATAAAAAAACAATGCAGAGAGTCCCTTGAGTTTTATATTAAAAAAAAAAAAAGGCCAGGCAGGGGTGGGGGAGGGGCACGTCGCTAAAGGTCCTTAAGTGTTGGGGTCAACTCCTCAGGGAAGGCTAACAAGTGACCACGGCCCCAGAACTCTCTTCTCATTTACCCAGAAGGATGCCTACCCTCCTGCGTCTTAATTACAAAGGGGTAAGGAACAGAGGGCCTCTGATGGGTGCAGAGCTATGTGCAAACAGCTGAGATCAGATCTTGGGCCTCGCTGGTGAACGGAAGCCACCCTAAGCCACAAGAGGCCCAACCCTGCCCCGTGGTCCAGTGGGAAAGCCTCCGCTTCAGCCGGTCTGCGGGCCACAGCGTTCAAACGCGCACGCACAATCAAGTATTATACAGCCTAAGGAAGAAACGGGAGCCGCTGAAAACCTATTTCCCAGGGAGGGAAAAAAAAAAAATGGGGAGGAGGAGTTCTGGGGAGAAAAACAGATCATAAAAAGATAAATGACTTCCTTGTATGTTGTTTCTTTTTTTTTTTGTTTTAAATGTAACAGCAAATTAAAACATGAATGGCAACCTCTCAGGTGGGAGAAGACAATTCTCCCCCTTTCCCCCAAAGGTTACTCTGACAAAGCTATGAATGAAAATGTCACGTCTCTGACAGCGATTCACCTGAAATGTGTCACCGCTTCCCTGAACACCCCCAGCCCCCGCCCCTCCACTCTCTCTGGTGCTGCCAGCTCACAGCCCCACGGAGCCGTGAAATCCTCTAACGGCACGAGCCAGCCCAGGGAGGCAGAGCGCGTATCTCGAAGGTATGAGTTTGGGGGGGAAATGCGATTTCATGGAAAATGTATCTTTCATATGAGAGAGGACTGCTGTGGCCACTGAATTTGCCTCTTGTTGACGCCGCAGTCTGAAGGTGAACGCACAGCACAGTCCTCACTGCTTCTTTGTTTGACGGCCCTGCCTCCGCGCACCACTTGTTTCCTCGAGGAGGAAAGGAAAAGGAACAGAAGGGCCTGGGGTGAGGCCCTGAAGCAGGGAGAAAGAGCAAGAAGGCGGCCATTCGCAGTCAGGGATACAAAGAACGAAGGCCACCGTAGAGAGGCGTGTTTACCAGAAGGCGTGTCAGGGTGGACCCTCCAGCCAGGGCACCCCTCTGCCGTGGGTGTGTCCTGTGACGGCGCTGGGGGCCAGGCATCGCCACGTGAACGGCAGCGGAGAACGGACTGGAGTGATTTACAGTTTAAAAGGGCCTCCCTCCTGTTCTAAGAAACCAGGTTGCTTCTGAGGAACAAAGCAAATCTACTCTGCTGGTTTATGGTTCTATCGGCAGATGTGAACTGCCCCCCACCCCTTACTATGAAAAGATAGAGAAATAAATTCAGGGACCTGTCTTACGCCTGATCTAAGAAATACACAGTTTGCAATTTACATTTTGATAAGCCAGTGATGACTTTCATTAGAAACTCGTTTTAAAGGGAAGTGGAAATCAGCTAAGAGACTGGCAAGTACAAGGGAGTCGTCCAAAGGAGCAGAAACGAAGTCCTGCTTTCAGGCTGAGGTGGCAGCGGCCCAGGGCGCCCACCTCCTGCCCCGGCTGCTAAATCACACTGTCAGGGCGACGTCCGCAGCCATCGGCATCTGAAGGCAGGCAGCAACTGCTGTGATGGCCCTTGCTGCCGGGCGCCTCAGCCTGCCTTCCTGAATCTTCCCTGTAATTCATCAGCCATCGCAGCATCCTGCTGCCCACTCCCAGGTTCTCCCACACAATACCCGCACACACGTCTTCCTTCTCGTTCTGCTTTTGTTTTTTAATATTTAGCAGTGTAACTTCTGGTTCAACTCTGCTGCTTTCACGGCACGCTCTGTAATTAGTTCTTCGCAGGTATGATTTTTCAAATTAAGTCAAAAACGGCTTATACATACAGATACCCAACATGCATCTCTTCCTCAGACAGAATCTGGAAGCATCACCCACGGCTGCCACATCATAACTTGGATCTGACATTCTCGGGGGCTGGTTCTATCAGGCCCACAGAGCAGAGTCAGGCACAGACGCTTCCCTGGTGCACTGTCAGGGCAGAATCGGGCAAGGCCAGGGCCCCCCAGGACTCTTTCCCCCTCGAGTAGACGTTCTCTCCACAAGAGACCGAGATCTCTCCCTCGGGGTACTTCGGTCTTCATCCTTCCAAACTTCCCTTGCAAGTCCAAATACAAGTCCAAATCACTGGAACCTCAGAGCGGTCTCCTCGATGTGAGCAGAGGATGCTGGATTTCCCAGCAACGCCGCTGGCAGTTTTTCCAGATAAGGCCATCACAGAGAATGACTTTCCTTTTTATATCTTTAAAATACACATGGCTACTATTTTCCCCTTTTATTTATTTTTTGATGTTTGTTTATTCATTTTTGGGGGGGGGAGATGGAGAGAGAGGAGGGAGGGGCAGACAGAGAATCCCAACCAGGCACCGAGCCTGATGGGGGTGGGGGCTCAGTCTCACGAACTGAGATCATGCCTTGAGCCCAAACCGAGTCAGATGCTCAACCAGCTGAGCCACCCACGTGCTCCTCTTTCCCTTTGTAAATTTAGCTTACGTTGGACTCTCTCATAGCAATCGGCCTGAACGCATGAATGAAGGAAACCCGAGAGCAGACACAGGCAGGGGCATCTGTACGGGGGACTCTGGCCTGGACAGTCATCGGACTTCAGGACTGTCAGCGCTCACTTTTCTGAGCTTACAGAGTCAAAGTGCACGAGCAGGGAGAACACCCGGGAGCTGCGTCAGGAAGGAGCGGACAACGTGGACTTGGAGTTCTAGAACAGGAGGTGGGGGAGAAGCGGCCCGGGGCGAGAGGCCGCCGAGGTGCAGGGACCACGTGCCCTCCCGAGGACGACAGGGCACAGCTCTCAGCACACTCTCCAGAGCCCTACAAGCTCCCGTGCTAGCGGAACACCGTGGCAGCGCCGTGACAGGCCCCCAGCCTGTGGGGACGGGTAAGAGACGACAGGAGAAGGCGTTACGTCCGTGGGTTTTCATCCAACCGCCGCCTCCCCCCTCCCCCCCGCTTCCAGGGCACAGCTGCCCACTGGCGAGCCAGCCCAGGACCAGGACCAGAAAGCGCCCCCGGAGAAGGGCCGGCCGGCACAAAGCCCCAGGGCACTCAGAATCCAGCCCAGGAGGAAGTTCTTGGTGAAAAGTGACTGACCAACTGACAAACAGAATTCCTCCTTACAAGGAAGATCAAATATGCAGCCTTCCTGAAACAAATAAAATCCACTCTTTCAGTGGCTGAATTGTTTTAGGAAGAGATATTAAACGAAAGGAAAACGCAAGCCAGCATCAGTCTGGCCCACTCGAAAGCACCGCCAGGCTCCTGTCTCCCCAGCACTCAAGGCACAGTTCCTGAGGACGCCCCAGCCCCCAGATGTTCCATGAGCAGGCCCAAGACTGCGGGGTGCTACCAGCTCTGCCCGGGGTGCAGGGAGGGAGGGGGTGAGGGAGAGGAAGGAGCGGGAGGGAGGAAAAGGGGGGGAGAGAGGGAAAGGGGGAGGGAGCAAGGGCTCTGCAGCTGGGGACGGCCCCAGGCGGCTCTCCGAGGCGCTGGCCTGTACTCGGTCCCCACGCCAGGCCGCAGGCCGCCCGTCGGGGAGCCGCAGCGCCGGTGCAGAGCGCAAGGACTCCGCCGGCTGTACATGAGACAGCGTGGCCGTCTTGCCTCACAAGCACCGGAGGCGCCAGCTCCGAGCAGCAGCGGTGGGGCGGCCATCGGGGCTCCCGTGCGCGGCACGAACCGTGCCCCACCCTCCCGGGCACATGCGCACGACTCTCCCCGCGCCTCCCGAGCCACTCTCCGCATCTCGGTGCCACGTGTGAGCAGAGGAAAGTCCCGAGAGCAGACCAGTGTGGAAACCGCACGCCACAGCGGCCTGTGATCGGCGCCGGAGGCCGCCCAGAGGGTGTCTCCCCGGCTCCAGACCCTGTTCTCCACCTTGGCTGTGCTCGTCTCTCTGGAGCAGGGTCTGGGTCTGCTGGGGGCCCCGACGGGTGGCGACACGGCAGCTGCGAGGCTGCGCGGGCACCTCAGCTGCCCCCCACCCCCGATGTCCTGCCTGGGCGTAAATCCCCGGTGGTGGGGGGCTGTGTGAGGAGTCACGAGTATCCTTTTGTTTCAAAGACAAATAATCTTTAAAGGCACCGAACGTTGCGCCAAAATAAAACCCGAACGAAGCGGGTCCTCGGGACGCCGGCTGGGAGGACTGTGTGCACCAACTGTGCGTAAAAGAACAGGGAACACGGACCTCGATCTTAAAGGAAAACCAAGTGCAACAGATCGCTCTGTGACTTCGTGTGGCAACGCAGTGGAAACTGTCATGTGCTGACGGCGTGAAGGGCTCAGTGTTTGCCACTGGCTATTCTGGGACCCACTTAGAGATCACAAGGGTTAATGGCTCTTCATCAGCTTACAAGGCCCATCCACTGTAGAAAGTGACAGAAAGTTAATTAGGTGAGATCAGCCGAAACCGCGTGCAGGTTTCTGACTCACTTGATTTTGTGAGAAGCCAACGAGCTGACATATCCTGCCTCCGAAGGAGCCAAGATGAGCAGGCTGCTCCCGTGGCAGCCAATCCGGGCGGTTCTCCCGATTCGGTGGATGTATTCGGCAGGCGAAGACGGAGCGCTGTACTAAAAAGGGCAACAAAAATGAAGGCATTCACAGATCAAGGCATTGCCATTAATGGAAGTGCAATACCCCTCACCTGCCTCCAGGTATCCCAAGAATTAAGTCCCGGTGCTATGGTTACCCTCACGCAACCCCAAGGAGAGCCGCTCAAGCCCGAAAGCCCTGCCTTCGTTGGAAATAACGAGGCTCTGATGCGCAAGCGTGAACAGCGGCCAAGTTCCCGATGAGCCAGCGCCTCCCCGTCCCCGTATCTCCACTATAATTTTACTTCTCCACAGGTCTCTTCACTCTCCTATCTGCATCCTTCCACCGAGTGACCGTGCAAGGTGAACATGGAGGCGGGTGGGGGCGCATTCCGTAGGATGCCCGAGTGACCTTGGCCAGCAGACGCCACAGAGGACTGGACAGGGTCAGGGGAAGGGGCTGCCTGTCCTGATCAGAGCTCAGCTCTGCTGCTGGGCCCTCGGGAGCCGGGAGGTGGGCTCCCCTCTGGCAGGACTCACTTCTGCTACCGGGGACAGCAGTTCTGACCTGGGGGGCGGTGGGGGACAGACTGTAACTCAGCAGAGCGCATTATGCACAGCACTTCATATTCCCTATGGCAGTAACTTCGTTATCACGAACAGGAACTGACCACATATGCATTCTTGTTTTTCTCTTTGCCGCTACCCGAATCAAAGATCAGAGACCCAAAATGGACAGAATATGTGAGGAGGTCTGGCATATGAAAATAATCAACCTCACAATATAGAAAACCTCTAAACAATCATTGTTATGCGTCTGCCCCATCCCCCACATGAAAGTTTCCCTGCCTTTTCTTCTTTACTTGGCTGTGTGGCCAACAGGCAAGAAAACACAAGGCCTCTAGTCGAAAAGTGGTCTGCAGCGGGCAGATCACATTTCCTAGCCAGTGACAGGCATGCAATTCCACTAACAAGTGAATAAACCATGACTCACGTAAATGGGGCACGTGTCCCCAGGCCCCCACACGGAAGGGCTTGAAAATACCACTCTGCAGACTAACAAGAAGAAAAAACAAAACTGAAAGCACTAGACTCTAGGGCTAACACGTGTGCCCTCTGGCAAAGCGTCGAAGGCTAGAGGTGTGTGTAAGGTGCTGTCAGGACCTAATTGCCCCCTGCAGGTCAATGCACACGGACACGGCTCTCAGGGCGGCTGAGCATCTCCTTCCGGACACAATGAGGTCTCCCAAGGGCCCGGGCAATTCCTGCCATTTTCAGATTGCTGAAAGTTCGTGTGTGACACGCGTCAGTCTGGGAGTAGGGGAGTTTGCACCTCCCTCCGGCGACTGCTCAGTCTGGCTGTTTCGCTGCAACGGCCGGGTGGGCTGGGGTAAGGGAAGATACGGGAAAACTGGGCAGGTCACTAGTTGCTGCCTGGTTACTGAGGCAACACCCAAGAGGCTAATAATAATTATTCCACTTAAAGCCAACTCATCTACTCAACAATTGTTTATTCCTGCCTCGAGCCCACACCTTAACTAAAAAATTACCTGAACAATCCACGTGACTTGAGGGAGATCCAAACCCCGAGCTGCAACATCCTTTAAAACAGAAGAGAATATGGCTTACGACTGAGTTTCAGAGCCTTTTCAGAGCCATGGATCCCTCCACCTGATAATCTAATGCAAGCTATGAGGGCTCACCACCCTCCAGCGTGCACAGGCGTGCGCACATGCGTGCTTGCACACACACACACCTGCACACAACTTCAGGGACCCAATGAAGTCCATCTTTGGTTAAAAATTCTAACTTGGGCGGGGGGAGCGCTGGGTGGCTCAGTCAGTTAAACATCCGACTTCTGCTCAGGTCGTGATCTCACAGCTTGTGAATTCAAGTCCTGCGTCGGGCTCCGTGCTGACAGCTCAGAGCCTGGAGCCTGCTTCGGATTCTGTGTCTCCCTCTCTCTCTGCCTCTCCCCCCTCAGGCTCCCCCACTTGCTCTCCATGTGTCTCTCTCTCTCAAAAATAAATAAATGTTGGGGCGCCTGGGTGGCTTAGTCAGTTAAGCGTCCGGCTTTCACTTAGGTCATGATCTCGCGGTTCGTGGGTTCGGGCCCCGCGTCGGGCTCTGTGCTGACTGCCAGCTCAGAGCCTGGAGCCTGTTTCAGAGTCTGTCACTCCCTCTCTCTCTGACCCTCCCCTGCTCATGCTGTCTCTCTCTCTCTCTCTCCTAGAAATAAATAAAAAACATTAAAAAAATAAATAAATAAATAAATAAATGTTAAAAAGAATTTTGAAAAATTCTAACGCAGGGTAAGTTCCACAGAACGCGCTGATGAGGCGATCACAAACATTCACCTCCTAGAAGAACATGAACTGCAGGTCTGCCCAAGAACTTAAGCCTTCATCAGCACGTCATGTGAGAATTCTGCGAACTTCGAGCATGTTTTATTACTCCTACATCTTACCAGAACCACTCTCTGACAGACGAATGCATTCATGGGTTATCATGCCCACCCCTCAGCCCTGAGCAGCGCCCAGCAGCGCCACGGCTCTGAGGCACGTCCGGAAGGCCACCCCCAAGTGCACCCTTGTGGAGGCGAGCTGCAGAGTATTTACTGAGGACTCGTCGGCCTCACCGAGCAGTAACTATCAAGTCACGTCCCACCGCTTCTGACACTTAATTACAACCCCAGCCAAAGACTTCACTGGACGTGAGAACTGTAAAAGCAAAGGAGATGTATTTTCTTCTTTTCTTTTCAGCTGGCTGCCACCCAAAAGGCAAAGGCTCTCTGCTCTCCAGGGTCTGGCCATCCTGGCAGGGGGAAAAGAATGGTGCCTTTCAGTGTTTAGGGAGAAGCCTGCACTGGGCACTCATCTCCGAGCACCGCCGTCACGACAAGAACCGCCCCAGTCGTCATCTGCTGAGCGCTTACCACGCGCCAGACTGTGTGCAGCTTTTCACCTACGTCCTCCTGAGCGATCGTCAAAACAACTATTACTCCCATTTGAGGGACAGAAAACCAAGGTTCAGAAAGATTAAGTAACTTGTCCACAGACACGCAGCTGAGAGGTGGAGGCAGCCCTCGAATCGTGAGTCCACCTTACTTTCCCAAGGCCGTAGCCTACCGTCCCACCACCAAAAAGACGCCACGGCCCTTGTAAGCTGCTGGCAGAAATGCAAAGTAGTACAAAGCCCTGGAGTAGGAAACGTGGTAAAATCCAGCAAAATTACATAGGCCCAGATGCAACGTCACTTCCTGAAACCCATCCCCAAGACACACTGGCAAAAATCCGACACGTCACCTGCACAAAGCTACTTGTTTCGGCGGTACCTGTAGCGGGCCTGGACCACTGCGCGTCCAGCAGACCAGCTGACTGAAACACGGCAGCGCCTGCCCTCCGCGGCAGAGTGCGGCACAGCCGGCACAGGGTGGAGATGGCGAGGTGCTGGCATGGAGAGTCTCACGGCCTGCTCCGGGGGTGTGGGGCGGCGTGTGTGTGAGATGACGGAAATACAAATATGTCTGCTTGTACTTCAAAAAGAAATAATGGAGCACAAAAACCCCAAAGCTTACAAAAACAGTTCACCGGAAGGGGAAGGGGCCGGGGGCCGCGGACAGGGGCAGAAGCTGGACTTCCTTTAATGGACTTGTACGATTTTGACAATGTAACGTTTTGATATAATTAGAAAGATGATGAGCTGTCAAGAAACAGAAGTATGGGTGGCGCCTGGGTAGCTCAGTCGGTTGGGCGGCCGACTTCAGCTCAGGTCATGATCTTGAAGTTCATGGGTTCGAGCCCCACGTCAGGCTCCGGCTGACAGCCAGCTCAGAGCCTGGAGCCTGTTTCGGATTCTGTGTCTCGCTCTATCTCTGACCCTCCCCTGATCACATTGTCTCTCTCTCTCTCTCTCAGAAATAAAAAAAAACATTAAAAAATCATACTCCATAAAAAAAAAAAAAAAGAAACAGAAGTATGGGTATCGCCTATGATGTATTCTTGCCAAAAACACACCCAACTCTGACCAGGTGTGCTGCTCCCAGCTCCTAGGTTACAGGAAATCCGGGGGAGGGAAGAGCACGGTGGCCAGGGGTTCGGGGCACAAGAAGCCACATTCCACAGGTGGTGCATTCTAAAGCACCAAGTCTAGTTTCTTCCAGAAAAAAATCCAAGGGCAAAAAAAGGTGGGTACCAAAAACAAGGCATTAAGTGGGCAGATGGGTAAACAGAGAGATGAACCGAGAGACCAACCGGGAGCCCACACCTGGAAGGTGGCTCAGCAGAACGACCAACTGTGGTTATGTTCGGGGAGACGGATTTGAGTGATTTTTACGTTTCCTTTTGCATTTTCCTGTGTCCCTTGCTTTGTCGTTCTTTTAGCAACAAATGCATAACATTTCCCACCGAAATGTTTATTTAGAAAAATTCAAACCAGGGGCACCTGGGTGGCTCAGTAAATTGAGCGTCCAACTTCGGCTCAGGTCATGATCTCACGGTTCATGGGTTCGAGTCCCGCGTCGGGCTCTGTGCTGACAGCTCTAGAGCCTGGAGCCTGTCTTCGGATTAGGTGTCTCCCTCTCTCTCTGACCCTCCCCTGCTCATGCTGTCTCTCTCAAAAAGAAATAAAAACGTTAAAAAAAAATTTTGTTTAAAAAGAAAGAAAAATTCAAACCAAGGAGCACTCGCACATCCTTCATCCAGATTCATCAACTGCTAATCTTTGGCGCATGTGCTTTCCCTTTCTCTCTCTACACACACATTTTTCGAAGCTATCTGAAAGTTGCAAATACCACGACATTTTATCCCTAAATACTTTAGTATGTACCTAAGTAAAAAGGCATTCCTCTACACAATCACAATACCGTTATCATACCCAAATAATGTAGTATTGAATAACTTTACTTCCTGATAATCATTTCGTATTCAAATTTCTCCAACTGCACCTAAGATTGACTTTTATAGTTGTTTTTCTTTCCCAACCCAGGAACTGACTCACAGATCACGCTTTCTATTTTTACTACATCCCTCTAGACTTCCTTAATCTAGAATGATATCCCTGCCCGTAATATTTACTTATTTAGCTTTTTGATAACTCAACTTTGAAGAAGGCCAGGAGTCCCGAAGTACCTCCCAGAGTCTGTATTGTCTAACTGTGTCCTCAAGGGAAGGTCCGGGTGGAGCTTTCTGGCAGAGAGACCTAAGGGTGGTGTGTACTTCCCAGCAGCTGACACCCGGAGACACCCGAGGGCGCTCTGTCCTGCACGGGTGGCGCTGTGCTCCGTCCCCTGAGGAAGTGGCATCCACCACACAGCTCTCTCCACCTGAAGGTACCTCTCTCCTTTGTAGCTACTCGGTAAACCGGGGAGGGAACTTCGAGACGGTCTCCTAATCCTTTTGCCCAAAGGCTTCGGCATCTGTCGATGCTTCTTGTGGTGCCTCGCTGTCCCCCGGTGGCTGCAGAAGGATGGCTTCTGTCGTTCCCTTCTTCCACTTGACAGTTGCCATTTTTCTGTAAAGAACAGTCCGCCTTCCTTTCCCCTTAAGTATCACTAAAGATTTACATACGTAAGGCTCTTCTGGAAAGCAGTAATCCTATGCAAAGTTTCTGTAAGAAGCACGCTGGAACAGCCATTCCCTATGTCGCCCAGGGTCAGAGGCAGGGGCCAAGGAAGAGCCTGTCCCACCATCCTCTGAGCCACCTGCAAGGACCATGGAGGGCGGTCAGGATTTGGCTGCCTTCACTCTGATCACACCTGGGCTTGCCGCTTTCCTTGGAGTGGTGGCTAGGCTGCGTTTATTAGGTGTCAAGCAGAAGTTAATGTACTAAAAGTGTGTCAACCACCCACTAAGTGTTTGCAGACAGCTCCCACTGCCCTGAAAACTGAAGGCTGATGTTCCTGAGCTGATGCCTTTGAGAACACAATTTAGAGAGTTCTCTATCTTAAAGGGGAGCAGGCACTGCTTTCTACACTAACCACAGTTGATGTCTTTAGAAAAACTGACGGGTTCTTAAATCTGCTAAGCTCTTGTTAAGAAATGATTTATTTTATTTAAGTGCTCTGCACTGGGAGATGCATGTAGACAATGGCTGTCTGAGCTTTACAGACAGGCTTTGTAAAAAATGTGATGCTCGCCGGTTTAGTAAATTCAACCAAGAAACACAGATGAAACTCTAAAATAGGAGATGACGTTCGTGGAAGTCACTGCACAAACACGGCGAAACGGAGAGGAAGAGCGCCAGTAGCCTTCCCGGGACCGTTCAGGGTTCTATTTCCTGCTCGGGGGGCCGGCCGAGACACCATCTTCCCGTCTCCCACTACTACATGTCCTGGGGAGGGGGGCCCTCCCCGCCCCCCCGCCTATTCCAGCACGTCCTCCTCCTTATCCTCAGCCTGGGCTACCACAGGGAACGGGACAAAGGCACAACCTTCGTGGCCTAGAAACAGACAGAGCTAGACTCCACCGTCACTGCAGCAGCCACACCACCGGGCAAGTCAGTGCAGCTCGCCGACCCTCAGTTTACCCACCTATCCGATGGCCATAAGACCCACCCTACGGATCTCATCTCACGAGGTTGCTGAGGGATCGAACGGGACCGTGTTTGTGCAAGTGTGTTGAGAATAACAAATCCACACATTTCATTCCATGACGAAGTAGGAACCGGGCACAGTGGCCGTTAGGCAGTGATCCTTGTGCCCACGCACCCGACCCGGGCAGAGGACCGACCGCAGAGAAGCCGGGGTCTGTGCCATCCTCCAGAATGGCGTCAGCCAGCGGTACCAGATCAACGGGAAACTGCCCTACCCAAGTCTCAGCCAAGGCTTCGGTTCTCTGCCCCTCTTAGAACTTAGACCCAGCCCAACCGTATTCCTTTAAGCTAATTAGGGCAAAAGGATTGCTAAAGTCAGTTCTGAAAGACACTCAACGGTGAGGCCGAGAAGGCCCGGGGCCTGACAATGGGCTGCCTCCCCGAGACCAAGGAGTACAGATGGAAGGCAGCTTGCTCAGGTGCCAGCCTGTCAGTTGGATTAAAATGACTCATTTATTTACCCAAGAACCTCACAAAGTGCTTTTACTAACAGGGAGAGGGGGCCTGCCGGCTCTCAGAGCAAGGGACGCAGCAAATTCGCCTCTGCCGCCTTCCCGGCCTGCCAAAAGTCATTATTGCCGTGTGTGGAAAGCCATCAGCGGGGTACAGGCCCCCGTTGTCCGGGTGACAGATTGGGCTGCGTAATCAGAGGAGGAAGGAGAGAGTGCAGAAGCTGTCAGAGGCGGGCGAGCTTGGCTGGAGCCGCCAAAAAACTGGCAACATGAGTTAGCGTAACCGAGTAAACAGCCGACCATCTCCAAATGATCTTGCCATTAACACGAATGAAATAAAGTGGAAAAGCTAAACTTTACCTGAAAAGCACGCCCCAGAGAGAACCAAGAAAGTCGACATTTATTGTCGGTGGTGAAGTGACTCTCCAGGCCTCATCTCCCGGCCTCCTTTGTCTCCCAGCCTCCTGGCACAGTGGAAATTCCCCAGGAAGAATGGAAATTAAGAACCGCACAGACGTAACGGCGAGCTTCAAGNGGGGGGTGGTAGAAGGTGGAGGAAAGCAGCACAGGTTCAGGTGTCTTCTGAAGGCAGGCACGTGCCGGACAACCACGATCTAGTCCAACGGAGAACGAGGCAGCAGACCACACGGGGCTGGGGATGCCTCCCTGCGCCAGGGAGAAGGTGACTATGCTCCCTTTATCCACGGACGGCCAGGGAGGGCCACAGGTACGACGAAAAGCCCAGTGTGGGCCTTAAAACCGGAGGCAGCTCAGGAATATCATTTCCCCGTCGCTCAAGGGTACTTCCCTTTACCGGCCAATCAACCTAACAATGGTGCTGAAACCACCTTCCCCATCTCTGGCTTACGGGGAGGAGTTCTGCACCGCAAGCAGGAGGAAATATTCTGTAGATTATCTAACATCTCCTATCTGATCCCTTTGATTTCTTAATTCCATTTGGGAAAGTGGGCTTTTGAACTTTCAACCAGCTCCTTTCTATAATCCCTACTCCCTTAACATGACCTACTTCTCCGGAGGACACAAATTACATTCTGAATGAGTAAGGACCCCACTCTCACAAACTGGGCTCCCCTGCCCCAACTACCCTTTCGCTTCTGCCTACGTTTTGTGTCCCCATGGTCTCCCTCATTGGTTGATGACCTACAGTACACAAAGCCAGGTACCAGGTCCCGAAAGGCTGTTAGGAAATTAGAAAGGTCCTTGCTTTCAGATATTTATAATTAAGATGAAAGAAAACACACACACACACACACACGTCCTGAACTGTTTCTAATAATTAAAAAAAAAAAAAAACAAGGAGGAAAATGGATTGAGAGGTGGGAGTCTAAAGCAGTAAATAGCATAATTGTGAGTTTCTGAGTGGTTACAACACAGTTCCCAACTTTTCATACAGATATTCAGTCTTCTGGGCTCGTTAAAAGATCTTGGGATGATAAATCAAAATGGCAAAAGATACGATGGGGGAGGGGCCTCCCCCCGCAACAATTCACAACACGATTCCTCTTTATCAAAAGCAGCCAGTTCTCCATCTGCCATGTCCTGACGTGGCCCCTGCTCCCATTAACACGAAGGAGGCTCCTGGAGAGCACGAGGAGGGCCTGGCAAGCAACAGGCTGCTTAGACGGACGCCGAGTGACAGCCTCTCCCCGAGCCAGCCGTGATCTACGGCAGCAGGCCCCGTGTGCCTGCGGCCCCCGCGCACCAGAAGCTTCAGGCCGGAGCACACAGATACACAGAGGTGGGAGGAAGTATGAGAGGGCGGAAGAGCCCGTCACCTGGGACTGTGTGCTCGCTCCCTGGCTTCCAAAGGGCGGGAAATGAGCCCCCACCCGGCTCCTCCGCAGTAATCTTCACTGCAGAATAAAGACAAGACCGGGCGATCAGCACACTGGAAGTTTCCCTGACAAGCAGACAAGCACACACCAAGAAACTTCAGCGAAATCAGACTGTGCACAAGAGAGAGTCAGCTCCCCACATGGCACCTGGGCGGCGGGGGACACAGGGGTGGGGGTGCCGTGCTCGGCCCAGTCAGTGGCGCTCTCTGGGTGGCTGACCTCACTGCAGGCAGCAGCCAGACAAAACAAGAGACTTCGTCATAGGCTTCTGACCCCACTGAGAATTACCCTTTAAAGAAAATGATCTTTACTTGCACGTAAACCTACAAAAGAAACCAAGGCCGAAACCAACCAAAACACTGAACTTCAAATACCTGGAGCTTTCTTTGAGACCCAGAGCTCACCCACATCTGTAAGAAACACCAGGAGACTGGAAGATTCTCCACCAGGGACAAACCCGACATCTTAAGGGTCAAAGATGAAAACCTTTTGTTCTTATCTCAACTCAAACTCCAACACAAAGGCTCCTGCTGTCTTGTTTCAGCACAGACAGCGTGTAGCGCTCACCCCCGGGTGCCCCACGGATCTGAGAAAGTGCACTTATTCCCAACGAGCAAGGCTACTAACCTCAGCCTCTCCCAGTCTTCAGAAAAAGGCAGACATTGATGTCTCTCACCAGTGTGTTTCTTGGGCCCCAAACATCCACCCATTCGATCCACAAACCCCGAGTGCCTATGGCACACCTGCCCTGTGCCGGCCACCAGCACGGGACTGCACACCAAACCCAGTCCACCTCTAGGGGCTTGTGCTCGGGGCCGCGGGGGCGGGGGAAACACCTAGACCAGGTGTGGTGGGTGCTGTAAAGAAAAGCGGGGTGCACTGGGAGGGCCCCGGGAGTTCACTTCCCTGAAAACCTGAAATGGAAGCAGCGACCCAAGTAGGGCTAGTGCTAGTCAGGGCAGGTGCTGCAGGTACAACGGGCCCAAGGCCAGGCAAGGAGGACCAACACATTCAGGGAACTGAGGCAGGAGCCTACCTGGCCGAGGCCAGGAGCAAGGGGGAAAGCGGAGGCCGAGGGGACAGAAGAGGTCAGCTTCCGGAGGGTACTGCTGGACACGGAAAGGACTTCCGACAAATTTCTTTCCCAAGTAGATCATCTGGGCTCGTCCTCACTTCAGCGCTGGCGTTTAGACACAGGTGAGAGCAAACGCGGCATGTGATTCACGGGCGGGCGCCACAAAGGGCAGGGCCGCCTGGTCACACTCGGAGGCAAGCGTGCCAGTAGTGACCGTGCCCGGATCCCGACGCCCGGGTCCTGGAACCACCGTCTGCCCCACCTCGTGTGCGAACTGGCACACGGTGATAAACGGGTGACGGGGTGGCCGCCTCCAAACAAAGCTGCACTCACCCATAAACCCTGAATTTAGAAAGAAAACAACATCTCGTCACCTTCAAAACGGAATGCAGTGCAAGAGTTCCTTCAAAAGTAACCGCGTTAAAAAGTGAGGCCCAGACAGGTATTCAAACAGCTCACAGTTTCTGTCCTGCCCGGGTGCTGCCCACCGGGTCACCCAGTTAGCAGTGCAACGTCACCACTGCACACAAGGGGACTTCCCAGGTGAGCTGCGGATTAAGTCACACCATCCAGGAGGGCACAAGGAGAGAAGGGGCTTTAACCATGGTGGTGCCGTAAAGCCCCAGAGAGGCGGGCACGGGAGGTGTGGGTTTTCAATCTCCGAAGAGCTTGAGACCCGTCATAAAGGTCGGTTCTGCACCAGGGTGGGGTGGGGGGAACCGCCGAGGGCCAGGGCCGAATGACCTGGCCCCAAAACTGCAGGGCAAATGACAGTTTTAGACAAGAGCAAAGGAAATCCGTCCACACGCATCTATCTTCCCTTTAAAAAAGGCTCGCGCAGAGGCAAGTGGGGCGACTGTTGCGAAAAGACTTTCTCAGCTCTAATTACTCCCGATAGCTGTAATTTACACATTTTGGTGGACAGAAATCGCCAAGATTCACACATTTTCAGACCAACAGCTGCCACTATTAGTGAGCAAATCGGCAAGACGTCTGCATGGTGGCGGCCGGTGTCTGTGGCACGGCCAGGGGACAACCAGAAGTGCGAGGCGACCGGCCACACCAAGGGGGCCCTGCTGGCTCTGCTCTCCGTGGGGCTGGCCGCGGGGCCGACTGTCGGGAGGCGAGAACCCGTAACCGCCGGTCTGGAAGCTCTCGGTCCTCGCGTGGGGCACACGACAGTACGTACCGTGCAGAGAAGGACGCCGGTCTTGGAACGTGAGAATTCCTGAAACACTGCCGTTCTTTCCTGCAGAAACAAGGGAAAACAGGCCTCACAACTCAGGTCAGTCCCAGCCGGCAGGCTCAGGTTCCCATAACGCCTTCTTCCCAGGGCTCTGTCTCTAGACAGGGGCGGAGGGGCTTTACCAACAAAGAGACGTCAGTTCTGCACACCCTCTCATCAGACCCTTCCCTACAGGACTAGATTCTCAGACTATTCGAGGGCGGCCATCTCAGTGCTGGGCCAGGGTGGGCACAGCCCTCAGGACAGCCAATACCAAGAGCGGGCAAGGCCAAAGGCCACAAGTCACTGTACTCCGGGTTCCCAGCTCAGAATTTATTCTAAGCACATGGTCGAGAGGCATAAAGAACCACCATCTTTCCTACAGGGCAATTTTCTTAAAAACTAATTTTAAAGAACATTTAAAAATTATAAAAACCACATATGTCATCTACCGAATATTATATATCTTTTATAAAAATTTTTTTAAAATCTCTACTCTGAGAGAGCAAGCGAGCGAGCACCAGCTGCCGTCTCCCTCTCTCTCTGCCCTGCCCCTGTCTCAAAAATAAACGTTAAAAATAAAATGTTAAAAAACAAAACAAAACAAACCCCGGCACTTGTCTCTCATGCTCATAAACGTGGTCAGGGTCACATCAACTACCAGGGAGACCAGACTAAGGTCATGGGGAGCCACGGCCAGGGTGACCAGCCAGGCAGATGTGAGTGTGGCAATGCTCAGCGTGGATGAGACGCTTGGCCAGTTAACACGAAACAGAGAGACACTCCTCCCCACCTTCTACCCGTGTCATGAGAGGGCTGGGAAGGCTAAACACTTAACTAGAAGAGACACATGCTACACTTTTCTAACGGAAAGAGAGACCACAGTGGTGATGACGCACCCACGTTTACGGAGCACTCACGTACCGGGCCCCGTGCTCGGCACGGCATCTGCGAGAACTGAGGGGCTCGCCACACCAACCCCATGAAGTAGGTACTGCTATCACCTCCATTTTAGCAACGTGTTAACTGGGGCACAGAGAGGTGACACGGCAAGTAAAGGCAGAGCCAGGACCAGCGTGCAAGCGGCGGGCCCAGAGCACACAGCTGCGAGCATCCTACAGGACCAGCGCCCTCAGAAGGTGAGCCGATCGGACTGAAATCGTTTAACTATAGAGCCTTTTGCACGATCGATTCAAATCCCTCGATCCACCCAGCTCCTCCAACGTCCTCACGCCCGCCTGGCAGAAGGCCTCTGGTGAAGGAGACCGAGGGTGAGGAAACTAAGCTTTATCAAAAAAAAAAAACAAAAAACAAAAAAAACCCCACCAAAACCCGAACACTATAAATGGCATTAAGTTATGAAATCTACAAAGTCTACTGCATCAGGGACCCTGAAGTTCGTAAAATTCACAAGGGCTGGACTATTCAGGAAATTCTATCTAGTCCTGTGGGGAGTAAGATGCTGTGTCCTTGAGTGCGCTCACTTTTCTGAGCCTCCATACCCTTAATTATTAAAAGGACAAAAGCGAGCACGAGAAGGGGGCTGGACCTGATGCCTTTAATGCCTCCTTCAGCTCTCAAGCAGCTTTTTCAAAAGCTGGTTCTAGTCAGGTCTTGCGCTGATTCCTGGTTGTCCTTCCCTCGCCCTGACTGCTTCTAGCGCCCGGTCACCTGCCTCTAGGACAAGATGGCTCCCACTCGCGGGGCCCGCTCGCCCGCCTTCCACGCCAGTGCGCTCCTCACTCGGCTCTCCACCCACCGCCTGAACGGAATGAGGGCTGCGCAGCTCAGAACCCAAGATCGGGGAGACGTTATTCTCTCCGTCCCGACCGGCAGTATTACTCAGAGCCGAGACAACTGAGACCCTGAAGCCCCTCTCCCATCCACGGTGTTAAGAGCGAAAGCGCTGCATCTTGTTGACAATGACAGCAGTCGCGCTCAGCAGTACCATATGGGATCCACAATTTAGCTCCATTAATGCTCTTAATTTGAAGACATCAAGCCCTAATTACACACTGGGTACTAAAAAGGCAAAACCCCTCCCTGGTGCCAGCTACTTAGTGGTACTCTGTTGCCTTAACAGCTGGCGGAGGCAGGCGCAGGCCAAGCCGGCCCGCGAGCTCTCTCAGGTGGAAGAGGGCAGCTCGCGGAGCAAGAACACCCGGGAACAAAAGACGCCCTTGCCCACGCCGACGCGGCGGCACACTCTGTCTCTGGTTCCAGCGGGTCGCCCGCCCAGGGCTCATCCCCTCGGAGCCTGGCGGGGTCTGGGGCGGAAGCCAGTGCCGACCCCGGAGGCCACGTTCATGGTCGGCAGCTTCGGGCCCGCTCCCGGGGACGGGCGAGGAGCTCACCTCCTGCTCCATGTCGCCGTGCAGCCGCAGGAATTTGAGTCGCGCGGAGGCAGATGGTGGCTGCCCCGCCGCCGGGGCCCCCGAGCAGCCTGGCAGGGTCTGGAGGAAGAGGTGGTAGTGGAACTCCACCAGCTCACGGCTCGAGAAAAAGACGATCATCTTCTGGTCTTTCTCAAACTACATGGGCACAGGGCGGGAAAGAACCACCATATGTTTTTAAAATTAGGTTGACACTAAGCTGAGTATTTCTCTAAAATACATAGTCATGCTAGCCCGGATTTGGAAACCCAGGTGACAGACAGCTTTGAAGTATTAAAAAAAAATAAACAACACTGATAGGACCCGCTACAAAGAGTAGATGAAAGGAAAATGACACAGCTACAACTTTCTGAGAAACACGGATATGCCACGGACTGAGGCTGCGCGCCCGTTCTTTCCACCCCCGNAAATAAATCTGCAGCTTCACCCTCAAGCCCCTGCACTTTCCCACACACCAGCCGAAGTGATCACGCGAATCACGCGAATTCAGTTAAGTAGAGAACACGGGGTCCTTACAGACCAGGAGCACCAGCCCCTAGGCCTGCCCGCACTCAGCCGGCTCCTGCCTCCTGTGATGCTCCCGGTCCTCAGTCCCAGCAGAGTCTCGGGCACGCTCTGCATCAAATGTAACAGCGACTGCTGGCCTCTGGGTCTTTACCACAACCCTGGAAAGGCTGACTGGTAAAGTCTGCCTTTGCAAACACAGTTGCACTGGAAAACGTGTGTGTGTGTGTGTTGTGTGTGTGTGAGCGAGAGAGAGAGAGCACGAGAGAGAGAGCGCGCGAGCGCGTGGGTGCTCAACGCCACACACAAAGAGAACAGGACCCTCTTCCCTCGACTGTGCTGGGGCTGGCGTGCGGTCCCACCTTGCACTTTTGCAGGATGAAGGCCGCCAGAGAGACGAGCCTCAGCTTGCTGGGAACCAGGGTCACGTGCTGATCGAGACTCCCCGGAATGGCGAAGCCACCCGGCTCGTCACCAGGCGGTGGAGGGGAAACCCCAGGAACCGCGCTGCGCTTTGGGCCGGACCTCCCGTCGTGTTCCTCTAGGACAGAGACCCTGACAGGATCGAGCAAGCTGATGTCAGCTAGTCGCGTCACACCTTGGAGCAAAAGTGAGAAAGGCGAGCCGGTGACACTGTGAAGGCGGGTTCGAGCAGGCGCCCCCTGCCCCACGCTTAGGAAGAAGCGCCTACGGGCCACACCTGGGCAGCAAGGATCTGCCCTCTGAGGGTCAGTCCTGCGGGCGAGGCCCAGATTCCACACCAGCACTGCTAGCGTCTGACCTGGGAAGACCACCGAAAGGGGCCGGAGCGGCTGTCCCCTCCCCGCCCTGAAAGGGCTCTACGGTCGAGGAAGCTACGAAAGCCTTGATGAAAGCGGGTCACGGGATTCCTTCACAGGGTTTGCGGGTTTGCGAGGCTTCTAGAATCTACTGCGCTGGCATGCACCAGAATGTCTGATACAAGGAAGAAAGGTGTGGCATTTCCCAAACTTCTGAGCACAGAATCCTGGATTCTCTCTTACACTTAAGGTTACTTAGGATACACCTGCACACCGCAACGGGGCCAGCTGGACACGTAGGCCAGACCTGAGAACGCGAAAGCTGGGCTGTGCTGGGTGGGTGACTCTGGCGGCTGTTACTTTCCAAGCCTCTGTGCCCCATCTATGAAGGAGAGCTCAGAACGTCCATCTCGTGAGTATGGGAAGACAGACATGAACTTGAAGAGGCTCAGTGCTCTTTAGGAGAAAGGCAGGCTGATAACCCTCACGAAGCCTCGGGGTAGACGGAGTCAGCCCCTACCCTCCCTCGCACCCCGCCACGAGCACCGGGAACACTCTCCTTCGGGAGGCAGCTCTGGACCTGCCCCGCCCCCACTCCCCGGGGAGCGCAGCAGAGCCTTGCGTGACTGGAGAGGGAGGCTGGGTGTGCGGGGCAGGGGTCTGGGAAAGCAGTCCCTCAGGGGCACCGCCCCCCGACCCTCCGTTCCCAGCGCCGAGAACCGCTGCGGGCAGACGACGCACATCACATCTAGATCATTCCTCTTCGTTAAGTACAAAGAGCGTGTCTTTTCAACCCACCTTCTGTGAGCGTGGCCGACAGCAAGACGTTCTGTCGTTGCCGGCACTCGGCGTTCAGGGCATTGAGTATCACCGTGATATCCTTCTCAAAACCCAAATCCAGGATTCTGTGGTTTCAAGAGAAGGGGTTTTACTCCGCATGCAAAGGGAAGGCTGCAACGAGACAGCAGAAACGGCTCTCTGCCCCACCGCCATGCTTCTGGACGAGGCTCACCTGTCTGCTTCATCCAAAATCAGCCACCGTATCCGACTAAAATGAATGTTCTTTGTGGATTTGATGTGATCCACCAGTCGCCCAGGAGTCGAGATAAGGATATTTATCCCTTTGCGGAGTCTGTTTAAAATTATACATGATAAAAGAAAGTCAAACGAGGCTGCATCAAGAGAAAACACAGAAAGGAGGCACGGGAAGCAGATTCATTCCTAGCACCAGTGTGCGCAGCTTGAAGTCCCGACAGACGTGAGGACAAACGGAGATGAAGATATATTTGAGCTTCCATTTTCCCCCTAAGTTTCTCTTGTCTAGATTGTAATTATTAAGATTTGAAATTATATTAAAATCATAACTTAATTAACTCTGAAAAGAATCTTTACTGTATAATCTTTATCTGGTTCATGGATCCTTTCTAGAACATTCCAGAGATGGTCACCTCGCCTGTTCTTGAAGGTTTCTGTGCCACGGAAACTCCAGCTTCAACGAGTTACCGCAGGCCAATGTGGTCTAACGGCTAGAATGGTTTCTTATACTGAACTTTTGTTTGTAGCCTCTGTACAATGGGGGCCTGACTCGGTCCCGCAGACGAGGGGGAGGAAATCCCAGTTCTTACTCTCCAACACCTTTTACTCCTTATTTCCATAGCAAGACAAGCTTCCAATTTTTAGCTGAGTGTATTTTCCAGCCTCTCTTGAAGGTAAGTTTGGTCACACACCTATGTTCAAGCAACGGGATAAAAGGACAAAGGGAATGGTGCAAAAACCACAAATATCTTTGGAGGGAGGATTATCTCTGTTCCTGCTGGCAGGGCACAAGATGCAATGGCTGGAGCTCTAGCAACTCTCTTAAGGCCATGGAGTACACTTAAACATGGGAGCCTCACTTCACGGCACAAAATGACCGAAGGGACCGGGACCCCAGCTCGAGCGTCAGGCAGGCCCTGATGGGTCACCGTCAGGCTTCGCAGATGTGAAAGAAAAACAAAACTGCCATAGCGTTTGTGCCACTGCTGTCTGTTGTTATTTACAGCTGAACCAAATCTAACCAATACCTTTAGGTTTCAAGTTCAATATTTACTTCTCAATTACAAAATACACACACATGCAGCTGGGTATTACTACTACGCATTAAGTGAGACTATAATAAAAACGTTTCAGAAAGAATCCAGACAGTGTGGGATTTATCTGGCAACATTTTCTCCTGACACCCACTTCCAGTTCCTCCCCAGAATTAGGAATCAGCGTTTCAGGTATAAAAAGCAGAGTGTAAAGCATTACATGTGAGTTTAGGATCTTGCTCTTATAGAGCCACGTGACCAGACCCCAGACTCCCAATGTACACAAGAGAGTCACCATGAGGGCTGGATACCAAACAGGGGGACCGAGGGGTCCTGAGGGGAAGGGAGTTAAGAGGACAGTGAGCATCGGCACCGACCACATCGGAAGGGGACCTCTGTGGGCCCACTGGTATTCATAGGACAGCACCGCCTACAGGTGACCGCTTGCTGGCTCAATCTGTCCCTCGGCTCTGGGACCAGGAAGCACAGGTGGAGACAAGGCTCTCTCCAGGCTTAGAGGGACCAGGTCTCAGACTCAAGCAGGAACAATGAACCGGGCTCCGCATACCTGGCCTTTTCGGATTTCCTCTTCTCTCCCCCCATGAGCACGCCAGGCACGATCCAGGTAAACGGCTACAGGAAGACAGAAGATGAAAATCAGTGCAGAGCCCCTTTTCCTGAAGACACAGAGACCGATTCCAAGGTCTTTTTCCTTGAAGAAGCTGGGAGGGAAGACCTAGGCTTCACTGAAGACGGTGCACTGTGCAGACCCCGCTCCCGGGCATCGCCCTCCCCAGCGACTAGCAGCAATCACTTAATCACAGTTCTGGAACTAGCTCCCAGTGCTGCGAGAGGAACAGAGGCTTTCTAAATGTTTCAGATAGCTCCTCTGCCTTGCCCCGTCGAGGCTGAGTGGAAAACACAGTTGACCTAAGCACAGCCCTTCCTTACTCCCCACCCCTGACAAAAGGAAGGACAGATCAATTCTCGGGTTGGCAGGCGCGGGCTCTGAAGCCCACTCTCTCCTTTCTTAAATACTACGTACGGCTTTCCGGTAGCTTTCCATGGGATCACTTCGGTTATACCTGTGAGTCTCCATGCGTGCCTTGTTTAGGGACGATGGTGAACAAATTACAGGACTCTAAGCACCAGGAAACCCTAGTAATCTAAGCTAGAAATCGGCAGCTGGTAAACTTCAGATCAGTAAAAACCTACAAATTATACCTGGGGAGGATAGAGACGCCCAGGGAACAGAGCAAAACTAAAATAATTCCTTGCTTTTTGAAAACAAAGGTTAAGACTGGTAGACTTCTCTTTTTCTCAAAAATTCAGGAAAAAAAGATAAAAAACCGGACTCATGGGCCCGCCTTACCTTAAGCAGCTTCTGGACAGTGTCGAAGCTCTGCAGAGCCAGCTGTAAGGAGTGAGGAGTTACAGGTACTGAGCAAGGCTGTTCCCATTCCCCCCCAACCTCCAGGGCTTTTAAAAAAATTTAGACAATGTAAAGTGATCAGGATTCCAGCCTGGACCTTAAATTAAGATTTCAGGGAAAAAAAAGAAATGTGATCCACAGAATCTACTCGGAAAATATACCTTGCTCTCAGACTGTCCGAAAGCTGCCAGTCTGGAGGCTTGGGCAGAGAGGCTGCGTCCATTCCTTGGACACACAGAGAAACAGTGTTCTGTGCTCCCTCTGCTGGCTCAAATTCCCAGAGTGCCACACAGAGAAGAACCACGAGCCTACGGTGCACAAGGATGGGGAAGTGTGCCCGTCCTGCACGTGCCTCTCCTTAGGAAGAGAGAAAACAATATGCTGGAAGGAGTCACCTGGAAAAGCAACGGGCAGGCTAGCACCTTGCTTTAAAGGCGGCATCAGGTTTCCTTCAAACACGCCCACTAGAGCACTGAGAGATGGTCATTCCCAAGTTTATTAAAGGAACAAAATCTAACAAGCCCAGTGGAGACCAGAGGAAGTGAAAATTAATGTAGGTTATAACCATTAACAGCCACCGAAAAGCCTGAACGCAATCCCTTTATCCAAGGGTATGTACGGAGTTTCCACATGCTTAGTATTCATGGTGCGTCCTGGGGAAGCAGCAAGTTTGCCGCTGTGAAAACGTAAACAGCTCCATGCCTGCACCTTCCCAGGACGGAGCTGAGAGAGGGCACTGCAGCTGCGCAGGGCTGTGTAACAGGCTAAGGAGAAACCTCCATCTCCACGATCAATTCTCTGCAAGGAAGTGATTAGCATTTGACAGAGAAAACAGATACCCTAATCTATACTTGCGTCTGTGGGCAAATAAAATAGATCAGACAGAAGAGATTCCCACCAAGAAAGAAGAAAAATGTCGAGAAGCTTAACTCTCGAGAACAAGTAAAATTCTTGGTCCAATGGCCTCTTTAAAAAAGAGTTCATTTGAGGGCTGACTGCTCTAATTTTTGATTAAGTTCTAAAAGAAACTAGAAAAAAGTCTAGAAGTGTAATTACTTTAATTCCTTTTAAAAGGACAGAGACTTAGAGCGTCATTGGTTTTTAGACAGCAGGGGAATGCTTTTCCACACTTAGCTCAGGATTTTCACAGTCTTTGAATTTGGAAGCAGAAGGATGCCCGNAAAATGGCAAAACCCACTTTCAAATTCAAACGAGTCTTAATTTCAAAAGGAAAGTACTTGCTTAAAAGCTGTCCCGACGGTGAGGTCACTTACCTCCCTCGTTGGCACCAGCACCAGGGCGTAGGGGCCGTCGCTGCGCTGCGGACATACAAGGGAACAAGTGCCATGTGTCAAGGAACGAAGGTCACAGGGCCCCGGTGGACAGGACCTGAGGGCAGCCACTTGCCAACATCAGAAGCGGTCTCATTAGAGAGAGGGCCGCTGCCGCCCCCCACTCTTCTCACGGAACCTTGTTCTAAAGGTTCTGCCTCATGAGATCAGACAAGTAAAAGAAATACATATAAAATCGGAAAATAGGAGGTAAAACTGTCATTATTAGCAGATGATAGTGTGTCCTAAAAAAAAATAAACACAAAACTTCAGAGAATCAGTTGAAAACCTACTTCAAAAAAAGACAACTCAGTCAAGTAGCTGAATGCAAAATTAATACACACAAATCTATGGTCTCCTGACATAAAAAAAAGTTAGAAAATACAATGGAAAGGGGGAAAAAAATCACCCGAGAGCAGCAGCAACAAAAAAAGTATAAAATCCATAGGACAGAAACTGTAAAACCTTTCTGAGGATCATAAAATAATCTGCAACTAACTGGGTGACTCCACAGTACAAATAAGCCAGTTCTAAGTCAACCCATAAATGCCATGCAATCCTAAGAAAACTGCCCCAAGCACGCACACATGCACACGCGTGTATGAAACAGTACATGTAATGAGACAAGCTGACTTCAAAGTTCCCATGAAAAGTCGGTGTGCAAGAATAACCAAACCGTGTCAGAAAAACACCAGACGCTAAGACAATTTAGAACCACCATCAGGTAAAAAACAGACACTGGCATATAAACAGAGATTACAATAGCAAACCGAGTATAGAACAGAATCAAATATATACAGAAATGTAAGAAATAAGGTGCATTTTGCATCAGTAGTGAAAAGATAAATTATTCAGAGGCCTCACAAGCAAACAAAGTTAGAGAAGTAAAGTTGGCCTTTTTACAGATGACATAAATCTCAGAAACTATAGTTTATATTATATAAAACTAAGAAGTGTTATAACACAGAAGCTTTTAACTTTTGAAGGGGCAAATAATACCTAAATAAAATTAAGTAATAAATCACAAAACAAGGGGAGAGAAAGGGCCAATCTCCTTCATTTACAAAAGGTCTACAATTCAATTAAGACATAAAAATAAAAAAGACCACAACTTATATAGAAAAATGGAGACACGACACAAATAGCTAATTTATGGAAGAATTCAAGACGCGGCTCTTACACACATGAAGATGTTCAACTCCACTGTCGAAGGAGCGACACGGAGACAGCCGGTGGTGTTACGAGGGCACGGGTGAGCGGGGCTCCTGCACTGCCGTGGGGAGCGCCAAGTGGCCTAACCCATTTAAAGTTCAATTATGGGGGCGCCTGGGTGGCTCAGTTGGTTAAGCATCTGGCTTCGGCTCAAGTCAAGATCTCATGGCTCGTGAGTTGGAGCCCCGCACAGGGTGAGCTCGAGCCCCAACTTCTAGTGAGCTTGTGCCTTGCTTCTCTCTCTCTCTCCCTCTGTCTCTCTGCCCCTTGCTCACTTGAACCCTCTCTCTCAAAAAAAAAAAAATTTAATTAAAAATAAATAAATAAAGTTCAATTGTGGCGTCATCCACAAATTTAAATGCCACTTCCACTGATAGGGATTTCTGTAAATGATACACCCGTAAGCGTATGTTAAAAAGTAAAATATTTTACAGACTATTTATAATAGCCTTGTTTGTAGTGAAATAGCGGACGGAAGGAAAGTTCTACCAGCGAGGGACTGAGGCAGCAACTCGGGGTACCTACGTGCAGCAGGACACCAGACGGCCACGAAAAAAACAAGGCCCGTGGGCCGGGGACTGCTGAGATGCCATCCCAAAACATGGAAGGGGAACACCAGCAAGGGAACACCACGCAACCACCTGCACAGTGCGCCGAACACGGCAGAACAGACAGAAGCTCCGGCTGGGGGTCCAGGAAGGGGGGGCAGGGGACTGTGTGCACCCCCACTCGCTCCCTCTGCAGAGACCAGCCCTGGGAGGGCCACCAGATGAGCACAAGGACCACNGAACAGACAGAAGCTCCGGCTGGGGGTCCAGGAAGGGGGGGGCAGGGGACTGTGTGCACCCCCACTCGCTCCCTCTGCAGAGACCAGCCCTGGGAGGGCCACCAGATGAGCACAAGGACCACCGTGTCCCCAGAGAGCCCTCCCATGCGGAGGACAGGGGACGGTAAGGACTGACTTCTCGGTACTCTTTCAGTTTTTTTTTTTTTTAACGTGCATGGTGTATCTAAACAACGTACATAAGGCAAGACGAAAAGCAACCTGAGAAAGGCCTTGAAGTCAGGGGTGCTCCCGGACGCTTAGGACTGAATTAGAACAATGTCAGTGCGGAAGCTGAGTGCAGATTTAGAACAGATTCAATTACAAGGTTTTCATGTTTTGCATAGGAAGCGTTTACCCACGAGGAGGAAAGGATTTGGAATTCAAACTCGAGCCGCCTGTACTCGACATCGAGTCAGCGAGGCTGCGCCGGAGCCCAGAAGGAACGGTAAACATGTTAGTACAACGGTACCGGCGTGCCGCACTGTGACGCTAGGAGATTCTGACATTTCAAAAGGTGTTACTACACAGAGAGGAAGAAAGAAAAATCAATTCCTCGCAGGGCAGAAGTGAGTAAAGAAGGATGGATGTGTTCTTAAAAAAAAAAAAAAAAAAATAAGAGNAGAGCGAAAACACAGAAAAGCAATCCATCTTCATTCCATCGCCAAAGTAATTTAAGACTCTGCTGGACGCCTGGAGTTTCCTGCTCCCTCCAGATAGGTTTTTTACAGGTCAAATCATTTTACGATGAACTCCAAGGGTCTCTATTGAATATTCCTTGAAATAAGTGAATTAAATTTGGGCTTAGAGAACCCTTTCTACAGAAGACTTCAATCTTGGACAGAATGAGCTGTTACCGACATTAAAATACACGCAGGAAATAAGAACAACCACATGGCTTGTGAACGTCTCTGGATAGAAGCAAATAAAATCATTGCCTTTCAAACCAGCCACACGCCCGCGTGGACGATGGTGATGCTTCTCAACCGTCCACGCTCACAAGCTCATGGTGGCCCGCTGGCTCCACCCCACAGTGAAGTCACGGAGGCACAGAGGGCTGGAATGATTTGCCTGAAGACACACTCAGACCCAGGATTTGAGCAGAGCTGCCCACCACGCTACCTACCTCAGGTACGTCATCGAATCTCTCTGGTTCTCTATGAAGAGACAGGTGGGCTGGAACTATAGGACCCATTCCAGCTCAAATAGTCCCCAACTCTCCAACTATGTATATATAAATAACAACCTGCCGCTATCAAGGAACTGTCCTAAAATTTATAAATGCATGAGACTTTACCACATTTCTGCAATACTTTGCCTTTCTTCTCTAGCGAGGTAGCGGTACGATGCCAAGTCCTTTGTATGAATTATCTTACTCTAAGGTGCTCAACGGGAAGAAAAAATCAGTCCCCTGTAGGAAATAAATTCCTCACTTCTCCACCTCAGAGGAAATCGGCATTAAAAGTTCAAGTATCTTTCTTCTGTTTCCATGCACACACACACACACACAGTATTATTTATGAAATCAGACCATCCAGTACATACTGTTTGCTACTCTGCCTTTTGATCAACATGCAAAAACACCTGTCAAGTTCACAAAGAGTAACTGAAAAAAATGCCAGTTTTATGGCTAGGTAAGGTCCCATCACTTGGGTATTGTGCAGAGTTTCTGTTTTATTGATTTTAAATTATTTAAATAAATTCTAAATAATGTAAACGTTCATTTTGAGATAAAGTTAGGCTTAAAAAAATTACACAGATCATACAAAGGACTCCCTCACATCCTGCTCCCAGCTTCCTCAGACGGTATCAATTTTCAAAATCCCAGTACAGCAGTCAAAACCAGGAAAACCAACAGTGATGAGACACTATGAATTCATCAACCTACATACTATATTCTGATTTCACTGACTTACTAACATCCTTGCTCCAAAGTCGGATCCGAGTCAGGACCACACATCTGCATTTAGCTACCAGGTCTCTTTCATCTCTTTTAACCTAAGGAAGGTCTTCAGCGTTTCAGGTTTTTTAAATTTTTTTGGTGACCTTAATACTTTTGAAGAGCAGTGGCCCCTTTGCAGAATGTCTCTTGACTTGGGTTTGTCTGATGTTTGCTTATGACTAAAGCTTGGCGAGAGCCACAGAAGTGACGCTGTGTTCTCTGGGCACCTATCGGGAGGGAGTGCATGAGGCGGACACATCTCAGCCCCGGGGGTGCCATGCCGACCACCTGGGCGAAGGCGGTGACAGCCAGGCTTCCCCATGGTAGAGTCCCTGTCCTCCCCTTTGTGATTAAGAGGGATCTTGTAGGGAGATACTTTGAGACCTAGTAAATATCCCAGTTTTCATGCCGCTTTTGCCCACTCCTTTCAGCACGTGACGACCCGTGTGGACGGTACTCAGCATCTGCCAGACGTGACGTTCCACCTCCATCACTTCTACAGATGTCCACTGGAATCTACTGGAAAGAAGGCCTTTCCTTCTCCCATTTCTCTATTTATTCCCTACCTTATTCGTATCGTGTGTACTCGCGGGTATAGGTTTTAGCCTCTGGGCTACGATCCGGTGCTATCACTACCTGTTGAGTCACTCAGTATCAAGACAGCCTGGCCGCCGCCTAACCCTGTACGTCCACACCGAGGAAAAACATAACCAAAGACCTCTTCTCGTCTGCTTGTGTGCCCACCTCACCTCTGAAGGCAGATCTCACCATGTCCTCCCTACTGAGGATAAGCAGGGGCGTATGTGTGGGATTCTGGGCGGGGCTCTGAGCTGATGCCGGTGCCTCTGGAGGCTGGCAGTTAACTGGCCTCCTGGGGAGCCGGATTCTGTCCCCTTTGGCCCAAATGCTGTCTAACTGCGTTTCCCAACTAAAGACCAGATTCTACCACTGCTTCCCTAGCCTCCATTTCTTTCTGTAAAATTAGATTAACAGTAATACCTGTGATGTTGGGGCAGGGGGTGGGGTTCAAGATTCGAGAAGGTAACACAGGCAAAGCATCCAGCACAACGCCTGACACGCGAGGGGCATTTATTTTACAAATGTTCTCTGTTGGACGCGCCGTGGCAATTACAAAACACAGTTATTCTATCCTCCTCTGGGCACAGTCTTCAGATGCAGTGTGTTTATACGACATAAACATCAGTGAATAAATTTAAAAAGGGGTAGGAAAATAACACTAAATGAAAACGGATCCTTTTGGTCCCACTGGTACTGCTTTGGTTGAGTTCGATGGTTGCTCATGTACCACGAGCAACAAACTCACCTGTATTTTTGATTTCATTGCTTGAAGAGACTGGACCACGGGGATGCAGTAGGCAAGGGTTTTACCTTTTAAAAAAGTACAGAAGCAATTAAAACTCACAGACCCTGTAAGATGTAGAAAGGGCAAAGGCAGTAAAGAAAACGGTCTCTGCTACCTTTGGGTAACACTAAACTCTGGGGACAGGAAAGTGCACGTCCTACATTCAAGAGAGGTAAAAGCCGCGTCCGCCTGTCTGCCACAACTGCCCATTTTGCCCTGTCAATCCAGTACTTCCAAAAAACACGCTGTGGCTTCAGCCCCTTTATCCAGCTAAGAAGGGAGACAATGACACATTTCCCAAGTTGCACAAAAGCTCAACTTGACGACTCTCCTTCAAAGCTGGAAAAACCCTCCTTTAAAGTCATCCTTAACCCCTCAAATGAGCCTCCTGTCAAGGGCATGATCTGGGCAGCACTGAGGTGTTTAGAAGCCAGTCTGAACCCCAGAGCTAGACTCTAAAGACCAGAGAGAAACCAAGGAATGGCAAAAAAAAAAAAAGAAAAAAAAGAAAAAAAAGAAAAAGCTTTGGGTTTCCACCCACCCGAGCGGTGGCTGACCTGGAGGGAGTAGAGACGAGCTGACCAGCCCCATTCGAGGCACAATAGGGCCACGAGAACAAGTTTACAGACAATTTGGAACAAGAAAAATCTGTGCTCTGTGTTGGAGCAAAACAACTAGCATCCAATCAGCGTGTACTCTGTGCTTTATTCTAAGAAAATATTTATCCCCCCACTGGAGGGAGGACAGGCAGCTTGAGCCATAGACAGTGGACTGGGCAGAGCTCTGACAGAGGTCCCGGAGAGTGACGGCGGAACATGACCACGTCCGGGTCACTCCCGGTCACAGTACCATCAACCACCCCCTGCCTTTCACTGGGAGAGCAAATTCAGGGCTCTGATCAAGAGCAGGCATGGCCTCCCCTCCTCCCCCAACAAAACAAAGCCAGTGCCACCACAGACAGGCAACTTACTACGTGACCGTGCCTTTGGTACCGGGGAAAGAAGGGCCGAAATTAAACGGTGACTGACCTGAGCCCGTCTGAGACCTCACCAGAGCATCTCTGCCCTCCAGCAACGCGGGGATGCTTTGCTTCTGCACGCTGCGGCCGCCCGAGAGAGAGAACACAGGCTTGTCTGTAATATCTCCACCACCACCCCCCCCCGCATCGTGCTTACAGGCGGAGGAGCGGGACACACCGAGCGCAACTGCCCCCACGCTTTGCTTCGCCTGCCAACCGCCACCCCAGAGTATCGAAATGTTCGAGCAAAGTTGCCGAGAAGCTTCTGATGACTGGGGGAATAAAACCTCAATTAAATTTCTGGAACTCAGCTGAGAATGTTGAGGCGAGCCAGAGACTGGCCATTCTGGCAGACTGATTAAAAAAAAAAAAAAGCACAGACGTGGTGACAGGCTGGAGCTACCACAAGAGCATACCACACACACCTGCCTCCCGTGGCAGCAGTGGGACCCGGGAAAGCGTCATGGCAAGATTCCCACGCTAAAGGGCACGTGGACTCTTGTGAGCCACCCTGACAGTCCGGGGCTCTGCTCACTCTCCAGAGAACCGAGGCACAGCCGTTACACGCACCAGGACGTGTCACATGCGCATTTGAAAACAAACCACAGAAAGGACACAGAATTCATTTAAATTTGGTTGGTGAAACAATAAAAAATTGGTAAGGCTCTTTATTTTATTCTTCAATACTCATTGATTTCACCTATAAGTAAAACGTGATGATTAGTAAAATGTAAATAAGCACAGGTGCTCACAAAAAGGCAGTTCATTTCTGCTCTGCGCCTTTTACTATTCCACTTTCCAGATTTTCCAGAGGTCATCACTATGAAACATTCAAACAGTTTTTTCAATATCTCCAACCCAGTACTACTCCTGTCTTTTTGCCTGATTCTTACTAGTAAACAGCGACACAAGAAATTCTGTGTCGGGACATACTGTCCTCAGGGAAGCACAACAGCAGCAGGATCACGTGGACACACTGTCTGCACGAGTTCAGAGCCGACAGCACACGTGGACGGGGGCTCGGTCTCCTCGTTTAACAAGCGGGGGAACTGAGTGGGGAGTGACGCGGCCCTCGACGGGCAGCGACCTGGTAGTGCTGACACCCAGACAGAATGCGCTGTGTGTGTGCCCCAGGTCACTCGGATCTCACCCGGTGACACCCGCCCAAGTCTTATGAAAATCAAGACCAGCCTAGAACCCTTCCTTACCTGGTCATACTAGTCATGTGTAAGACCGTGTTTATTGTGGAAATCTAAAAGAGAGGACAAAACAAAAAAACAAAAAAAACACACACACATTTTTAACTACTGATTTTTTGGCAAAAACCTATTGAATGCAAAAAAAAAAAGATACTGGGCTAAAACCGATGACTGTTCAAGTCGAGTTCTTCCAACCCAGTGAGTGTCACCTGTGGGAGGTTCTGCCCCACCCCCACACAGGTGGCAACGTCTAGAGAAATCTTTGGTGGTTCCAAACCGCTGGCAGTAAGCGAGCAGAGGCACGGGCGCTGCCGGACACCTTCCGACGCACAGGACGGTGCTCACGACAAGGCCACCCATCCCCAGGGTCCAGGGCACGACCGGCTCAATGTCCCTGCTCAACCCCGTTCGTGCAAAAACAGCTTACGTGGGGCACCCTAAGGGAGTCAGTGAGCTGCGGCCACCCGAGCGAAGGAAATCCAGATTCCCTAAAAGTTACTGCGTTTTCCTCTCCTCACTCAAAAATGAGAGTAGAAACTCCACTCACGGTTAAATTAAAAAAAAAAAAAAAATTATCCATCTGTTTGTAGGAAACAGGTGTTAAAACACCACCATCTTCCTTCCGTTCTTTGTAACAGCAGACTACCCTGGATGGGAAGATGCCAGCTCAGGTCCCTCCCCATCCAACCGGCCTCGAGTCCCATCAGCCCACGATTAGGACCCTGCCCTAGGGCAGAGCGAGTGGACGGTCGGCCTAATTTGAACTAGGTGAGGGGGAGTGTCTGCGTCCTCACGGAGGGGGTGAGGGTGGGGGTGAGGACAGCGGGCAGTAGCCCAAGCTCACGGGGATCATCCCAGAAGGGCAGCGCGCCCATCTGACTCCGCTCAGCTAACCGGGAGCAGAAACGACCGCTCTCTGATTTTTCTCCCCGGACATTCCGAACGAACGACCACATCAAACAAACCGACCACGCAGGATACCGGGAGATACTCACTAAGTGCGGGTGGAGGTCCAGCTCGTGAAAAGCGTCTGAAGTAAACACCTGTTCTCGCACCTGCTTCACTACAGGTCTGCAAATGACGGACAAAACCCGGGCGTCAGCTCCCGTCCACAGAGACGAGGGCCGAACACACTCAACTCCTCTCACTCCTGCACAGCGTCCGCCCCTGAACATACCTGTGGAGCTCTGGAATCTCCGGGTTGTTTTTAAATAACGAAGAAGTCCTGATGCACAGTTTCTGCGCCCGATCTGTATCACTCACACCAACCGAAGACTTATTCGGGGAAAATGGTTTCTCAGCCTTCCCCTTGAAAGTCCTTTGTGCTCCATCAGCAGCGGCTTTCCTGGCTGGGACGAATGCCGCCGTGTGCCTCCGTTTCGCTGGGGGAGCCTCGCTGGACGCCCCGTACTTCCTTCTAGTGGCCTCTGCTTGCTGCGTCGTTCCCCAAAGGAAAGAGCGACAAGAGATGCATTAGTCCATGAAGACAGACCTCAGAGTGAAGCCTGACTGCCCACAGAATTGCCTCTCTCCCTGCGGAGATCATTACGCCCCATATGTCAAGCAACAGTTTAGGGTCTGCAATCGGATTCTTTGACTCCGCTTTTTTCCCCCCCAAAGAAAGAAAGAAAAAAAAAGAAACCAACACACACACACACAGAGACAATCTCAGCTCATTCATCCACTAGACCTCACCATCCATCTTAACTATCAACTCAACCAGGAGGAGGGTGAGGATTAACTCTCCCAAGAAGGGAGAGCCCACCTTGTGCAGTGTGCACGCTAAGTCGATCCGTTTCCCTGGGTGTCCATCTACACAACAAGCAAGGCCGGGGAGTCTCCACCAACAAAGCCTGTTGGTGACTGTGCGTGGGAGGCTGCATCCCAGCTCATGCCCAGGAAGCGGAAACCCTCATTACTGCTCTAGCCCAGAGTGCTTGGATCGCTGGCATTCTCCCCCCTCACGCTGCCCCCCCACATTCAGATGGCTTGGAGACGATTCCTCCTCGCCGTTTCCATTCCAAATGAGAATTCTACTCCATCCATCACTTCTACCACAATTATTTCCAATCCACCCTGCCTTTCAATTCCCCATCTGATAGCCGGTTACAGGCTACAACGCTCGCTATTTTATTTTTTTTGCCTGTTGCTTCTTATTTCTGTAACGTGAATGTGGTTACCTGCATGATGTCCAAACTTCTCCTAGGAGAAGCAGCATCCAATTTTCTTTGGGGAAAAGAAATTCTATTTTCTTTGGCCTTCTCTTCCAATTTACACACGAATACAAAAACCTCCCATGAGTAGCTAGTGCTTATTATCCTGGTGTTTTCGTTTCTCTTGGAATGTATTCTCCCCTTAGCTTGAAATGATGAATTCCATTTACACATCAGCTTGCTTTAGCCACGACTGTCAGCTTCGGGCTAACCTACCAATAACAGTAGTTTGTTCCTGGCACCCCAGGACTCCTCTACCTGAATAATTCAGTAAGTACAACTTTGAGGATTTAATATTAATAAAGTTAAATACTATTAAGTTAAACACAACCTACTGCATTTTACAACTTTACTTTTACAAAGTCCAAGTTCATGAATGTTCAGAGAAAAGAAAGAGATCAAGTCAGGTTCCAGGTCGGCTGAATCATTTGCAAGGCAGAATGAAATGTGCATACGTTCCTTGATGTATGGAACTACAGACTCTCAGCATAAAAAGGCCCAAAGGCCACTCCTACCCTATGGACTTCCTACTCCAGGCTCCCTGACAGGTGGCCTTGCAGCAGGCCGTGCCTACACACCCCCTCCTGTCCTCCACCCGCCGCGGCAGGCCAAGTGCGAGGGTTTAGGAAGCGGTTTCTGACGTTCAGACAAGGGCCGCCCCCTTGACCACCTCTCTACTTGTCTGAGGTTTGCTTTCTGCAGCAACACAAAACAAGCTTATTTCCTCTTGGACGTAACATTCCTTCACACATCGTGAAATCTTTTATTTTCTTCTTTGGACAAAATACCCCAAACAGGATGCGAACTTTTGATCCTTTATCATCCCAGTCACCTTTTATTCCCATGTCAACTTTTCTCTAAAAGCAAGTATTCAGAATTAAGCACAGTCACTTCACAGGGTTTCCACTGCCCTCAGGCTAAAATTCGGAAACCTGTAATATGACCTACAAAGTTCTCTAGAAGCTGGCCTCTGCCCATCTCACCAGTCTCAGCTGTCCTGGTCTTCCTTAATTCCTAGAATGTACCATGGTCCTTCCTTCCTCAGGGCCTTTGCACATGCGATTCCCATACCCATGTCTCCAACTCCCACTTTAGCTGGTTAACTCATACTCATCCTTCAGATCGAGGCTTACTGGGTCCTCAGAAGACCCCTTCCTGACCTCTTCTCCCCACACAGTCAAGCCACGGTTCCTACTCTTGGCTCTCCTGGCACCCTTACTCTTCTCTAGAGCACTCAGTACAACAGGAAGCATAAAATGTAATTTGTTATGCGGGGTCAGTCTTCCCATTAGACTGTAAACTCTATAAGGAAATGGACAGGTCTGTCCTCTGTATGGACTCATGCCTGCACAAAGTAAGTGCTCAATAAATACTTATGAGATGAACGACACACAATGGATCACCCCTCTCCATAAGCTGGACACCATCCCACTACCTGCTAGCTTTTCTGCCCCAGCGTCCACAACATATTCATGTAAAACACCCTACCGCTTAGTGGCTGTCAGCTCGATTCCGAACATACAAGGCTGGAAAATTAGCCAAGCCCTTGAGGAACTCCCCGATTAGCGGAAGAGACCAAAGTATAAAACCACACACCCAAACCTGTACTGGTACTCAGAAGCCGTCTATATACCAAGGGTTGTGCAAGCACAAAGCAGCAGCCCACCATGGCCTGTAGCAAGCGGGGAGGGGGCCAGGACACAGAAACGCCGCAGGAGGCGGCACCTGAGCAAAGAACACGCCTGAATCTACTAAAACCTCAGCTCGACAACAGTAAGCACATCACCTCCCTCGGAGTCTCTGGTCCTCCACCGTAAAATGAGGGGGTTCTAGCAGATGACCTTTAGGGCCCATCGAGGCCCCAAAGCCTAAATCCTAGGTCTCTGACATTAATACACTACAGCTCAGGGGAGATGCTAAGTGCTTATGTGAATGATCTAATGTAGCAATACAGGTACTGGTATCATCCTATTTTTTTTTTTTTTAACGTTTTTTGTTTATTTCTAGGAGAGAGAGAGAGAGAGAGACAGCGTGAGCAGGAGAGGGTCAGAGAGAGAGGGAGTCACAGACTGAAACAGGCTCCAGGCTCTGAGCTGGCAGTCAGCACAGAGCCCGACGCGGGGCTCGAACCCACGAACTGCGAGATCATGACCTAAGCGAAAGTCGGACGCTTAACTGACTAAGCCACCCAGGTGCCCCTGGTATCATCCTATTTTACAACGAGACCACTGAGGCAGAGGTATGAGGCGATTTGTCCCAGGATCCCTGAGCGATCCAGGCTTTGCTCAGGCACGGGTTTCACGGCCAGGGTTCCTGAGCACCAGGTGATAAGACCATTTATTAACTCCCCTTTGGTTGGAAAACATCATTTACAGCTTGACTCCTCTTTTGAGTTGTTTTTTAGAAGAATATACACCAAAATGTGAACCAGAGTTATATCAGACTATGGCAATTGTGCGTTTTTTTCTTTAGCATAATTCCCAAATTTCCTACAATAAATGTGTATTAGTTGAATAATCAAAAAACATCTTTAAAAGGAAAACATTCATAGTGTTACCTATAGCATAACTTAAGTCGTTGAGGCCAGTATATTAGCTACCATTCCAGATGCAGGCCACTGGCAAAGTTGTCGAGCGTCTGACCTCAGCTCAGGTCATGATCTCACGGTTCGTGGGTTCGAGCCCCGCACTGGGATCTCTGTCGACAGCTAAAAGCCTGGAGCCTGCTTCCGATTCTGTCTGTCTCTCTCTCTGTCTCTCAAAAGTAAAGAAGCATTTAAAAAGTTTGGGGATTGTTTTTTAAAAAGATTTTATTTTTAAGTCATCTCTATACCCAATGGGGGCTCGAACTTACAACCCCAAGATCAAGAGTCACAGGCTCCACCAACTGAGCCAGCCAGGCGCCCCTCCAGGCGCCCCTCACTGAAGTTTTCGGAGAACTTCCCATGTGTCGCTGGGTACCCGGACGGCACAAGCACCCCATTGGCCTCTGGATGTGGCGAATCCATTACTCAAAACGGAGCCAATACGACTTTCCTTATCATTGGTATTTATTAAGTGCTTCTGCGGGCAAGAAGATACGTAGGATCTTTATACATATTATTTCCTTTACTCCTCATAAATAACTTCGTAAGAGGCAGAAGCTATTGTTCTCATTTCAGGGGGNCCTGCAAGGTCACAATACCAGACGGCTGCAAAAGCTGGCTTCTAATCTCAGGTCTGTCCTACCCCAAACCCCAGGCTCCCCCTTCCTCCTCCCAGAGAAGTGGCTACTCCACTGGCTAGCCCAAAACACCTACTCCCAAACCTCTAAATCCTAACGCTTGATTATCACTAAAAAAAAAAAATCACCAAAGAGAAACCCTCGTACTAACTCGAGGAATTTCAGCTTCAACACGTTGGATGAACTGACCTTCCCCAACTGACCTGTCAACGGAACCACCTGTCGCTTTCCGGGGAAAACACACACCTCCCTCGGCCCCCGGTCGTATAATCTCTGGCCCTCTGGGAGAACTTACGACCCTACCCAGGGCTTTCTGCCTGCAGCCCCCTCCTCTTTTCCAGGAGGGGAGTCACCCGTCCCAGAAACCGGTTTCCAGCTGTGGCTTGGTTTCAAGTGAAGGCACCTTTCCCCTCCCTAGGGAGCGAATTCTACTAATGCTCCGTTATCTTCTCTCCCCACTGCCCGGGGATGACATCTAGGCCCGTTTTGCAAGTCCGTGCAGAAAATCGCTAGTCTCCCGTCCTCGTTCCTGAAGCAAACGACCCTTGGTTGAGGCAACGGTGGCGGAGAGAAGTTAAGAGGCGAGGCTGGCAAGGGACCGGACGGGCACTCGCCCCAGGTCCTAACTTGGGGCGGGAATCCGCCTTCCCACCCCGGACACCGGCAGCCCGAGAGCCGGCGGGAGCCCCTCCGCACCCGCGCCGCTCCCTCCTAGGACATCCCCGCGGGGAGNTGCTCTGGGAGGCCCTCGCGGGCTTGGCCGGTGGCGGGCGAGGCCGCAGAAACACTCAGCCCTGGAGTTCGTGCCTGTGAAGCTGAGTGTCTCTGAGAGACCAGAGGCCGTGTGCCATCTAGCCAACGCTTCCTTCGTTTGCCGCCGGGCTGCCGCTTCCCCAGCACTTCAGTCGCGCGGGAGGTCTCTCCAGGGGCCTGGGGCTCGGTTGCCCGGAGAGGGTGCGCTCGAGGCTCCCTGCCCCTCGCCCAGTGCGGCCGAGTCAGGGCGCTTCTCGGTCCGGCCCGCGGAGCGGGCCCGCTTTCTAGACAGGCAAGCGCCTTGGCCACCTGGCAGAGCCGGGTCGCCTAGCAACGGCGGGGTCCTTCCTGGCTCGGCGGCGCTCCGGGCCTGAGGGGAGAAAGCCGCTGCGGAGGGCGCTGGGGGCCGGAGGCGGCGGCGGCGCGAGAGGCGGCAACGGGACGGCGGCGCGAGGTTGGCGCGCCCCGGGATCCGGCCACTGCACTTGAGGGGAGATGAGCTCGGCTGACAAGGCCCGGGTGGGGCTCGCGGCCGACGGGCCTGCGCCGCCCGAGGAGGAGGAGGGCGAGGGGGGCGGCGAGGCGGGCGGGAGGGAGCNCCTGGTCCGAGGACCACCGCGTGTCCGTGTCCACGGCCCGCAGCATCGCTGTGCTGGAGCTCATCTGCGACGTGCACAACCCGGGCCAGGACCTGGTCATCCACCGCACCTCGGTGCCCGCTCCTCTCAACAGCTGCCTCCTTAAAGTAAGTCACCTCCTGGGCCCCAGCCCTGGGGTCTCCTACGGCCGCGCTCCGGCGTTACGGGTCCCTGGGGAATCTCGGGATTTCCCCCTCGTCGCATCCAGAGTGGCTGGGGTCGCCGCTTTTTTTGTTTTGTTTTGTTTTGAAAAGCAAACAGAAAACCTCGCAGCCGTTTGCGCCCAGTTTTCCAGATCACGCTCTCCCCACCCCCCACTTTCCGAAACACACACACACACACACACTCGTATCCCGTGTCCCGGGAGCTTTCCTCGGAGCCAGGTCCTTCCTCCGGCCCAGCGTCTGCCCCACTGCTGGCGCTGCTTGCACTCTCTGGTGCTTTCTGAGACTCCGCCCCCTTTGACCCAACCCCAGACCTTGCCTCTAAGTTGCTCCTATTGTCTGGAACCGACTCCCCGAGGCCCTCGGCCGGCTTTGTTTACTGTGACGTGCCCTCCTGTCGTGCCTCTTCTGCTCCCAAGGAAGTTTGGTCCTTTTAATGGTCTCCCCTTATCTTAGCGACTTTATTACACGGATGGTCCTTCCCACCTTGAACGGCTGAGAACTCTAGTTTCGTGTTTTTTTTGTTGCCGAAAATCCTTGAGATGTAGCATGAAAAGCCTCTGGAAATAAATGCAGTTCTTAAACCTCGAGGTCTCTGCGTAGATTTAGTTCTTTCAGCTTCATACAAGCGAAGTTTGCCTTCAGAACTTTCGGGCTCTTAAATTTGCAGTTTTGAGATCACTATTTTCCAGTTGGTTTCCCCCTGCCCTGAATAGGAAGTCCTAGCATTCATTAGTGGTTGAAAGGATAAAAACTTTCCCTGTTTCCTTTCTAGATCTTTAGGCCTAGCTGTGATCTATAAACGTGCACTCCTTTATCCAGCGGATACTTGAATAGCACCGGGTATCAGCCTAGTGCTGATCTAGGGTCAGGAAAGAAGGCAGCGCCCAAAACAAAGCCCCTGCCTTCATGGCGCTTACGTTCCTCAGCAAGTCGTGCACAGGCACTACTGTAATAACGGATGGTGATACGCACCGTAGAGATGTGTATCTGTGCCCAGAGGATGTATTTATATGAAAGTGAAGGGTTTGGGAACTTTTCTCTGCACCACCAATTTTAAGTATGAACCAGTCGCCATGGCTAAGGTGCGGGGAGCCCAGACCACTTTTTTTTCTTTAGTGTTCTTGAAAGTTTTAAGCAAACAGCACGTCACTGAGTTAGGTCATCGGTAGACTGGTATGACTAAACCCTGTGAGATCTTCTTGGAGAAGGTCTGAACAAATTGGTTCAAGTGTAAACGAATCAGGTAGGCCCTGGCAAAACTGTGGAATTGAGAAACAGGGAGGGAGGCGGAAGAAAGGGGCTTTAAAAGGGACATCCTACTCTTTCTAAGGCTGTTCATGTGCGCATGAACTAGAGGAAACTTTAAGTGTGCGTGTCCAGCATGGTGCAGATTGAATACTTGAGCGGAGAATTTGAAGAATAGAAGACACAGGGAGGTGCTTTCATCAGGGAATGTTACCTGGTGGTAAGTCTGAAGTGGTCCTGAAAGAACGTAGGATTTGGTTCAAAAGAGGAACATGGGAAGGGGGCCTCCAGGTAAGAGAACGAGCCGTCCATCTTATGTAATTAAGTCACTCACATAATTAATTGTATAAGTAATGATGGGTCGACGAGCTCTTCGGAGGGAAAGTGAGGTGAAGCCAATTTGGGAACTTTGACCATCTGAAGAAATTGACTTCAATCTAAGAAACCCGAAGGGCTGTGACCGTTTCATAAGCGTGGACTGAGCAGGGATGGTTCAGGAATATGACCCCGGTGGGCCCAGAGGCAAGAAAATGATTGTTGCGGTCAGTATAAGACAGAGGTTAAGGGATTGGGCTTTGGCACAAAACAGCAAGATAGGACACTCTCTACAAGGGGGTTGATAAAACCTGCGTGGTTTAGACTTTTTGGAAGATTAAATACATCTACGTGCGTGTGAATATGGATACGTATATGCGCACATACACACAATACAGTTCCCGGCACGCTGTAGGTACTCAAAGTAATAAATGCAGTCATACAGATAGGAATAGGGTCTGGATTAATGCTGTAGCTATGGACACAGAGCTATCCAGAATATTCTGATAAAACTTGGACTCTCCATTGTTTGCACAGCTGTCTAACAAGTAATGGCAAATCTTTTGTATTCCGCTTGTATGTGATAGTTTGCCCCAAGTTTATTAGTGGCATCGCCTCCTTATGTACTGTTCTTTGGTACACACGTCACACAAACCGTGCATCAGTTAGCAGTTGTACCAGACCGGGACCATTTGGTGTATGAATGCCAAGTTGTCTCTGCAGTTCTGAAAGAGGCTTCTGTGGGGTGGATCCCGGGGTGTGATGGCAGGCCCGTAAAGAAGTCTCTATCAGTACTGTGATGGCTCTACCCGTTGGCAGTGCCTAAGGCTTTGAATTGCTCAGTGCTGGCCCCCTTGCCTTCGCTCTGGGACACAAGGTGGCCCTTCTGCAGCCTGGATCAGTTTAGTGTATGGCACGGCTAGAAGGCTGGATGCTAAGCCCCTCTGAACCTTTTGCTCTATGACCCTATTATTTAGATCATGAATTTCTTTCAGGAACATAATGCAGTTATGTGGTAGTTCAAATACTACCTGCTGTTTGTAAGCTACTGTCCTGGGCACTGAGGTTGTATGATATAAGGGAAAATGCTAGAAGTGAATGAGCTGAAAAGCAATAGAACTGTGATTTAGGAATAATTTGCGGGGTGCCTGGGTGGCTTAGTAGGTTAAGCGTCCAACTCTTGGTTTTCAGCTCAGGTCATGATCTTGCAGTTTCGTAGGTTTGAGCCTCGTGTCGGGCTTGGCGCTAACAGTGTGGAGCCTGCTTGGGATTCTCTTTCTCTCTCCCCCCCTCCCCCCGCCCCTCCCCCACTCCTGCTGTCTCTGGCTCTCAAACAAACTTTAAACAGAGAATGATTTGCAGTTTTTCTTCCCATCAGACTGCTGAGTTAATCATCATCTAGTTGGATACAGTTCCAAATTCTAATAATATTTCTATAACTGATTTTATTCTGTATGAATTGTTGGGAGTATGAGAAAGTATTAACTCCATGTTTAGTAACTGTTGGCTGTCTTTGGAATCCTCTCCTTGCCTTCAAGAAGTCTCCTCTTGAGTAACTTCAGGTGCATTTCTATTCACTAGGCACTTACAAAGGAATTAGCTATTAGCAGTAACAGTGGCCAGCTGGGAACAGGCGGGTATATAATTAAATGTTTGGCTGGGTGTGGTCCCCCGGGAGCTGGGCTCCGCCTGTGGTGTGTGTCCCTTGAGCATCTGAGCGCACGTTTTAATTTGATAGCTAGTTTTGTGACTTGGAGACTTACAAGATGGGGCAGTGTTCCCATTCAAACTAATACGTTAGAAATTACCACACAAAACCGTACAGGTTTTCTCCATTGGTTGAGATCCAAGCTGCCCTCTATCCTCCTACAATGAGTAGGACCAGGAGTTGCTTTTATTTCATCCTCTGCTACTATTTACAGGTTCTGTTAAGTTTACTTTTAGTTCTACAGTAGCGTTTATTTGTAGCAAATCTACCTATTCTAAAGATTATTGTTTAGTTTACAGTATTAGGAGATTTGTGAATGATTTTATATCTTCCCTTTATTTGGTGGACAACTTTATATCTACTCCACATTTTACTTCCTCTTATTAGGGCTCCTTAACATTTACTTACTCCTCAGAGAGCATTCTTCATCATCATAGCTAACGTTGAGCTCTTATTAATAGGTGCTTGATGGGCACTTGGCTGGCTCAGTCAGTAGAGACTCTCTTGATTGATTGATTGATTGATTTGGAGAGAGGGAAGGAGAGTGCACTCAGGAGAGGGAGAGAGAGAATCTTAAGCAGATTCCATGCCCAGCATAGGGCATGATCTCACAACCATCAAGATTAACTTGAGATTAATGGAGCCACCCAGATGCCCCAGTCAGTAGAGACTCTTGATCTCAGGGTCATGCGTTCAAGCCCCACATTGGATGTGGGAACTACTTAAAAAAAAAAAGGCGCTTTACATCTTTTGACTTATTTGAACTTCCTAACTCTACGAGACCTGTATTCTCTTTTTATAAATGAGAAAATTAGGGCCAGAAGGTTTAAGCATTTGTGCAATGTCACAAAGCTACCTACCATGTGAGAGAGCCAGGATTTGAACCCAGGTCTTGGCATCATAGCACAGATTTTTCAGTCATCATGCTGTGCTTCATTCTGTCATCTTTCAAATTTTATTTACCCATACAAGGCTCTGGGCTTTGATTAGCATTATTTTATCAACAGGCTAGGCAGCTACACTTCTGTTTAACTGGAATTTCCAGTCTAGTTCTCCAGCATGTTCATAAATGTATCCAAGAGGCTACCTTAAATGCCTTTCTAAATCAAGATAGACTGCCGAAGCCACCATTTCCGGAGTACTCTTTAGGATAATAAATGATGGCGCCACCCAGAAAAAAGTTCTGTTGTTCGAAAAAAAGACAAACTCTAGGTAAGTCTCTCAGTAACTCCCTGGCCAAGGCATTTAGTGTGCTCCTGAGACTTTTCAGAGCGAGGTGGTGGGTCGCATACAGCGTTCCAAGACCTACTTGGCCACGTGGCAGTTCTTCAAGGGACCATTTGGGGGTGGGGGGGGTAACGTTCTTTGTAACACAATTTAGGAAAAGCTAGTTATCTAATTCATTTGGTGGACTTTATACCTACTTTTCTATGCTTATTATGTCATTAAGCAGTTTCAACAGAAAAGAGTCAGATTAGATTTTTCTGGTTATCCTGTGCTGGCTTCTAATGATTCCTTCTGTCTACACAAACCTTTTATTTGTTAATAATTGAGGAATTTTGTTCCCTAGCAGACTTAATGGTCTGTTATCTATTTTCCATTTAGGGAATACTTTAAAACTATTGCACTTTGGTTTTCTGACCTATTCCCAGTTCAAGCTTTATCTAGGACCAGTTAGTGGTTTGGAGTTCAGCATCTTCCAAGTTTTTCCTGTGTCCTGGAGTGTAACTCCTCTGGGCTTGGGGACTTAAACTCATTTAAAGTGACTTTTATTAGATCCATATATGTCTTAGGCTTGAATTCCTTTGCAATCATCTAATAACCACCCTTTCCAGTTGGAAGATCAGCGGCTGTGTGAAAGGAGATTGTCACTAAATCTGGAAGATTCTGCGTTCTTTCTCTGGATCTGTTTCCCTAAAGACAGTGGGGTCAAGTCCTTTTCTCTTCCTGCCTCACACCTAACAGAAAGCACAGTTCCCTTGGCTCCTGCTTTGTTGTCTTTTAGCCTTCCTGGCTCTGAACCACTTTCTTTTGGTCATCTATCTCCTCCTTTGTCTTTAACGTCCTTTAAGATCTTTTTAAAGCGCTTGCCATCAAACAGCTAGGCACTAAATAAACACCACCACTGATACATGTCACAGACTTGGAGAAGGGGGTGATGGGTGAAAGCCAGAATGATCTCAGAAGGCCTCAGAGAGAGAATTGGACCTGGTGGGATGGATGGGATTTAGATAGAAAAACAGAGCATTCCAGACAAGGGGGCCAAGGGAGGCAGAGGAGGGAATATTCAAGGAATGGCAACTAGTCTAACCGGAGTGGATGTTATTCTATAGAAACAGTGGATGTAGCCGTTGGAGTTGGCTTTCAGCACAATTTCTAAATGAAATTTTAGATAGAAACCTAAAGCTGGCATTTGTATCACAAAACATTGTAAAAACTCAAAATATCCAGCTGTATCAAAGATGTATATGGATGTGTGTTTTCATGAATATGTAATGTTTATGGTTTTGTGAGTAGTTCAGCTGCGTGCTCTAAATGCGTTAAAGACAAGTACGTCACTGTTACAGCCGCTATTTATGGCAGTTCTAGGAAGGATATGGGAGGCAGGCTTTGAATCATGGCAACATTTATTCTGACTCTTAAAAAAAAAATCTTTATTTCTTGAGTAAGTCCTCATCTACTTTCAGACATGCACTTGATCTTTTAAATGCATGTCTTTCAAAATTAAGAGAATTGATACAAAATTCTAGGTATGTTAACGTGACCTGGTTGACACTGATTGATCAGTCGGTACCCTAAGTGATGTCAGTATATTCCTCTTAGAGTGACATATTTATCTGAGAGTCTTTATGTCTCTTATTTTCAGGTTGGCTCCAAAGCAGAAGTTGCTGAGTGTAAGGAGAAGTTTGCCACCTCGAAAGACCCCACAGTCAGTCAGACTTTCATGTTGGACCGGGTGTTCAACCCTGAAGGGAAGGCTCTGCCACCGTTGAGGGGATTCAAATATACTAGCTGGTCCCCCATGGGTTGTGATGCGAATGGCAGGTGCCTCCTGGCGGCACTGACCATGGACAATCGCCTGACCATCCAGGCCAACCTCAACAGACTCCAGTGGGTCCAGCTGGCTGATCTGACAGAGATTTATGGAGAACGCCTTTACGAGACCAGTTACAGGCTCTCTAAAAACGAGGCTCCTGAAGGGAATCTTGGGGACTTTGCTGAGTTTCAGAGGAGACACAGCATGCAGACTCCAGTGCGCATGGAGTGGTCGGGCATCTGCACCACGCAGCAGGTCAAGCATAACAACGAGTGCCGGGACGTGGGCAGCGTGCTCCTGGCGGTCCTCTTTGAGAACGGCGACATTGCCGTGTGGCAGTTTCAGTTGCCCTTTGTGGGGAAGGAATCCATCTCTTCGTGCAACACGATCGAGTCAGGAATCAACTCTCCCAGTGTTCTGTTTTGGTGGGAATATGAGCACAATAATCGGAAAATGAGCGGCCTTATTGTGGGGAGTGCTTTTGGACCTGTAAAAATTCTTCCCGTCAATCTCAAAGCAGTTAAAGGCTATTTCACTCTAAGGCAGCCTGTTGTCTTGTGGAAAGAAATGGACCAGTTGCCGGTGCACAGCATTAAGTGTGTCCCTCTCTATCACCCTTACCAGAAGTGCAGCTGTAGCTTAGTGGTGGCTGCGAGAGGGTCCTATGTGTTTTGGTGTCTTCTGCTGATCTCCAAAGCAGGCCTCAATGTTCACAACTCCCACGTCACAGGCCTTCACTCGCTGCCGATCGTCTCCATGACTGCGGACAAGCAGAACGGGACAGTGTATACTTGTTCCAGCGACGGCAAGGTGAGGCAGCTGATTCCCATCTTCACGGATGTGGCGTTAAAGTTCGAACACCAGTTAATCAAACTGTCAGATGTGTTTGGCTCGGTGAGGACGCACGGGATAGCGGTGAGCCCCTGCGGCGCGTATCTGGCCGTCATTACGACCGAGGGCATGGTCAACGGCCTCCACCCCGTTAACAAAAACTACCAGGTCCAGTTTGTTACTCTCAAAACATTTGAGGAGGCAGCTGCTCAGCTCCTGGAGTCTTCCGTGCAGAATCTCTTCAAGCAGGTAGATTTAATAGATCTAGTACGCTGGAAGATTTTAAAAGATAAACACATCCCGCAGTTTTTACAGGAAGCTTTGGAAAAAAAGATTGAAAGCAGTGGGGCCACCTATTTTTGGCGTTTCAAACTGTTCCTCCTGAGGATTTTGTATCAGTCGATGCAGAAAACCCCTTCGGAAGCATTGTGGAAACCCTCCCACGAGGACTCCAAGATCTCGCTAGTTGACTCCCCTGGGATGGGCAACGCCGAGGACGAACAAGAGGAAGGCACGTCTTCCAGACAGGCCGGTCGGCAGGGCCTTCAGGAGCGGAGCAGAGAGGGCGACCCGGAGGACCCCGTCGATGATTCGCTGGCCCCGTCTGGAGAGGCGGGGGGCCGGGAGCCGATGGAGGAGAAGCTCCTGGAGATCCAGGGGAAGATCGAAGGCGTAGAAATGCACTTAACCAGGGAGCACATGAAGCGGGTCTTGGGAGAAGTGTACCTGCACACCTGGATCACAGAGAACACAAGCATCCCCACCAGGGGCCTCTGCAACTTCCTGATGTCGGACGAAGACTACGACGACCGCACGGCGCGGGTAGGTGTTTCTCACAGAAGCAGCAAGTCCGGCAGAGGTCTGCTTTCTGCCTGGGGCAGAAACGGTCTGAATGGAATTCCTAACCCGACTTTGGCTTTGATGTTTTGTAGGTAGTTGAGTGGCATGAGGTGCAGGAGAATAAATAGGAAACGTGGATTAATGCAGAGGACGTTTTCATATCACACCGAGAGTGTTTCGATTCTTCCCCCCACCGCGGCCTTGATTGAAAAACAAGGTTTGCAGGCTCAGGTCCGCTGGCTGTGGATGAGCTGGAGGAGGCGTCATTTAGCGAGTAGTATGTGATTGGGCAGTGACAGCAGGGGACGTGTGACACCCTGCTTTCTTCCTGTTTGCGGAAGGTTCTGGGGTTGGGGGACGGGGTGGCAGGGGCTCACGGATGGCTCACATTTGGGAGGACTTGAGGAAGCCTTGTGACGCAGTCAAGAAGGGCATGTCAAGTAAGCAAATTCTTACTCATGTTTATTTTTACAAAACTGGGCAGAATCTTTATTTTGATTTAGAAGCATCTTAGAGCCTTATCCAAAATGTATTCCACAGATTTCAAGTTTGCTGGTAGAACAATAGGGTTACATTCTGTCCTCCTCTTATTTTTTTTTTTTTTTTTTGTTTTTTTTTTTTTTTTTTGGGGAGGGGNGCGAAAGTCGATCGCTCAACCGACTAAGCCACCCAGGCGCCCCTCTGTCCTCCTCTTAGAGGCTCCCCCCGTATCCTTTTGAGGAATCTTGAGAATTCCTGCAGAAAAGAAGCCATCTAATTTTGTGTACTTCATTGTTATCCTGACATCGGGGAACCTTTGTCTGAGCTAACAGCTGCTAAAATCCTGAAGAATTTGTGTTTCAAGGAACATACTTTATACTAAAATATTCAAAACTACAGAAGCCTGTGTTCCCTTTTACTCTTAAGATTGACATTTCTCACTGCCCAAGGTCTTAACATTGAAGGGAATAGGGGCGCCTGGGTGGCTCAGTCGGTTAGGCGCCTGACTCTTCTGGATTTCAGCTCAGGTCATGATCTCACAGTTAGTGAGTTTGCGCCCCACCTGCCTGGACTCTTCTCTCTCCCTTTGCTCCCCTTGCGTGCTCTCTCTGCTTCTCTCAAAATAAATAAACTTAAATAAAATTGAAGGTAGTAATGTTAAACCACACACAAATTCCTTGTTGCCCTGTCTTGTAGGAAAGTGTGCATATCCACCCCTCAGTTATTACTCCTGGGGTATTCGCAGTGATCTCAAGAGTACTTACAACGTACTGTTCACACAACTGACTTTTCATCTTTGAAAGTCCACTCTAAAAAGTATGTCATTGTGCTCTGAATTGCCCGGAAGTTTTCTGGTTATCACTCTTTCACAGGACCTAGCAGGAATATTACGAGAGTCAGTGGAAGATTAACAGAACATTTTAGGAAGTATGTGGTGGAAGTTGGTGGTAATCACCTACTGCTGTCAGGATGTTTGGCCCAACTAGAAAAGGAGGGAGAGGTGGTTGTCCCTGTTGTAAGGGACCATAAATTAGAGTTCTTAAGGCTACAAAACCCAAAAAAGCCAAAAGGTAATGGGCTTTAAATTTGTAAATTACATAAGAGTGGGTCAGACACCCTCTGGGCTGTTCAGATACCCTTCAAAACTTCAGTGAGCTGATTTCAGTGAACGGCTGACCCAGAGAGTTCTTCCACCAGAGCTTAAGTGTAAATGGATTACAAATCTTGAAGGACATCATCTCCTAGTAAGACGCCGTAGTTCTGAAAGCTCGCTGTATCCCGTGCCTCCAAGAGATGTGCCAGTGAAGGTGTTTTCAGCAAACGAGTGAAGTAGATAACTTTTGTTAGACTTCCATTTTTAAAGTGGTATAATCCTAATGAAGCAAAGAAAAGCTGAAATACAGACCAGGTCTAGACCCTGCCCTGTGGACCCTTCTCACGGCGGGGCCCACCACGCCTCTGCTGTGGGGCTCGGGATCGCAGAGGGCAAGCTGCTAGACCAGATTGGCCGTGGTCTTGGGGCTATCAGAAAGGGAAATTATTACTTTTTTTTTTTTTTTTACTCCTGATTACCTTTATGCTTTGTAAGCCTCTCTTAAAGAATGGACATTTGTACAGTCCTACAAAGTTAGCGTTTCACGTAATACTTCGCCCATAGGGATCATGCTTTTCCTTCTTAAATCGTTACCAAGGCTAGCAAAGTGCTTTGTCTCCTAACTGAATTCTCATTCCTGCTTTCAGAAGCTGCAAAAACAAGGCAAGTGGTAAGATTTTGGTTTTCAGAACGGTTTTTTCTTTAGTGGTGACCGTTCGCCCTGTTGTCACAGGCTCCCTGAACAAATGTATTTTCACAGCCAGTCTCCACAAGGAGGTGTGGCTTTGTCACGTTCAGACACTGAGCAGCGTGTGTGCAAATGCTCACCTCCCATCGCGTGTGGATACGGATAGGACACGGCGTGTGTTTTCGTTCCTCCACTGTGTCCGGAGACGTTTTCTTTGAGAAGCCTTGCACTCACGCCACTCAACAGCGCCGACTGCTCTGTCTTCCTAGGTGCTGATTGGACACATCTCGAAGAAGATGAACAAACAGACCTTCCCCGAGCACTGTAGTCTGTGCAAGGAGGTCTTGCCGTTCACGGATCGCAAGCAGGCAGTCTGCTCCAACGGCCACATTTGGCTCCGGTAAGCCATTTCAAGCCAGCCCCTGCTTTTGCCCCTTTTCCGGTTTTGTACACACCGAGCACCGTAAAGTGTGTAAAACGTGTGACCACAGCATGCTGCCCTGTGCCACTGGGGTGGAGAGAAGCCACGACTGAGGCACAGGCATAGACTCTCTTCATCAGTCTGACTAAGGCAAGACCCTCTTTAAAGACTGTGTTTTTACCACCCGACGCACAGAGGGATTTCTTTATTTTGGTGATACGGTCTTCCTTTGAAATAGCATTAACCTTTTAAAGTATTATACAAGTAGTATCTGTTAAGGTAGTGGAGTATAAAAGAGCTTGTGCACTTTTTGGGCTCTGACTTTATACTAAAAGCTGGGAGTCTTCCTTCTCTCGCTGTCAGAGGGCGTCTTGGCGAGCTTAGATTTTACAGAGCTGGGAGCCGTGTTTGACACCGGCCAGCACGCCCCTTCTTGCTCCCTGAAGCGCCTGCATCCCCTGGCTCCCTGGACGGTGTCCTCCCTGGTTTTCTTCCCACCTCTGACTCTTCGTTCTTAGTTGTCTGATGATTCCGCTTCATGCCCCGGATGTCCATGTTGGACCTGTTTTTCTTCAGTCCGTGCTTCCTTGGCAGGCTACACCACCTGTATGCTGGTGACTTAAACGGAGAGCTTTAGCCTGACTCTCTCCCCCAAATCCAGACTTCTGCGTCTAACCACCTGTTCACGGTCTGTATTTGGAAATTTAATAGGCGTTTCAGATTTGCATCCAGCCTGTTCTCACTGCCTCCACCTCCCCAGTCCTGGTGAAGACCCCAAACCCCCTTGCCTGGATGGCGTAGTTCTCTCCCAGCAGGTGTCCCTGCTCGCTCTGTGCCCTCCCATCTGTATTCAGTGTGGCCATGATTGTGATCCTGCTAAGATTTCATCCACTCATGCACCCCTCTTTCTGCTCAGAACTCTCCGGAGGCTGCCCATTTGTGATGAGTAAACACTAGAATCCCTTCAGTGACCACGACTACACAGCCTGGCCCCCATCCCCTCTCTGACCTCCTCTCCCGTGTTTCTCCGCCTTGCTCTCAGGTACACAAGGCCCCCCTCCTTCTCCAGGATGTCCGCACTGCCGTGCTCGCTGCCTGGAGTGCTCCTCCGGCTGGTGTCCGTGTGGCTTCCTTAAGTGTCCCTTAATGGGTTAGGCCTTCCTGGCCATGCTGCCTGGTACCGTGGCCCCTGCTGGCGTCCCCTGCCTCCTGGTTCTCCCGTCGCTCTTCCTCGTCGTCTTGTCGTCCCTGGCAGTCCCCGCCTCTTCATAGATTTTTACTTTCTGTTTCTCTGTCTCCTCTGGAATAGAAAGCTCCGTGAGGACAGGGAATTTTGTGTTCACAGCTACTCACTAGAACAATGGCTGGTCCCTGGTGGGCACCCAGTCCACCTGCCCTTTGTAGCCTGGTCCTGGTGGGTGTTGGGTGAGTAGTCACAGGACGGTGCTGAACCTGGGGCGTTTCTCCCCTCCCATCTCTCTCTTTGTACCATGAATTTTGTCTTCTGGCCCTTTCAGGCTTTCCCCGCTGTACCGTCACACTCTTAAACATAGTGCACAGATCTCCTCTGCAAAATCACTTACGAGAATAGTTTTCTATATAGTATCTGATTCTTTTTTAACATATCAAAAATTCAAAGCATGGACAGGTACGGACAATAAACTCTTTCCCAGTGCCACACACGGCCAACGAGAAGTGGCAGCGACTGGACCGGAAGCTTTGTATCTTGTGGCTCAGCAACCCGCCCCCAGCAGTGGCCCTTACTGAGCTGGGGCAGCACAGGTCTGGGCAGCTCTGGGGCGCAGAGGGCTACGCTGTTGCCACACACTTGAGTGCGGTTTACATGCTTTACGCGGTCAGTGGGTGGTTTTCAGGAACTGTCTGTGACCAGTTTCTCCTGACAATCCAGTGTGTCTTCTCTCAGGTGCTTTTTAACCTACCAGTCCTGCCAGAGTCTGATCTACAGAAGGTGTTTGCTCCACGACAGCATAGCCCGCCATCCGGCCCCGGAAGGTGAGTGCTGGCCCGGCTGCGGGGGGCGGCTCTGAATCTGCTCGGGTCAGGCCCCACCCCTCAGGGCCCTAGGCCAGCAGGACTGACGGCAGGCTCATTCTCCTCCTGGCAGTCCTGGCACTATTATCGTGAAGCCACAACTAATGAAAAAATGATCATCGGAATATGTCGTGTGGAAGGACAGACTGCATGTTGGCGTGTGAGCAGGGGTGCAGTTTGCTGTTCCGTTACCGCAAATTATTCATTCAAAAAAGTGCCACAGCTTGTGTTAGATGGCACGTGTACATTATATTTGGAGGGAAATTGTGCCAATGGTAAGGTGTACAAAGACCGTATTGCCAAGCCAGAACATTCTGTGTGCGCTTGGACTCCTCCTTCTGGTAGCCGTGATGGGGTTTTCTTGGTTCGTCTGTATTCTCTCTCCTGATAGCCCCGCTGACAAAGCCCACATTTCTGAGATGATGAGTTGGAAGTAAGATCTAGACATGGACAAGGAATTAGCAACTTAAATAGTCACCTGAACGCCAGATTCATGACCCAAAGCTTATTCATGTCACGTCGCACCCTAACCAGATAAGCTACCTAGACGTGAGCGTGTTCAGTTATACACACGTTTGGGGGAAATTTGTGGTCTCGATTAACTAAAACAAAACATTCTCCATAAAACTAAGTCCTTTTTTTTTTTTTTTTTTTTGAGGTTTATTTATTTTAAGACCGAGAAAGAGTGAGGGAGGTGGAGAGGATCCCAAGATCCCAAGAGTGAGAGAGAGGATCCCAAGCAGGCTCCATGCTGTCAGCCCAGAGCCCGATGCAGGGCTTGATCTCACAGACCATGAGATCATGACCTGAGCCAGTTTTGAAACAAATTTGGGGAAACTCACTGCAATTGAGAATTGGTATACTATTTAGACAGGAAATCAGGAAAAAATTGAAACAAATCAAAGAAACAAACACACCTGCCAACTGACTTTGAGTTGAGCTACACACAGCTTTAGGAAGAATGAGAATCTCTGGGTCTGGAGAGCCGTCATACAGTAGGACACTTGCAGACTAGGGGCGTTTTTAAAGGGGGAGAAGGTGTTGAGCCAGTGTGGTCATGCTTTTTTCCAAGGAATGCATTTTTAAAAATTACCATTACTGTAATTTCATAAAAAGAATATTTTATGGGATCCTGGGTGGCTCAGTCCTTTAAGTGTCTGACTTCAGGTCATGATCTTGAGGTTCATGAGTTCAAGCCCCACATCGGGCTCTGTGCTGACAGCTCAGAGCCTGGAGGCTGCTTCAGATTCTGTGTCTCCCTCTCTCTCTGCCCCTCCCTCACTTGTGTGTGCGCGCGCTTTCTCTCTTTCTCTCTCTCACAGAAAGAAATGAACATTAAAAAAATATTTTAAGGTTAACAGTGTACTAAGGGTATGTTCTCAGAACAATCTAGTCCTTTCCTTGAAATGAATAAGTTTAGCTGTGTGAATCATTCATTCATTACCCTTATTTTCCTGTTCCATCATAAAGGGCTGAAAATTTCATCGCACACTTAGCTCTGGGAAGCACAGGTCTAGTCCGGCCTGGTCCAGGAGGTTGGTGGGGGTGCTCTGAGGACGCAGAGCCGGGACCATGCCTCTTGTGCTTCCCGCTGCAGCCCGGCCAGGGCTCGGCCCACCTGCTCCAAAGCTGACACTCAGTGCCACTTGTCTTCCTTTGCAGATCCTGACTGGATTAAGAGGTTACTGCAAAGCCCTTGCCCTTTCTGTGACTCTCCTGTCTTCTGAATGTCAGCGGTGGGAAGATGGGAACGACACATGCTCTGTTACAGAAAATACCTTCTGGCCTGAAGATGTAGGACGCGCTGGCTAATCCTGGCCTTCAAGTGGCGAGGCTCTCTCCATGAGTGTAGATCAGGCCCCGGGAACTCATTTCTGAAGTACGGTCCCCATCTCCGGGGACTAAAGGATTTCTCTAAAACAACTGAATGCAGAGATTTTAAGTCACTCTGAGATGAACATTAGCTTCCCCTTCCTTACCCAGTCAGGACACTTATTTTTCAAGTGTTTTGACTGAAGCAGTTTGAACAGCAAGCAGGGCCTGTCATCACTGGGAACAGGGTGATCCTTCTAGAGAGCTGGGGGTAGGGCCTCGCTGGACCCAGTTAGGCTTAACGCCTCCCTCGGTGTGGAGCTGCCTTGTGGCTCCAGAGGGCTTCCGTGATGTGCATGGTGTGCGGTGTTCCAGAAGACATTAAAAGTGTCTAAAACAGCACAGGGTCCTGATGCTCTGTTTTGAACACATAGCCACATATCTGTATCCTGAGGATTCTTGTTTCTCATGCACACCGAAACCATTTTCATAAAACTATATTTTTAAGAGGTTGAAGCCAAGACTAAAGTTGGCTTTAATGTGTCAAAAGATCAGGTGATTCTCATAGGTTAATAATTGTCTTATTTTTAGTGAGCTCCCACGTTACCAGATTTCCTGTCCTTTCCCCTGGGTGTGTAAAGGGCACCCGGTGTTCCCGTTGATCCGTGACCTTCCTTGCGTCAGACTGACGGTCACAGCCTACGTGAGATATTTGTACATAGAAGAAAAAGAATATTTTCTCCTTAAAACTTCTAGTGTTTTTAATGTTGACATGTCCAGACATTTCATTTATATCCGGTATGAGAATGTGCAGTCCCATCTGGAAACTTCCAGAAAGTGGTGGGTGGCCCAGACTTGATCAGTTGACAAGAGCCTGGGAATTTCTTGTCAGGAAAGGTCCTTGGTATTTGTAATACTGGTATTTCCCTCTGGCCATTAAGAAGAGATGTTTGATATTAATTGGTCTTAAGATCTAAAACTAACGGTGCACATTCAGGAATTACAGCGCGAGTGTCCCAGGGGCTGGCGCTGAGCAGCAGCACTCTTGGTGCCCACGTCTTGAAATGGGAGGCTGGATGGGAAAGAAAATGTGAAATCGCCACCCCTGTTACCTGCTATCGGGCCTTTATTCTGACATTTATTCCTGCCTTTCTTGTGTTTGCTCAGAGAACAACATCTTGTCCTTGCTTCAGAAGCACTTGCTGTTTGGACAAGATGCCCGCACACCACCTCCCCTACCGCATTCTCACCCCTCCGCTCGCGTGTCGAGAGCCCAGAGCCCTTCAGAGGTGCTTCCAGTCTGCTTTGAAACATCTTTTGTTTCCTGTTCAAATTTTGTTTTGTCTCCTGTGTTTAAACCTGTGTTTGCTGGAATCTTCTGCTTATCTTTTTCATCCTGGTGAGTTCAAGAATAGTGTCAATCCAGATGCCAGGGTCCAGCACATTATGTTGATTTTCAAGACAGAACAAGGTGGCATTAAGGTCACGGGTGGCACAGCTCAGAAGGCGGTAAAGCCGCGGTCATTTGTGCCTGGAGCTGTTTGACGTTACATTAAATAGGACGGTGAGGATTGAGGTCACGTCAAAGAATTACTGTAGTTTTCATAATCCTGGGATGCTTAGTTTCGCATACTTTTTGTTCCTAATCAGGGTCAGCGTTTGATTTGTTCCGATTGGGGAATTCTGTGCTGCTGCCATTTAAAACTTGCATTAAGTTTTTATTTAAAACAGTTGTACATTTGGGGGGAATTTAACCCTTGGGAGTTAACTAGAAGGGTCTCCTAAATTATTTTGTCTGTATAGGAATAAACATGGCAACTCTTTGGCCAGGATGTGGCTGGTCTCTGCGCGGGACTGAGCCCGGTGGCGTGTTCTTCACCCACCTGGTGCCTGCTCTGCCCCGGTTTCTGCACAGGGAGCTGGGGGGGGGGCTCCCCTTCTGTCAGCCCCACCCCCTCAGCCAGGGAGGCCAATGTGAGCTAACGGCAGCCTCGCAAACAGTCCACTTCGACTTTACAGGTCAGAGCCCCTGGTGACTGAGTGCCGGTCCGGGGGCCTTGGGAACGCAGGGGTGACCCCCGGGGTCTTCCGGCTCATGGTCTCTCCTGGCTTGAACTTGTCATGCCCTCTGCGCGTCCTCTGATCTGCTTAGCGGAGTTCAAGTTTCTCTCGGCTGTCACTAATAACTGACTCAGAAGTGGCAGAAGCAGTAGAAGCCGCGTGGGAGCACGGGCGCAAAGACTATGCAATTAGGCCTTTTCAGCTACAACGCACTGCATGCAGGGAGTCTGATATCCACACCGGGAGCGCGCGCTCTCTGCCCGGGGTTAATTTGTCCCCATTACTCTAGATAAGAAATTGATAGCTTGTTACGCTCGATATTCATTCTGAAATCCTCATGTGTCCACCGCCCAGACTTCAAGTGGCCTCGGCCTACTATCACATCTGCCAGCACTACCAATTATTTCTCAGTGTCAGGAGTTGTTAGAACCAGTGGCGGAGCCTCAGGTTGAGCGTGACAGTTTTCTGCCGCTCGCTAAGAAGGTTTGGGGCATGTTCACGTTGAAACACCTGGTTGGACCCATTACAAGTGTCGCGGGTTAATCAGGTGAATGGAATGTTCAAGGGTAATAATTGAATATTTAAATATATTCTGTTGTAATTACGACGCTATCAGCTAAGAAGCAGAAGGTGGTGGTTATCGGTGCTTGTTAAGAGGAGTACAGTGCCAGTCCTGCGGAACACCTGGTCCCCTTTCAACAGTCAGACCGGCTTACTATAGGAATTAACGCCACCAGTCCACTTCCAGAGTATTCTTGCTCCTGATCCCTCTCTCTCGCTTGTCCTTCCTGGTGAGGTCCTCTTGATTCCCCTTCCTCTGGTTTTCTCAGCTTTAGGACACGTCCAGAGCTAGCGGATTTCATGCTTCAAAGAAGGATAGATCAGTGATACAATCTGTCAAAATTAAGTCACACAGTAGGTCTTCCTTCCTAGAAGAGATGGTATCACACAGTGACTTCTTTCTAACGGTAACAGTGTTTGTTGTTAGCTTGGTAAACTGTATCTGGTTTTCTTCAAAACTCTTGGTTATTTCCCTGGGCAGGGTGCTCCGCAATTCCTGGCTGGACTTTGGGGTAGAGTCTGCTAAATTTTAGCTCCTTACCACTACCAACCCCCCTCCACAAACCAGCATTGTTCCTGACCAGCAAAAATTCTGGTGAAGCCAAGCAGAATGGGTTGTATTAAAAGTCAGCCGGCCTAAGTTTTTTTTTTAAGGGAAAGGTATATTTTGCCCTTTTTTCTTTTTAGAGATCGGGCAGCAAAATCAGCCAAATAGGCAGAGAAATGAGTGAATGTCTTTACAGTTAGCCCACCGTGGACTGTTGTGGGCCTCCGTGTGGCTCCTGTGATCGATCACGAATACCTCTTTATGCTTGTAGGCTCCCTGTCTGTGTGTCAGTGGGGATGCACAGTTCAGTGAGGCTACAGAGAGGTCTCCAGAATCTAACGTTGTCCCTCAAGGTTGTCAGTTTTACAGAGATCTCTAAAACTGTAGTGAATTGTTTTCATTTTAGTTATTAGTGGACGTATCCACAGCTTCAAGCAGAGTAGGTCTGTGTCTCAGGTCTGATAGTTATTAAACTTTTGAGTTACTCTTTCTTGAGGCTAAGAAAGGTTTTTGGAGTTAAGATCTTCACATTTGCTGAGGTGATGCCTGCTATTTGAAATGATCACAGGGGCGCTTGGGTGACTCAGTCTCTTTTGTGTCTGACTCTTTGATTTCAGCCTAGGTCATCATCTCACAGTTCATAGGCTTGAGCCCCACGTCGGGTTCTATGCTGACGACACAGAGCCTGCTTAGGATTCTGTCTCCCTCTCTTTCCCTTCCCCGCTCTCTTTCTCTCTTTCTCTCTCAAACAAACATTTAAAAACTTTTTTAATGGTTACAGAGCATGTGAAATCTGACTGTCCTTAAGTGGAATTAAGTCAGACTTGCAGAATATAGAGTTGCTTCTAATGATCTGAAATACTAGACAGCATCACTGTCCCGATGAAATAGCGGGGTTTTTTCAGAAGATTGGGCACTCATTTCCAAGGTGCTGCTACAAATCAGTGTCAAGACTTCTAGCCAGGCTGAGTCTGGTACATAGGATGCAGCCTCCGTCTGCATACGTACTCTGTTTTAGAGCTGGGCTGCTTCTGAAAACTGGCTGTGGAAACTAATCAGTTTAAGGGGGGGAAGGATTATTAAAAAAAAATTCTATAATGAAGTTAGTCCTTTTGGAATAGGACTGTTTCTCCCCCAATGTCTTTATCTGATTAGGTAATTCAGCTTTTCTAATCTTGCTTTTTTTTTTTTTTTTTGAGTTATAATTATACTCTGGGGGTGAGAGGCAGTCTTAATATACAGTCTGAGGTCTCAGTGGGTGCATGAGCTTATTCAGAGCAGTATTGTATGGATTACCAACATAGCGGCACCATTCATTCCAGTCTGGGCAGGAGCAGGCAAGAAGGCAAGATGGTCTCCTGCCAACAAGGTAAAGGCAAAGCCTGTGTAGGTGAGATGCTGTACGTGGACTGCGGAGATTTACTTAAAGTTGAGAACTCTAAATCTCGTTGGTTTCTGTGGTAAAAATGTGCTTACCTCACCATCATGAAATCCCGTTACCCTCTTAGAAAGATCCCGTGAGGTGGTCAGATTGGATCGCAGAAGAGGTAGTGACGGCTTCGAGTCACTTCATACTTCATCCCTTTTACATTTGGCGACCATACTGCTGGGGTGCAGGGTGTTTTGGTACTAATGCAAAATTAAAAGCGAAAATGGATTATTATGTCTTTTTCAAGACTCTGACTCAGATTTGTACTTTCTGGAAAGGAACGTGAATATCAAACCTGTTTATACAGAAGTAAGACTGTATAGAAAAATTAGTGTGTTGTGTATAGTGATATATATTTTATGTTTACCCAATGCCTGTGCTAATCTTTGTGCTCAGCTTTGAATTATATGTATGTTTACATAGGACTTTTTTTTTTTAATGAAAAGAACAGGCGTCTGAAATCTTAAAGTTATAGAAAGATAGTTTCCTTAATTCTTACCATCTGGTTGGGTGGTGTGTTTTAGACTTTTGGCATTTAAATAAAACTTTAAGAGTAAGAATACCTTTTGCTTGGAATACCCTGCATCCAGAAACCCTGGCTGCTTCTCTGCAGTGTATATATGTACATAGTGTTCATTATTAGATTGTAAGCTCCTCAAGGGCAGGGACTGTCTGCTTCACCTTGGTAGTTCCTGCAGCACCTAATGTCAAGTGCCTTGCACAGAGTAGGTGCTCCTGCTATGTAGAATGAGTAACTTCTGCCACCTTTAAGATGGAGCATGGTTCCCGTTTTCCAGCGCGTGGAAAGACTGATGACCCGAAGAGGGCCGGATTCCTTCTTCTCGGGATTGAACCGAGTTTCCTGGGTTGAACCAGACCACGCCGTATCGTCAGCACTAGTGAGCCGCCTTTTCCTGAAGATCACATCCCAGTGTCCTGAGCTTTTATCTAATACTAGGGCAGAGGCTGCTGGGAAAAGGTTGAAGTGGAGAAGACGGGAGAAAAAAACGAAAAGGGGATTTTGGGGGGGGGTGTTGGTCGGCATACAGCCCCGCGGGGGCATCTTATTTTAGTTCCCACTAAAGAAAAAGGCAACAGGTCCTCGGCATCTTTACCAGTCAGCTGGTTGGCCGATTTTCCAGCTAATGAAAGATCATTGGCTTTTAGTTTTTCCCATTTTGGATACCCCTGAGTTGCTCGTACGATTCTAGTAAAGCTGCTGTGAATATCCGGTGCTGTACATAACGGCAGTTTTGTAAATGTGAACCGACTGCGGACATCTGGTGTTTTGTATGCAGAGCCACTAGTATTCTCTTGGCCACTTTTTTTATTCAAAATAAATAAATAACAGAATTGTTTGTATATTGTGTGCCTATTTTATCAGGTTCACATGGTTTGTAGCAAAGTCTAGAAACCTCCTTAGGCCCATCACCATCACCAGCAGAGGTAAGTAATGCCCAGGCACGGGCAGAGGAGAAGGAAAGAGCCACGTGTGTTAGAGAAACGGCCGGTAGCAAGTACGTCAGAATCCATTCGGCGTGCCTTTGGCTGATTCCAGAAAAGGGTACGAGGAACGTAAGGGGAAGGAATCAATCAGAGCTGCAGTGTGGCGTGCCGCGCCGTATGTCCTCGACAGCGTCAGCTCCCTAGTACCTGGTGAGGTTGTAAAACGAAGTTCTGATTGCAGGATTTCAGCAGTGGTAAACTCGTAGCTCCGAGTCCTGCTGGGAGCAAAGCTAGTGACAGAACAGGATAAGAAAATGAACGACCCACCTCAAAGTAACAGTAAAACTGCCGAAAATCAAAGGCAAAGAGAAGACTTTGAAGCAAAGAAAAAGACCACCTTAAAAGGAGCAGAAAGAGAAGTTACCTTAAAAGGGACAGTAGTAAGGCTTCAAGTAGACTCCCCGATGCTGACGGGAAAGCAGAAGGCCGCAGCTCCCAGCCCAGAACTCACAACTCCGTGAAAACGCCCTTTAAGAAATGGGAAGTCAGGGGCACCTGGGGAGCTCAGTCGGTTAAGCGGCCGACTTGGGCTCAGTTTATGATCCCGGGGTCTGTGAGTTCAAGCCCCACATCGGGCTCTGTGCTGACAGCTCGGAGCCTGGAGCCTGCTTCTGATTCTGTGTCTCCCTCTCTCTCTGTCCCTCCCCTGCTTGCTGTCTGTCTCTCAAAAATAATGTTTTTTAAAAAATGAAAAAAAAAAAAACGAGAAGTCAGATGTCTTTAGGCAAAACGGAAATAATGCATCACCACCAGGTCAGCACTAAAGAAAATTCTAAAGGGTGGGTAGGTGGAAGGAAGATCTGAGAAATGGTTGGACTGAAGAAGAGCTGGCGGGCCAGGGATGGTCAGACACAAGGTATAAAATATCGCATCCCAAGGGGTGCCTGGGTGGCTCAGTCAGTTGGGCATCTGTCCAGCTCAAGTCATGATCTCACAGTTCATGGGTTGGAGCCCCACGTTAGGCTCTGCTGACAGCTCAGAGCCTGGAGCCTGCTTCCGATTCTGTGTCTCCCTCTCTCTCTGCCCCTCCCCCATTCATGCTCTGTTTCTCTCTCAATAATAAATAAACATAAAAAAAATTAAAAAGAAAATACCATGTCCCAAGAGGTTCTGAGATGAGGCAGGAGGTGCTCAGTTCCTTGAATGCTTGTATATCCAGGAACAGGAGATGGCTAATCCACGTTAGACTCCACAGCCGTCTCTGGGTAACCACCTGAAGAATAATAAAAGGGTCTTTAATTCAGCTAATAAAGGGGGGGGGGGGAAACTAGAACATGTTTTTAAATAACCCAAAACGAGAAAGAAAATTAATATAGAAGAGGCTGGGAAAATGAAAAGCAAAGATCATTGATTTACACCCCATACAGCACTAATTACACTAAATGTAAATGAACAAGTGATCTAAATCAGATTGTCAGACAAAAACAAAGCCGATGCTGCTTCCAAGTGATAAATATAAACTAGTTACAAGTTTATAAAGTACAGAAACTTAAAGACTGGAGAAGGGAGCTGATGTTCCCTCTGACCCCCAGCCTTCCTGTCCCATCTCCATAGACTTCCCGTCTGCACACGTCATCAGCCCGACACACAGTTACTTTGCTGGAAACTGTTGCCCGCCTTGGCTCTGGCCCTCTGGGAGGTGGGTTCAGGAGCCTGGGAAGCGCTCCCCGGAGATGCATGCCCACAGGAGGAGTTTCATTCCCGGGCTCCTCCCTGCTTTGCGGGTGGCCTCTGTGTGCGTGAGCAGCGGGGGTCCTTCCTTCCTGCACATCCCGGAAACCTTCCCCTGCCCGTGCCCACGGCTCCGTTAGCATTGACCCTGGTGCAGCCCCGCTGGTGACCAATTTGCTCAGCTTTTGTTTGCCCGGTAAATGTATTTAGTTCTATTTAAAAAAAAAAAAAAAAAGTGGTTCATATGTATTGTTTTTCCCTTTTTTTCCCCCACTCTCATCTTTGGAGAGTATTTTCACAGGATATAGTGAGGGGGGACATTTTCTATTCCTCCCCAAATCCCCAGCATATTAAAATTCTAGTTCCACTGTTTTCTGGCCTCCATTGTTTTTAAGTAATCTCCCCGCTAAATGTAATGTCTTTTGTTCTCTCAGCTTCTTGGATCTTTGTTGTCCAGTTTGTCTGTGGCTACGGGAACTGTGCTGCGGGTACCGAGGCCCGTACTTGAGCTTCCTGCCTCGAGATGGATGGCTCTCTGGGGGAGTTTGAGGCCTCTCTCCAGCACAGGGTGCTCGCCTGGCCACACCCAGCTAACACCCCCGGGGGCAGCAGGGATCCGAGATCACAGCTCAGTCTCGGGGCTCAGGCCTCCCTGAGCTCTTCACTCACTGAGTCGAGCTTCCCCCACCCCCTTTCCTGCCTCACTTTCCTCTCTTCTTCCCCTGTGCTTCCTCCGATCGTCTCCCAGATAAACCACCTGCACCACAGCCCTCACTCATGGCCTGTTCTGGGGAAAGTGAAAGCAAAGTGATGGGTCCCAGAGGTAGCCCTGCAGAGCAGCCCCTCCAGATGAGATTCCGGAATCGGTTCACTTGCTGGTCAGTCGGCAAAAGGTAGCCCAGTGCTGGGACGTCCCAGGAGCTACCAACAAATGTGCACACACAGCAAGATCTCGGGGGCTAAAGCTGGGCTCCTGATAACTCAGATCAGCAGATCGGATCCCATCCCTCTCGCTAAAGGGGAGCGTCTCTGACGGCCAGGGGGCCTTTCTAAGGCCACCTGCAGCCTCACAAGGTGGAATTTTCCCTCATCCAGGTCCGTCTCCACCTCCCTCTTCCTCTCCAGGCCAACACTCGAGTTGATTTCGGCCTCGCCCAGGCAGGGAGTCACAGTCCGCGGCCTCACCAAAGGGCTGCGGACATCAGGGAGTTTGGGCTGAGAGCGAGGAGACCAGAGGCCTTGCAGGGGGCCCTGCCGACATGGCGGCGCTCTGGGGGCCCCCGGGGGGGACACCTAGACGCTGTCCTGTGTGACGGCGGATGCCTGACACCTCCTGCAGCCTTGGGTACTCGGGGCCAGCACGGCCTCCATGAGAGAGCCGGGGACAGCCGGGCAGCACTCCAGAACGGGCTCGGTGTAGCCAGAGGACCCTCCTGTGAGGCGAGGAGAGACCAGAGGACGCCCCTCAGGCTAACGACAAGGGATGGACACGCGGGTCAGCAAGCAGCCCAGTGGTGACCGTCCCCGAGGCTGGGCATGAAGTCAGTGTTGCTGCCAAGGAGTTGGCCTTCCAAGGTGTCAAAGGCGATAAGATCAGGGAGGAGCAGAAGCCCGGCCGCTGGAGGTCGGGGGCTCTACCCGCCACACCCGGCAGCCTGGTCACCCGGGGCTCCGGGACAACGGCTGCGAACCCGAGGCCCATACCGGTGGGACGGCTCAGCAGGCAATGAGGGTACCGTTTGATTTCAATCAAAAACGCAGAGGCAGTGGGCTTGAAACCCTGTCCTGTGGTCATTTCCCCAATCCCGGGTTCCCCTTCCGGATGGGTCCCAGCATCGTTCTCTGGCCCCTGCAGGAGGGGCCACACAGAAGCCCCTGCCACCTGCCCCCATGTGAGACTCACCAGAAGCAGCTGAGTGACTCAGGTGGCCTGTGAGGGTTACCGTCACCCCGACGACGTGCAGATCGTGGCGGTGGCAGAGCCCTGAGGCAGGGGTGACTTCAGCTCCGCTTCTCTGACTCGGTCCTCCCTGCTCTTCCGCCGTACCCGCAGGCTGGCAGCCACGCGTGTCCCCGAAGGCATGAACTGCCGCCCAAAAATGTGGGGCCCCCGCCCGGGCAGTACAAGGGGCAGCGGGAGGGGCTCTCAGCAACTCACAGGCTCAGGGACACCGACCCCACTCC
>NW_027530625.1:8659396-8660448 GCF_008692635.1 Crocuta crocuta
TCTCCCACGCCACCCGCAGTCCAGACGCCCTTCCACTGCCCCACGTTCCCTCAGTAACAGGGACAGGCAAGGGTTTCAGTTGTCGCCAGTGAAGGAGCGGGTGACACCACCCCCGAGAGCGAGCACTCCCTGGCCACCACTGCAGCTGAACTTGCTTCGTGCGTTTAATTGACCTTCACGTTTCCTCCTGCAAGATGCCCGCTTGCGACTTTCTCACGTGTTTCTCTTCAGCCACACGCGTGTGTTGCTACTTAAGCCTATTTCAAATGGATTTCGTTTTTAAATTTTTTTTAATGTTTTATTTATTTTTTTAAGAGAGAGATAGAGACAGCATGAGCAGGGGAGGGGCAGAGAGAGAGAGGGAGACACAGCATCTGAAGCAGGCTCCAGGCTCTGAGCTGTCAGCACAGAGCCCGTCGCGGGGCTCAAACTCACGAACCGTGAGATTGTGACCTGAGCCGGAGTCGGACGCTCCACTGACTGAGACCTCAACGCGCCCCATGGATTCCGTTTTTAAAATGAGCACAGAACACGTACAGCAGAGGCCACAAACCGTAGGTGTGTAGCTAAGATTTGAGTGTGGCCACTGCGTGGATGGACAGAGAACGGGTGCCTCAGCCCAGAGTCCCTGTGCCGGTCCTTGGCCACGCCCCCCCCACCCATGGGTGACCTCCTCGTGTCTGATTCCTGTCAACGATGGACGGAGCTGGAGAGTGAATGTTAAGTGGAATAAGTCAGGCAGAGAAAGACAAATACCGTATGATCTCACTCACGTGTGGAATTTAAGAAACAGAACAAAAGGGCAGAGGGGAGAGAGAGAGAGGCAAACCAAGAAGCAGACTTAACTCCAGAGGACACGCAGGTGGTGACCAGAGGCGGGGTGATGGGGAGCAGGTGATGGGGATGAAGGCAAGCACTGTGATGGGCCCCGGGTGGCGTGGGGAAGTGCCGAATCGCTATGCCTGAAGCCAGTATCATCACACTGTATGCTCACTATACTGGAATTTACATTAAAACTTTAAAAAAAAAAAAAAAACAATTGATAGGAGAAT
>NW_027530625.1:8660504-8685516 GCF_008692635.1 Crocuta crocuta
AGGTGCCCCTCAACGAACCTGTCTTTTTTTTTTTTTTAATTTTTTAATGTTTTTTATTTATTTCTGAGAGAGAGAGAGCAGGGGAGGGTCAGAGAGAGAGGGAGGCAGAATCTGCAGCAGGCTCCAGGCTCTGAGCTATCTGTCAGCACAGAGCCCGACGCAGGGCTCGAACCCACAGACCTTCGGACGCTTAAGCGACTGAGCCCCTCAGGCACCCCAGGGCACCTGTCTTTTTGTGCGATGCTCCTGGGAATGCTTAGAGAGGAACCTCCAGGTCCCAGGGCTGGCGGGCATTGAAGGGGAGACGGGCTTTCCCTCCCCCTACCCCACCTCCCCGGCAGGTAGGAGAGAGTTCCCTCCATGCTTTGTGTGCCGAAAGCTAGTGGGGGTTGTGCGGGCAGAGGGGGCTGTGACTGTGACTGATCGGCAGGCCTCTGATGACTGATAAGGGTGGGCATTTTTCACGCTTAATTGATGATTCCTGTTTTCTTGTGTTAAATACCTGCTCCTGTCTGTTTCCACTTTTCCACTTGGCCGCTTGGGTTTGGCTAATCTGTGGGAGTTCCTTACCTATTCTGGGCCCCCGGGGACCAGGTATATCAACCGCATTGCAAACCTCTCTTGCCAGGGTCTCTCAGAGCTGCGGGGACACTGTGCTGTCTCCTCTCCCCACAAACACATTGTCCCCTGAAGCTCGGGCCACCAGCGCTCAGAAGACAGTCCCTGGGCAGCTCTGGGCTCACCCGTGTCTGGGCTGGTACTTTCTTGTTGTTTTCCGTCTCTGCATATTTCCACTTTTTCATGCTACCTCGGTTATAATTTTAGAAGGTTTTTTTTTTTCTTATTTCATTCAGAGTATTACCACTAGGGCTTTAAGAGGGGTCATCAGAAGGGGCGCCTGCCTGGGGGGCTCAGTCAGTTGGGTGACCGACTTCACTCAGGTCATGATCTCGCGGTGTGTGGGTTCGAGCCCCACGTTGTGCTCGGTGCTGACAGCTCAGGGTCTGGAGCTGCTTCGGATTCTGTGCCTCCTTCTCTCTCTGCCCCTCCCCCGCCAGGTTCTGTGTCTCTCCTTCAAAAATAAACATTTAAAAATTAAAAAAATAAAAATAAAAAGAGGAGTCATCAGGCTATCTAATCCGCCACGTTGCCAAATCTGGAAGTCTCCAGTTACTTTTGAATTATCATGTTCTGACCCTGAGGATCTTCCACAAAAACAACACAGCGATCCTCAAGGCTCAGGCCCACAAACACTGGGTCAACAAGGGGATGTTTGCTAGAAAAACAGATCTCCAGGCCTGCCGCAAACTCGCTGATCCTGGATCTGTAGGGATGGAGCCCAAGACCCTTCATTCTAGCCAGCATTTCGGATGGGCCTCCCCTGCTGAATGGCTGCCCTGGACAGATGGCCTCTCCCAGAAGGCTGCTTAGGGACAAGTTACATTCTCGAGTGGCTAGAATATCCCCACATAACAGAACAAAGGTGGCTCCAGCCTCACGCCACACAGCAGAATTAACTCACAATGGACCACGGACCCAAACGTAAGAGCCCAAACCACGGAACTCTCAGGAGAAAACATAAGAATGAGTCATGTGACTTTGGATCCAGTGAAATCTTTTTAGTTGTGATGCCAAAACTACGAGTGGCAACAGAGAAAAATAAATGGAACTTCATCAAAATGAACAAATTCTGGGGCGCCTGGGTAGCTCAGTCGGTTAAGCGTCTGACCTCGGCTCAGGTAATGATCTCACAGTTCGTGGGTTCGAGCCCCGCGTCGGGCTCTGTGCTGACAGCTCGAAGCCCGGAGCCTGCTTTCCCCACTCGTGCTCTGTCTCTTAAAAATGAATAAATGTTACAAAAACAACTTAGACTATATAAGGAATTCATAACTCAATAATAAAAAGACGACTCAGTTTATAAATAGGCAAATGGGCTGAACAGACATTTCTCAAAAAAGGTCTAGAGATGGCCCCTACGTGCACAAGCAGAAAGGGTCAACACCGGTAGCTGACCCACGCCACGCCACGGCGGCACCGTGAAAATATGCTGAGCGCAGGAAGCCAGACACAAAATGCCACGCGCTGTGGGATTCCATTTGTAGGAGATTCCAAAACAGATACATGCAGAGATACCAAGTACCTTAGTGGTTGCCAGGGGCTGGAGTGGGGGGATGGAGGTGACCGCTGGTGGGTACAGGGTTTCTTTGGGGGTGACAAAACATTCTAAACCTACGGGGAATGGGCGCACAACTGAATAGATTCAAGACTAGTTGTCTACGTCGAGTGGATGAGTTCTAGGATATGTGAATTCTATCTCAATAAAGTTGCTTTTTTAAATGGTGGAAAGGTTATTTTTGCCCATCTGCCCCCTCTGTGAGGACAGAATTTGTGCCATCTGATGGCCTTGCAGAGAGCACAGGGCTGTCGCTGCAGGTGAGGTCCCCATGCCCGCCCATCTGCAGGGGCGGCCTCCCCATGAATTGGACAGGTGCAGGGGCCCCGACCCTCCTGCCTGGGCCTGTGACCGGGTCCACATTTTGGGTCCTGCCTCTACCTGGCGGTCAGTGGGGCGCCCTGGGCTGGTGCTCCCTTGGCTATTGATGTGGAAGTTACGGGTCATGTCCTCATTCTGGCCTCCGGGCCCAGTGTCAGCTGGGAAAGATTGGCACAGGAAATAGGAGCTTGATAGGAAAAACCGGACTCTACTGCTTTGGGACATCACCAAAAACCAGTTTACAATTAAGTGGAAGTGACCGGGAGCTATGAAGCCTGAGCCGGGCCCACTCGCCCCCGGGGGAAGGAATGACCAAACCTGCAGGTCAGAGCTTTTCTGGTGAAAAAAATAGGAGCTATTTGGCTAAAGCAAGGCACCGGATGCGACCACAAGGAAGGACATCGCGCTAAGAGATAAAGCCAGTTACTGAGAGACAGATGACTGTGTGATCTCCTTTGCGGGAACACCCTGAACTGGTCAAACTTAGAAACAAAATGGGAGGGGCGGGGCTGGGGAAGGGGCCATGGGACGTCACTGTTCCCCCCTCTAAAGTTGCAGCTATGCAATCAGAAAGTTCTGGAGATCTGTCGTACAACATCGTGCCTAGAGCTACCTATACTGTATTGTACACTGAAAAACTTCCTAAGAGGGTAGATTTCACGTTTAGTATTCTTACCACAGTTGTTTTTTTTTTTTTTAAAGGGAGCTTACAGGACAGTAAATACTATCTCAGTGGTGTTCATACCCACCTATCTATCCATCCACCCACCTCCCCACTCTCCTGTCCATCCATCCATCCATTCACCCCAAACTTCTGACTCTACTCATGTCTAGTGAATGGCAATCAAGGGTTTTATTGTGGCGAGGATGGGAGCTCCACGTCCTATGTGATATCGTTTGGGCATCTTATGAGTAACGCTGCGATGATACAAATACAGTTATTTTTTCTATTTTTAAAAACGGAAGCCTGTTCCATGAGCAGCGAATACGTCACTTTTCCTAACTACCTCTGAATCCTAACTACCTCACAGCCCAGATTCCTGGTCACCTTCACCTCCCCCAGGTCCCCCGGGGATAGTGCCCGGAGCCCTGGCCTCATTTACAGTCTCTCCTGCCTGCTCCCCGCCTCCTGGGCGCACAGCTCCTCTGGTCCTAACCACACCGTGGGGTCACAGAACCCGGTCTGACCCCCAAGGCAAAAGAAGGGCAAAAGATGTGGGACCCGAGGGCCGAGATGGGAGTCAGGCACCATCATGAACCATCGGAAATCAGATGGTCTCTCTTTTCCTCTCGTCTCTCTGTCTTCATTTTTGTAAAATAGAAGCTTCATGAAGGCAGACATGCCCTCCTCTTCCCTTCTCGGCTCTCTCCCCAGTGCCAGGCACCCAGGCGGCGCGCAGTGCCTGCTAAGTGCACGGGGTGGCGTGTGCCTGCGTCTCTCTGTGGCTGTGCCAGGCCTGGTCCAGGCAGACCCCAGACACTCTCTGCTTCCTCCAAGGAGCAGGAAGAGAGCAAGCAGCTGCCCTCGGGTCTCTCCCCAAATTCCTGGGACAGAGAAGCTGAGTGACGGGCAGGTGTAACCCTGGTCCCACAATAGAAACACCTATGGAGGTTGCGGGATACCCCCCGGCAGAGTAGAGCAGGGAGGGGACAGGCACAAAGACAGAGGTAAGCCAGGGGGCCGCACTAGTGGAGGGGAGAGTTTGTGGGGACAACTTCCGATAAAAGGGCTTGGAAAGGAACCGAGGAGCTACTTTTTTTTTTTTTAATATTTTTAATTATTTCTGAGAGAGAGAGAGAGAGTGTGTGTGTGAACAGGGGAGGATCAGAGAGAGAGGGAAATGCAGAATCTGAAACAGCCTCCAGCCTCTGAGCTAGCTGTCAACATAGAGCCTGACGCGGGGCTCGAACCCACAATCCGTGAGATCATGACTTGAGCCGAAGTGGGAGGCTTAACCCACTGAGCCACTCAGGTGCCCCCGCGAGGAGATACTTTAACAACAAGGTGGAAAGCGATGCGTTCCCTCCAAGGCACCCAACGTCAGGCCTCAGTGGTTAGCTTCAAGCGCAGCCGGGGGTCCAGAAATTAACAGGGCGNGGGGGCTTTTTTTTTTTTTTTAATATTTTTAATTATTTCTGAGAGAGAGAGAGAGTGTGTGTGTGTGAACAGGGGAGGATCAGAGAGAGAGGGAGATGCAGAATCTGAAACAGCCTCCAGCCTCTGAGCTAGCTGTCAACATAGAGCCTGACGCGGGGCTCGAACTCACAATCCGTGAGATCATGACTTGAGCCGAAGTGGGAGGCTTAACCCACTGAGCCACTCAGGTGCCCCCGCGAGGAGATACTTTAACAACAAGGTGGAAAGCGATGCGTTCCCTCCAAGGCACCCAACGTCAGGCCTCAGTGGTTAGCTTCAAGCGCAGCCGGGGGTCCAGAAATTAACAGGGCGTTTGCCCTCCAACGGGGGCCTTGGCCTCTCTGGCGGAAGCCCCAGAACCAGCACGGCCCTGTTTGGAGCTGGATGCTAATCAACTCCAGTCTGGCCTGATTAGACCGCGAGCGGGAGCCGAGGGCCGCCATTCGAGGAGCCTGGAAACTTTATGATGCAAAGCAACGGGGGAGGGGCTGCGGTGGCCCGGAGGAGATGAATGCCATTTGTTCGCGTCGTTTCCGTCGTTTCCGGGGGGAGCGATCTACACGAGCCCCGGCGTGTTGGGCCAGCCCCGGCGGTGCGCCCCAGGCCGCCGCACACCCGAGGGGCGCGCCCGCGACCCCCGCGCGCGCGCGAGTGCATCTCAATGAGGCGTCTCCGAGCAGCCCGCGCCATCCCGACGTCTACTGCCACCGCCGGCAGCCGGCCAGCCCGGGCCGGAGGCATCCAGGCTCAGGCTCTGCGACTTCGGTCCACGTGGAGCTCCTCCCCGGGGCGACCCNCGGAGAAAGCAGGTGCCGTCTTCTCACGGAGCTCAGGGTCTCCCCCCACCCCCACCCCCGCAGAGCGCACTTGGGGGCCGAGCCCTCCTTGCCATGTGCGGCCTTGGGCAAGTCTTTTAACTTATCTGAGCCCCAGTAGCCTCACCTACGGATAAAAATAGTTCTGACTTCCGGGGGCAGCTGTGTATTAGGAGACAGAGTGACAGCATGCACTGCGGGCCCTGCCCTATTTTTGGCCTTAACATGTGTCAGCTGATGCCGTCACTCGCTTGTTCTGCATTGCCTAGGAGGCAATGACTCTTTTGCTCTCATTTTACAAGGACTCAGAGAGGTTAAGTAACTTGCCCGAGATCACACAGAAGCTGGGGGGCCCAGGCTGCTCGATTCCACGGCCCATACCCTTGGGGGACATGATGTGCCTCACAGAGCAGGCACAGGGCGCGCAGAACCGCTCTGATGGGCAGGCGGCAGGTGGAGGAAGTGGAGAGGAAATGGGGTGTCCAGGCCCAGGGAGGAGGTCATCCTCGAAATGAGCATTAATACATAAACTAAACAAGTGAGTGTTTTATGAGGTCTTTGGCTAAGGGCTTCTATCCAAATGGTGTCGTGTGGAGAGTTCAGGTGAAGGGAGACCACATTCTCTGGGATCCAACAGGCAGAGGGGTCGAGTGGGGGTAAGGCCCTGTGGTCTGGAACTGCAACAAGGGGCTGGGGCCCAGGGCCGGGGGACTTGCCGAGTAGATACCCTCTTCCCTGTGGGGGCTGGGAAGAACTGGAGTCTGGGAAGGGAAGGCCCCCGATTGGAGTTGCAGGAGTCAGTAGCCGGTGGCTGAACAGGGCAAGGACAGAGGGTTGAGGGCTGGGCCGCCCAGCAGAAGGGAGGGTGCAGGGGGGGGTCACCACCTCTGGAGACAGGGCCCAGGCCTGCGAGGCCTGACGGGGGAGGTCTGGGACATACCTGCCGCGGAAGCAGCAGGGGAGGCCGGGGGGGCTTGGCTCCGTGCGGACCAGCTACTGGCTGCCATGGTATCAGGGTCGGATCGTTGCCGGAGGGACTCGGGCCACCGCAGGCTAGAAGACGGCTCACCTGTAAGGCCCGGAGTACCCGAGGGGGCATCCTCAGAGCCGAGAGGCTGGCCTGCTGAGGCCCCACCGGCAGAGAGCTCCAGAACACCAGGTTCAGGCGTGGCCGTGGGTCCCGGGGACCTTATTAAGCAAGTCCCTTCCCCTCTGTGGCTTCAGGGACCTCCTCTGTTGACGGGCATATCTCCTACATGACGAGGAAAGGAAATAATGGGAGGAGGGGAAGCTCACGGAAGAGGGTCACACTGTCCTGTCCGCCTGCTGTCTATACCCGGACACTACTGTCTACACCCGTGGAGGCCCCAGAGGCGCTGTCTTGGTGAGACCTGAAAGCAGGCCTTCTAAGGGGCCTGGCACAGCCTCAGGAACAGTTCCACGTGTCTAGAACGGCACTGCCCAACCCGGCAGCCCCTAAGCCACCGCGGCTGTTTCGACTCAGATTTGTAAAGAGCAGGGAAAATTTAAAAACCNGCCCGGCATGTGGCTGAGGGCTTTCCCGGTACCCCACCAGCAGGGATGGTCTTTACCCCTGCTTTGGTTGGAAGTGACGCTCTGAGGGTTGGTGCCTTGGCCAAGGAAACACAGCGTATCAGTCCCGGAGCCCTGCTGCGCTCCACTGCCTCCCTGGGCTTTGTCCACCCTGTGTTCCCAGTCCCCGAAACAAGGCCACCTTCTGGCGTCCTCACCTCTAGGACACACGAGACTGCACCCGGCACTCTTTATTGGCTTGGCTGGGGTTCCAGAAGGTTGGGGTGGGGGCTGACTCTGCTTCCCTGGGGGTGGGGGGGGGTTATCCTCGCTCAGAACCCATCAGGGGACTTTCTTGGGCAGGGGATTAATGATCCCACTCTCTATGTATTCAAACACCGTGTACGGGTCCTGGTCCCCGTTGAGGGTGATGGCCTTCCGATAGAACGCCTCCAGGTCCGAGGAATTCCTGTAGAACAGATCTGTTTTGAGCTTGACCTGCTCTTCCGTGTCTTTCGGGTGCTGCAGGAGGCGGGCCTGGATTTCCATGGTCGGGGGGGGCTTGTACATGAGGTGGTACCTACGACAGAGGGGGGGAAGCGTGTGACCTATGGCCCAGCCCAGAGGGCAGGGGGAGGAGGGGCCTTCTGTTCCACCATTGACCCAGTCGGTCACCATCACCATCAGCACCGGACATTTACCGTACACCGGCCGTGTGCACGCCCTCGCGGGGAGCCCCCAGTGTGTGGTCCCTGCCCCTGGGGTGAGGATGGAGGTCAGTGACCGGTGGACAGAACAGAACATAGTATTCTATATTCTATATAGAATATTCTATTCCCAAATTCCTTTCCTTCCTTCCCTTCTTCCCTCCGAACGGTATTTACCCAGCATCTGCTGCCCGTCTGGCACTGTGTCTGCTCCTGGCATGGAGGGCCAGCGAGAAAACGGTTGGCTCTGTGCACACAAGGCTCGCAGCCAAGCGGGGGAGAGGGACATTGGGACAACGAACGTGAGTGCAGGGGACAGGAAGGGCCACAGACAGTCGCTGCTGGGAGGGACCCCGGGGGTAGGGCCACATGAAGGCCACTGTACTTGACTCGGGTCGGTGAGACTGTCCCTCGGCAGCAAGGATGAGAAATCAGCCTACAGTTTAGGAACATACTGGTCTTTCTTTCCTGCCCCTCCCCACTCCACTCCGGAGCCCGTACCCAGAAACAGGGCCCTGGGTACTAAGACAGATAGCCTGGGTGCCAGAGAGGATGGAAGCTTCTAGCTCTTCACGATTGTGGGGGACTTTCAACTGCGTTTCAACACGAACACAGTGATTGCACTTGGAAAGACTGGAATAAACCCTGGAATTCGCCTCCTGGGACCGTAGGTCGGCCCCCAGGTGAATTGGCTCCCGTGGGGACATTTGCACAGCAGTCACGTCTGTAGTGTGCCATGTGCAGAAGGAGCCTTCCGAAGCGCCCCAGGGACATCTGCCCAGTGCAGCCACTTCACATGCCGGGGCCGGAACTCTGACTCGAGGGCATTTTGCCTCGGACGTTCGTTTCCTGGCCGCTCTTCCGGGCAGGGGGTCCACAGACACTGCCCAGAGGAACGGCCTGGGTGAACCGTCTTTCCAGAGTCTTCTGTCAGCGTCAGCCCCCGACCCCTCACACGGCCAGCCTCCGCCGGGGAGCCTGGCACAAACCTTTCTCCCGTGACGGGATCCATTCTTCTCAGGGTCAGCCGCTCAATGATAGAATCTAATGGCACGTTCAGGAAAAACACCCTGTGGGGAGAGAGCGACAGCACGGCCAGCTGGGGAGGACCTGGCTGGCCTCACGGCACCTTCCCCGCGTGCAGGTGGGGCCCCAGGAGCCATCTCTCAGGGGCTCCGGGTACCAAGCTCTCTGGCGTCACCAGGGAGAGGCACAGGTGGCAGCCTCCCGGCTTGGAAGCCTGGGCTACAGTCCGCCTCCACCATGGGCTTTTCCGTGTGACCCTCGGGCCACTCACACGTCCTCACTCAGACTCCGTTTGCTGAGCCGCAAAATGGGGCTAATGACCGCCCCCTGGTGCTGGCGATCTGGCGACAGGAAGCTTGTGCCAAGCCTAGCGCAGGGTTTGTGCGCACTTGGTGCTTCCACGTGGCAGCCGGTGCTATAGCGTCATCTCTCTGATCACGGGATAGCCTTCTCGAGAGTTCGGCCCCCCTGGCTGCCCGTGCCCTCCCTGTGGACGCTGCTCAGCCTCCTCACGTCCTCTTTCACAAAGGAGCCCCGGGCCCAGGGGAGCAGAGCCTTTGAGAGTCAACAGCCCAGATCAGAGCCCAGAGGGAAAGATCCAGCACCCGCTTCTGATAACCCGGGTCTCGCCGAAATCCCTCTGGGCGGCCGAATCCCCCCTTTGTGGCAATGGGAGCCTTTCTTTATATAAAACCTGAGGACAGAGGTTTTCAATCTGGGGTGATTTCGCCCCGAGAAGACACTTGGCAATATATGGGCCACTTGTGGTTGTCACAACAGGGGTTGTCACATCCTCTGATGAGGGGACTGGAGGAGGACGGCCCCCACCACGAAGAATCATCGAGACGCAGTGGCCATGGCGCAAGGGTTGGCAGATGGGACAGAGGTGAAGGGCTGGAGATCTGGGTGGAGGAGGTGGGGTGTGGAGGCAAAGGGCCAAATGTTCCCGGTGCCTGCCCTCAGGTACCTCCAGGTCCCGTCTTCTGATGTGAAACTATCCCGGTTTGTTTTTAAAAAATGAACTTCTGGAATATTCCATTGCCCACTCCCCGCTCACTCATCCATCTTCTAATTCCTAGATGCATTTATTGGCTGTCCGCTGTGCGCCAAGCATCACCGTACGCTCCCGAGCTGACCCACCCGCTGAGTGGAGCTGAGACACGCTATTCAATGGGGCCACCGTCCCTGACATCTGGGTTCAATGATCGATGTGTGTGCCTCCCACTGGGGCAACATCAGTGACAAGGACGTCGGTGACGACAGGCATCCCCGGTGCACCCAAAGTCACGTCCATTTCACTTCCAAGTAAGTAAACCCAGGTGAGAAGCAGCTCTGAGTGTAAGAAAACGCACGCAAACGAAATTTCCTGCCTTCACTCTTGGGGTGGAGTCTCTTCAGGACCAATACTCTGTCTCTTCCAAGTTCAAGAACAAAGAAGGCCTTCACCCTGGCCCAGAAATGCTGGTTCAGCAGGTGCCGGAGGGAGCCCAGAACTCCCCTGACACGACTCTTCTGCCTAGGAGAGGACCTGGGCGAGGGATTCTGAACTGAGACCCCTGCAGGCCCCGTGATCCCTGGGAATTAGATACAAGCTGTTAACAGGGCACCTGGGTGGCTCAGTTGGTTAAGCATCTGACTTCCACTCAGGTCACGATCTCATGACTCATGAGTTCGAGCCCCGTGTCGGGCTCTGTGCTGCTAGCGTGGAGCCTGGACCCCATTTGAAGTTCTGTGTGTTTCTCTCTCTCTGCACCTCCCCTGCCCCTGCTCACACACACTCTCTCTCGCAAAAATAAATAGGGGCGCCTGGGTGGCTCAGTCGGTTGAAAGTCCGACTTCGGCTCACATCATGATCTCACAGTTCTTGGGTTTGAGCCCCGCATCAGGCTCTCTGCTGACAGTTCAGAGCCCAGAGCCTGCTTCCAATTCTGTGTCTCCCTCTCTCTTCCCCTCCCCTGCTCGTGCTCTCTCTTTCTCTCAAAAGTAAATAAACATTAAAAAAAATTTTAATTTTTGTAAAAAGAGATACAAACTATTGGCCACATGTATTTTCTGGGAGGAGATGGGTCCATGTTTCTCAGATTCTCAAAGGGGTGCCATTTTTTTTAACAAATTACTTATTTTTTTTAAATATTTATTTATTTTTGAGACACAGAGAGACAGAGCACTAGCAGGGGAGGGGCAGAGAGAGAGGGAGACACAGAATTGGAAGCAGGCTCCAGGCTTTGACTTGTCAGCACAGAGCCCGATGTGGGGCTCGAACTCAAGCTGTGAGATCATGACCTGAGCTGAAGTTGGACACCTAACTGACTGAACCCCACAGGTGCCCCCTTTTTTTTTTTTGGTTTACTTATTTTTGAGAGAAAGGGAAAGAGTCGGGGAGGGGCAGAGAGAGAATCGTAAGCAGGCTCTGAGCTGTCAGTACAGAGCCCAATGTGGGGCTCAAACTCAGGAACCATGAGATCATGACCTGAGCCGAAGTCAGCCACTTAACCGACTGAGCCACCCAGGCGCCCCTTCAAAATGCTTAACTCAGGCATCATGATACACAATGTTATATTCATTTTATGTGCACAACACAGGGACTTGACAATTACACACGTTATGAAACCTTCCTACCATGAGCGTAAGCCACCATCAGTCCCCACGGGAAGTTATTACAGTATTACTGACTCTATTCCCTATGCTGTATTTCTCACGCCCAGGACTTAACTTATTTCATAACTGGAGGTTTGTACCTCTTAATCCCCTTTACCCATTTCGCCCATCCCTAATTTCCCACCCTCTGGCCAGAAAACCAGTTTGTTTTCTAAACCAGTTTGGTTTCTGTGTTTATGAGCCTATGTCTGGGTTTTGTTTGTTTGTTCATTTGTTTTGTTTTGTTTTGTTTTGATTCATATGAGTGAAATCATATGGCATTTGTCTTTCACTGACTTATTTCACTTAGCGTTATACCTCCTAGGTCCATCCGTGTTGTTGCAAATGCAAAATCTCATTCTTTTTATGGCTGAGTAATATTCCATTGTATATACATACTACATCTTTATCCGTTCATCAGTCGATGGATACTTGGGCTGCTTCCCTATTTGGTCTATTAAATATAGACAAATATGGGATGCCTGGGTGGCTCAGTCAGTTAAGTGTCCGACTTTGGCTCAGGTCATGATCTCACGGTTTGTGGGTTCGGGCTCTGTGCTGCCAGCTCAGAGCCTGGAGCCTGCTTCAGATTCTGTGTCTCCCTCTCTCTCTGACCCTCCCCTGCTCACGTTGCCTCTCTCCCTCTCTCTCAGAAATAAATAAAACATTAAAATTTTTTAAATAATAAATATAGACAAATATTTCAAAATATTTCATATTTTGTCCATATTTTGTCCATATTTTGTAGGGGTGCCTATATCTTTTCGAATCGGCGTTTTCATTTTCTTCGGGTAAATACCCGGAAGTAGAATTTCTGGGTCATCTGGTGTCTCTATTTTTAATTTTTAAAGGAATCTCTACACTGTTTTCCATGGTGGCTGTGCCAATTTACATTCCCACCAACAGTGTGTGAGGGTTCCCTTTTCTCCACATCTTCACCACTTGTTATATCTTCTGTTGTTAATTGTTCATTGTAGCCATTCTGACAGGTGTGAGGTCGTATTTCATCCTGGTTTTGATTTGCATTTCCCTGATGATGAGTGATGTTGGGCATCTTTTCATGTGTCTGTGGGCCATCTGGATGTCTTTTTCAGAAAAATGTCTATTCAGGTCCTCTCCTTATTAATCTCCTTATTAATTAATCTCCTTATTAATTTTTTTTGGTGTTGAGTTGTGGGAACACTTTATACATTTTGGATATTAACAAGAGGTACCAATTCTTAAAAATGGTTATGAGTCACTTTCGGGGCACCTGGGTGGCTCGGTCGGTTAAGCGTCCGACTTCAGCTCAGGTCATGATCGTGTGGTTCGTGAGTTCCAGCCCCATGTTGGGCTCTGTGCTGACAGCTCAGAGCCTGGAGCCTGCTTTGGACTCTCTCTCTTCTCTCTCTCCGCCCCTTCCCTGCTTGTGCTCAGTCTCTCTTTCTCTCTCAAAACTAAATAAACACTAAGAAATTTTTTAAATGGTTATGAATCACTTTGATCTGAGTCCAAGCCTCCTGTTTTACTGAGATGAAGGCCATGGCCATGTCCGACTGAGGAGGGGGCAGAGCTGGGCTGTTCTGCATGCTGTATGCAGTCTATATACTCGCTGCTTCCCTGGGCGTATATAGATCCCTGCTGATTGCCCTGATTCCCACCTGGGGAGCACCCCCCCACCCCTGTCCTCTCTCATCCCTGTGACTTGTTTGAAGTTAACTCACCCTGGGGGTGGCCATTCTGAGTGCGGGCTCCTCGTGCCCATAGCAATTGGACCAGGATGCAAAGCTGATCCAAGCCAGGCCAATGAGAGGCTGCACCATGGTGTGCCAGAAATGAGCTTCCTTTTTGCTGGGGCTGCTAAGCTGATGGTAACGGGACCTGGGGTTGCCTGGAGCCTGCACCCAGAGAAAGCCTACCTGAGAATGAAGCCTGTCCCGAGAGGGGGAGGGAGAGAAGAGGCGGGTGGGGGGAGACAGATGGTGAGACACACTGTTTGGGGCCCTGAATCAAGCTGTGCCTGAAGCTGACGCACCCCTCAATGTTTCCCTGACACGAATACACAAATCTCCTCCTTTGCTTTAGCTGATTTGACCTTGGATTCCTGCAACCTAATACCCCTAGTCTCTCGGATGCCCCCTGGCTTCTGCCAAATGTGTCAACTTAAAAAAAGAAATGTGAATCCTGGAGCCAAATGCTGTCTCTCCTTCAAGGCAAGGTCTCCCCCTGCCTTTTCTTCTCTCTCCCTCACTCCGCCCAGGCTGTTTGCTGGGGTGTGCTCCCGCCCAGTTGCCTAGAAGCCCCTCTACAGCCTGGGGAGGGGGGCAGGGCCGGGAGCCTCGAAAACCCACCTCTTCCCTGCGCCCTGGGTTCTTGATAATGATCTCCATTCACCACGTGCAGCAGAATAACAGCCACCAGATGAAACATGCGAGATCGGGGAGTGTCTGCAACATGGGAGCACCGGCGTTTGAACGTCCTTTCATCCCTTCCACTCCAAACACGCGGGGGGCCCCTCCCACCCCCGAGACTTGTGAGACCCAACAGCAACACCAAAACGCGGCTGTCACTGTGGCTGTCACCGTGGCTGGCGGCTGGCGGTGCCGCTCTGGACGCCGACACCAGTAGAAAGGGAGCCGGTTTGGAAATCCCTGATAATTGATGTTGCTTCATAAACAAACAAGCCCCAATTGAAAGATTTTTTTCACCCAGCATCTCAAGACTGCTTGTCGTCATTCATGGGAATGACTTCTGAAAGGCTGGCGCGATCAGAAGCACAAAGGCACCAAATTGGTACTTGAAACGCGTCGCTGGGAACAGCCTCGCTGGAGAAGGAGCCGTGTTTCCAGGCTGGAGGCTTCTGATTAGCCAGCCTCCTGGAGCCACGGTGCCAGAGCCGGCTGGCGGGGCTGGAGCAGGGAGCCGGAGCCAGCGTGCGCCCCGCCCGGCCGGCGCTATGCGTTCTGCTGCTCGTTGATAATCACACAGCCAGGAGCCAGGATCGGGCCGGCAACGGAGTTCAAGAGGTGTTCAAGAGTACCCGAAGCAGGGCGGGCAGTATGCTATAGTATGGGGGTGCTAGCACTCACCAGGGGATTGCGGAGCTCTGCGGAGCTTCAGGCTGGTGGGGGCCTCAGGAGGGAGGTGGAAGGTCCCCTGGGAGGCCTCCTACTGCCCCCGCTGCTCAAAGTGGGGTTCCCGCATGGGCAGCACCGGCACCACCCGGGAACCCGGCACTATCACCCGCCTTACCACTGAATTGGAGCCTAATAGGACCCACAGTGAGTTGTGTGCACAAGGTTGAAGAGGCCGTGCTCCGATCCCGCGTTTCCAAGATTTGTCTGATGCAGAGAATCACCAGGGGGCTTGTCTGAAACACAGACTCTGGGTGCCCCCTCAAGGACAGCAGAGGGGCTGGGACAGGTGTATTTGAAAGTCAGCAGCTCAGGGGACTCCCATGCGCGGCTCGCGGTTCTAATCCCAGCTCTCGCCCTTGGCCGCACCCTGGAATCATCAAAGGGCTTTTGGGAATGGTGAGGACTGCGTCCCACCCTAGAGGTTTAGCTATAATTGGCCCAAGGTGAGGCCTGGGAATGGAGATTTTTTTCAAAGCGCCCCAAGTGACTGTAGTATGTAGTCAAGGTTGGGAACCACTGCTCTGATCCAATCTGCTCAGTGTATAAGATGGGGAAACTGAGTCCCAGAGAGACGAGGCCTCGCACTCCGTTACCCAGGGCATTGGTGTCAGATACCCAGTGGCAGCTGGGGTCTCTTGACTCACACTCATGGTGCCTCCTCTGGCCACAGTGCCTGGGGCTCTGTTTGGGGAGCAAAGAAAGCTTTCTTCTTCAAAGAACTTGAAGTTTACCATGTGTTCCAAAAGCTAAGTTCACAGGAAGTTGAGGGATGGAACTTTCTCTGGACCCATGCATAGATTTGGTAAATTGAGAGATATGACATACGATAACTGACTCTAAATAAAAAGTGGCATCCAGCACTGCCCAGAGGCAGGGTCCTGCCCTTGGTGGCCTCTTGATTTTAAGCAATAAGCCTCCACAAAACTCTGTACAAAGCACCATGGTGTAACTACCATGAGATACCACTTCATGCTTATCTGGGTAGCTATCATAAACAACCCAGAAAATAACAAGTGTTGACGAGGATATGGAGAGAATGGAACCCTAGTGCGTTGCTAATGGGAAGGTAAAATGGTGTATCTCCTGGGTGGTTCCTTGAAAAACTAAACATGGTACCCTACAATTCAGCTATTCCACTGAGTATAAATCTAAAATGAGGGAAAGTGGACACTGAAACAGATATTTTCAAACCCAAGTTCAGAGCAGCATTATTCACAGTAGCCAAAAGATGGACATAACCCAGATGTCCAAGGATGGCTGGGTAGATAAACAGAATGTGGTCCATACACACAATAGAATATTGCTCAGCCTTAAAAGGGAATGAAATCCTGACACCTGCTATAACATGGATGAACCCTGAGGACGTTACACTCTGTGAAATAAGTCAGACACAAAAGCATGAATATTGTCTGATCCCATTTCCATGAAGTATCTAGAGTCATCTAATTCATAGAGATGGAGAGTAGACTGGCGGGAGCCAGGGGGTGGGAAGAGGGGTGGGGATTCAGGGTACAACTGTTTCAGTTGAGCAAGATGAAAGAAGTTCAGGAGATGGGCAGTGGTGAAGTTGCACAATACTGTGAATATACTTACTGCTACTGAAGTGTATACTTAAAAATGGCTAAAATAGTAAATTTCATGATATGTACATCTTACCTTAATAAGACACAATTGCTGTGAGGTAGTTTATAGGCAGGATGGTGAAGGCAGGGCGAGGGGCAGTTCTCTGGCCTTGTATAAACTTACAGATTATTTTTTTAATGTTTTTATTTATTTCTGAGAGAGAGAGAGAGCAGGTGCATGCAGGGGAGGGTCAGAGAGAGAGGGAGACACAGAATCTGAAATAGGCTCCAGGCTCTGAGCAGGCTATCAGCACAGACCCTGATGCGGGGCTCAAACCCATGAACTGCGAGATCATGACCTGGGCTGAAGTCGGACGCTTAACCAACTGAGCCACCCAGGCGCCCCTTAACTTCAAATTTAATAAGGTTCTGAATACATAAATGCAAACAAAGAAATGGACACACCAGAGAATATGAACCATAGCATAGTACTAATTCTAAACTAGCTATGATGCCGATGCTATACAAACATTCAGAAAATAGAGGAAGAGAGAAGAGAATTTATCTTATTAGGCAGCCTCTCCCTGATACCAAAAACCGGACAAAGACATTACAAGAAAACTGCAGACCTAGATCCCTCATGAGTATAGAAGCAAAAATATTCAATAAAATGTTAACAAACTGAATCCAGCAATACATGAAAAAAGTAACATGTTATAACTAAGTGGGAAAGAAAAGTCTCATTCAACATCCAAAAATCCATCAATGTAGTTCACCCTACTATATTAGATTAAAGGAGGAAAAACTACATAATCATATCAACAGATGCAGGAAAAGCATTTAACAAGATTTTACATCAATTCATGATAAATACTCTAAGCAAACTAGAAATAGAAGGTAACTTCCCCAATTCAATAAATGGTATTTGCAAAAAAACTATAGCTAACATCATATTTAATGGTGGAAGACTGAATGCTTTTTCCTTAAGACCAGGAATAAGGCAAGGCTGTCCATTCTCTCCACTCCTATTCAACCTTATACCAGAAGTCCTGGATAATGCCATATGACAAGAAAAGGGAATAATGTACATATTAAAAATGAATTAAAATTAAAATTAAATTAAAAGGGAAGAAGTAAATTTTCTCTATTTGTAGATGACATAATCACCTAAATGGAAGTACCGAAGAATCTTTGAAAAGGTCACTATAACAAGTAAATTTAGTGAATTTGCGGGATAGAAAATCAATGTACAAAAAAATAAATTGACCTTCAAGATACTAGTAACAAACAACTGGAAATTAAATGTTAAAGTACCGTTTACAATAGTATATAAAAATGAAATCCTTAGATGTAAAGATAACAAAATAATATGTATGTGCTGAAAACTACAAAACGCTGATGAAAGAAATCAGATTTAACGAAATGGGAGAGTTATACCATGTTCATGGACTCTGAGACTCAATAATGTTAAAATGTCAACACTCCCCTCATTATTTGATGCAATTCCATCCAAATTCCAACGAAGGTTTTTGAAGATTCTACACAATTCTCAAATTTATATGGGGAGTGTTTCTGGAAGAGAACTGGAATCACTAAAGCAATGTTGAATGAGAACAAACTGATTTCAAGGCTTACTACATAGCTTACTTACTACACAGTAGTCAGGACAGCGTAAGTGTTAGTGAAAGACACATAGATCAAAGGAACAGTCTGGAGACCAGTACTAATAGACTCACACAGGTAAGGCTAATTACTTTTCAGCAAAGGCACCAACACAATTCAGTGGATAAAGGCGGCTTTTCACTCAGTGGTGCTGGAACAATTAGATGTCCAAATGCAAATAATGCTAGTAATAACCTTGACCCAGACCTCATACCATACACAAAATTTAAATCAAAACAGACCATAAACCATAAAATATAAAACCGAATGCTACTCAACTTCCAGGAGAAGGTCTTTGTGATCTTGTGCTAAAGATTTCTCGATAGAACACCAAAAAACACGACCCATAAATGAAAAAAAAAAACCCTGATGCTAGATTTCATTAAAAATTCCTGCACTTCAGAAGACATTAAGAAAATGACAGTTACGGGGTGCTTGGGTGGCTTAGTCGGTTAAGCATCCGACTTTCGCTTAGGTCATGATCTCGCGGTTTGTGGGTTCAAGCCCCACGTCAGGCTCTGTGCTGACTGCCACCTCAGAGCCTGGAGGCTGTTTCAGTCTGTGACTCCCTCTCTCTCTGACCCTCCCCTGCTCACGCTGTCTCTCTCTCTCTCTCTCTCCTAGAAATAAATAAAACATTAAAAAAAAAAGAAAAAAAAAGAAAATGACAGTTACACCACAAATCGGGAGAACATATTCGACAAATGTACGCTCGATAAAGGATTTGTTCCCAGAATACGTAAAAACGTGAATTCCACGCACAACAAATGACATAGGAAAGATGCGCAAATAGATCCCTAACGACCTTGTATTTCCAGATTTTATATTGAAATTGGGGTGGTCTGATCTAGGAAAACAGTTTCCTGGAAAACGCTCAAACTGCGTCCCCCTTCTGCAATTCGCTCGGAGCCTGGAGGCTGTGCGGAGCCCACCGGAAGGCAATGGTGCTACCCCAGCTTTAAGTGAAGACCCAGCCTCTGCCATTTGAAACCTCTTTTGGGGGCTGAGACACACCCAGAGCTCACTCTTCTGTGTCTGCTGCAGCGGCCCTCGGACTTCAGTGTAATCAAGGGGTCACCTCTAAAGGGGCGCTTTGCAATGGCCACCACGGACGCAGGGAACCAGGCAGAAACTACAAAATGGCGCCGTGGATTAACACTTGCATGATCTGCTCATCTTTTTTTTAATGTCTATTTATTTTGAGAGAAAGAGGGGGGGTGTGTGCCTGTGCGTGCATGTGCGAGCTGGGGCAGGGGCAGAGAGAGAGAGGGGGAGAGAGAGTCCCCCAAGCAGGCTCACCGCTAACGGTGCGCGGCTCCACCCCACAAACTGTGAGATCATGACCTGAGCCGAAACTGAGAGCTGGAAGCTTACCCGACGGAGCCGCCCAGGCGCCCCTGATCTGCTCGTGCTGAACTAGAGTGTGTGCTCGTGACACCCCAGAGAGGTCACGGAACACTGCAGCTGCTGCTGAGCAGTGGTACGGCAGCACCCCACGGGGCGCACGTGCGGCACCAAGCAGGAAGGACCACTTCTTTTACAGACTTGTCAGGACGAGACCTCCATCTAGTCCGAGGGCAGAGAGGGAGAGGTAGCAAGCATGCGTAGAGACGCGTGCGCGGGGGGCTGGGGAGAAGGTGCGAGTGAATTATGCGCAGACTACCAAACTAGTTTAAAGAATGAAAACTGGGTCACCTGCAGAAAGATCCAGACCTCTGAACACATCGGGCCTTAGCCGTCTGAGGACAGGCGCCCGGGCTGCCCTGTCCGCATTGTTTGCGCAGGACGTGAGGGGTAAGGGCCGGATGAACACGCGGTGAACGGGTGGGTGTTGACCGTGAAGCCCTGGGTGGCCTGGCAGGGAAACGCCCCCTCACGGGGACGGGGCCCTTGGCGCTCAATGCAGGTCCCGAACCACAGGTGCCTCCGAGCTGGAGAGAGTTTGGACACCAGGCCTCCCCGGAGTCTGGGGAAGGCCCTGGCCACACCTGGAAAATGTTTACTGTGTGTATTTCTTCCTCTGACATGTGTCCAATTTGAAAACTAAAGGCCAGACATCTCCCCCTCATTTAGAAACCCCGAGCATCCTCCCTCCTGCCCTCAGGCAGCTGCGGGGCTCGCTCACCACCACCCCCTCCTTAAAAACAGAGGCTCCCGCCGGCCATTTCTTGTTGAAACATGTGCATAATTGATGATGGTAAGTCCACCCTGGCTGTGTGTGAAATCTCTCCAGGGGCAGGAGGAACATTCTCCAGGACTGTCATTACCTGGTGAATTTAGCGAGCTCCCTTGGCAGCTTACCAGCCACGGCACAAAATGCAGCAGTGTGGTTTGAGGCGAATGACCCGGGGATCAAATTCCTGCATAATCGGTCTCCATTTTAAAGTCGCCTTAAAATTTCTGCCTCCTTCACCACGGGGAAGAAAGGGAGGAATTCCTTTGCACACCGCCGCCACCCGGACGCTCCCTAGACAGTCGTGAAATGCAAATCACTGGGAGCCAGAAAGTTCTGCAAACTTTTCCCAAAGAGAAAGGCGAATGAGCATAAGGCAGAAAGGATGGCAGGCAGGTGGGAAGCGGGCGGGAGTGACGCGACAAGACTGGCCGGTCTGTGCCAGGCCACGGTGGCCTCGGGACCGGCGCCTCTCAGCTCTGTGAGTCCTGGCCGGGGTCTTTCCGGCTGCAGGCAGGCCCCGTGTCCAGCCCGCCCCCCACCTTGTGCACTCAGCCACGTCACCGCGCCCACACTCACCCAGCCAGCCAGCCATCAGCTCCGGGCGGTGGGGCCACACGGGTCCATGAGGGTGCTCCGGGTCCATGCGCATGAGTCCCCTCTGCCCTGGCCACCCTTTGGCTCCGGGTCTGTGTTCGAGGGGACCTGGCTGATCTCTGTGCGCTCATGATGCGAAGTTCCTGGATGTTCCCGGAAACCACCGTCTTCCTCGGGCGCTGGCCGACCCCACTACACCTTCTAGCTTGTGCCCGGAGCGCCCATGGCTCCAAGAGCAACCTGCTGGCCCAGGGCCCCTCTGACAGGAGGAACATGGGTCCACACTGACCCGCACTGAAGTCTGCCCGTGTGGACGCGTCCCAGATGCACTGGTTAGCAGCCGTCCTGAAAGAATGCGTGAGCTGGAGAACGTTCCTTCAGTGCCGTGTGGTGTGGCTGACACAGAGGTGCTCTGTCAGATCCCCCTCACTTTTTTTAAAGTTCATTTACTTTGAGAGAGAGAGCGAGAGAGAGAGAGAGAGAGAGCTGGGGAGGGGCAGAAAGAGAGAGAATCCGAAACAGGCTCCACACTGCCAGCGTGGAGAGCCCGACACAGGCTCGAACTCACGAACCTCGAGATCATGACCTGAGCCGAAATCTAGAGTCACACGCTCAACCGAGTGAGCCACTCAGGCGCCCCCAGGTCCCCCTTTAAGAAAGGATTTGTGCCGCAACTGTAAGGAGTGTGGTCAGCTGGGAGCCTCCAGCTGTAAATATCCTCAGGGACCTGAGCCCTGTTTTTGACATATTTACTGAGATATGATTCATCCCTTAAACGTCTACCGTGTAATGATTTTTACTATAGTCATGGAGTTGGGTAATCATCAACACGATCCGAGTTTGGGACACTTTCGTCACCTGCAGAGGATACCCTCCGCCCACGGGCGGTCCCTCCCGCTGCCCCCAGCCGCCATGCTGTACTTTCTGTCTACAGATTTGCCTGTTCCGGACGTTTCATATAAATACAACCACTCAGTATGCGGCCGTCCAGGTCTCCAGTTAGGAGAACAGAGAGGGAAATAAAACGAGTAACCCCACAAGGTTACTTTAAGGATTAAACACGACAATCGATAAAGAGCACTTAGTGCATAATGACAACATAGAATACCGATGGGGGCTAATGCCAGGCACCTTCTACGCAGCGTCTTCTCCGTATTCACCCGCGCCGTAGCACGCGACAGATCTCCACTCCCTCTCGTGGCCAAATGGTGTTCCATCGTACGGCCAGACCTCACGCTGTTCGTCCCTTCGTGGCCGGCGGACATTTTTCACCCAGGCTTTCGAACAAGGTCACACTCTGCCAGGGCGGCCCCTGGCCTGTGGCAGGCGCGGAGCCGTCCCTGTCCCGGCTGTCCTCGCTAGTGCGGCCTCCCTCGGTGGGTGAGCCTCGCTCTGAGGCTCCCTGCGGGGCTGGGGGGGTCCAGGTCGGACTGGCCATCCCGGCCCCGGGACTCCACCTGCCCCATCCCGCTTTGGCCGTTAGCTCCTCCTCAAGCTTGTGAAGCTCCTGTTTCCATCTCTGTGTCTGCTTCCTGGAGACTCCAACCGGTGACCTGGTGACATACGCCCCCCCTTAAATTTTCAGTCCCTTTTGAGTGAACCGCAGTTTCCTGTTCTCCCACATGCCCCCGCCGGACTGTCAGCTCCCGAGAGAGGAGAGTGGCCAAGACAGGCCGAGACCAGAAAGATCTGGGCTCAGATTCCGGCGTCACCTTCCAGCTCTCTGCGGGACCAGCCACTTTGCCCTCCACGTGTCCTCATGAGGATCACAAAGAAACAGGACCCCGCGAAGCTATTTCAAGGATTAAATACGAGAATCCGTACCAAGCGCTGGGCGTGTGATAACGACAGAGTACCCACACGGGCTTCCCTGCCAGGCACTCTCAGCTCAGGTCAGCCCCTCGTCACGGCCTTACAAGGGGGAATGTCACCTCTGTGACAGCAGCTGAGAAAACTGAGGGGCAGAGAAGGTCAGCAACCTGCCAATATCCACCAGCTAGGAAATGGCTGTGACGGTTCATTTTATGTGTCAAGTTGAATGGGCTTCAGGGCACCAGACATTGGGTCAAACATTTTTCTGGGTGTAGCTGTGAGAGTGTGGTGGAGATGAACGTTTACGTTGGTGAAAGAAGGAGGTATACTGCCTCCCCTGCCGTGGGTGGGCCACGTCTAGTCAGTTGAAGAAGGCCTGACTAGAGCAAAAAGGCTGACCTCTTTGTTAAGGGGGAATCTCTCCTCTCTGATGGCCTCAAGCGCGGGGAGGGGGTGGATAACGGCTTCTTCCCGTCTTATGTCTAATGAGGTGGGGGTCGAATCGACATCAGTTGTGTGCCCTCATCCTCAAGGCTCACCAGACCCCACTCCAGACTCCTTCAGACCAAAGCCTTCCCTCCTTTGCCACCTTGCCCTGCAGATCTCGGGAGCTGCCCGTCTCTACACTGCATGAGCCAATCCCCTAAAATAAATCTTTTTCTCTGTATACAATGCACATACTATTGGCTCTGCTTCTCTGGAGAACCCCAAGGCAGTGGATTTTCAAACCCAGAGCCAGCATCCAAATCCAGGTAGCGGCTCTATTGTCTGTGCAGCTGACCAGCTCACTCCATCGTGAGTCTGCCAGGGAGGAGGGGAGGAGGGAAGGAGGGAGGAGGGAAGGAGGGAAGGAAGGGAGGAAGGGAGGAAGGAAGGGGAAAGGTAGGTCTCTGTCTCCCACCGCTCAGCGCAAACCAGAATCCAGTGCGCAGTTTGGCCGTGTCTGTCTGGGGCCGGACTGCACAGAGTCCCAGGTTCAGAGCCAGCTGGAGTCAACGTCCTTTCTCTCCACTTCAAACACATCAGCTGGAAGGGATTCGAGGTGAGAAACGGGGCAGATGCCAAGGAGGCCTCTTGGGGTGCCTTCGCTTGTGGCCTAACCGGCCATTGGGCACCCCCCTCCCCCCCCACCCGGGGCTGCTCCAGGAGCAGGAATTTGCTTTGAGGACCAGAGAGCAGGGCCTGGAAGATCTGGAGCCCTGGGCCACCTGAGCAACCCGTGCCTCGCCTCATCACCGGTCCCCGGGGACACGGAGCAGGGTCCCCAGAGACAGGGAGCAGGGTCCCCAGGGACAGGGAGCGGGGTTCCCGGGGACAGGGAGCGGGGGGAGGGTAGGTGCGTCCCCCCCAAGGCTTCCTTTCTCAAAGCCAGGCTCTGTCGGGGACAAACTGTGCTGAAATATGTCCCCGGTCAGGAGGGACCCAACCACGTCCCGGCCCCCTCAGCCTCACCCCTTCTCTGCCCACTGTCAGAATCTCCCCTCTGGACTGTTCCCCTCTGTTATTTAAGGTGCTGCAGGAAAGCTTCTGTTTCAACGCCTTCCACGGCTGGGGTTTCCTTCCCAGATCTCTCCCTCTAAACGTGGTTCACTTCTTGGCTTCGGTTTTAATGCTTTGGCTCTCAAAGCATTTAGCCACCACCGGTCACGGCCAACACGCACATACTTCTTACACGCCAGGCACCCGTACGAGGCATGCTGTCCCATTCGGTCCCTTCAAGAGGCACATGCCCCTAGTCCTGTGATCCTACCCATTTGAAGGATGAAGATCTCAGCCCCCCCCTCCACCAAGAGGTCAGGTGATGCCTGCAGGCTGGGAGACCCCTCTGGCCGCTCTAGGACCCTCCTTCCTGCCCTTCTCTGCCCTTCCCGTTTGTAAAGTAACTTGGCTCCGTGCCCTGCGGTTTTAGAGCATCACCAGGCTTCTGCTGAGAATCAGGGCGCGGAGATGGAACCCTGAAGCAATCCAGGAGTACAGCCTGTGCAGCGGGGTTGGGGTCACGCGGCCCGCGCACCCCAGCCTCAAGGCTCGCCGGGCCCCACCTCAGACCCCCCGTGAGCCAAAGCCACCGCCTCATCTGTGCGCCAGGACCCCTCTCCTCGGTGCCTCGTGGGGACACCGAGCGCAGCTGCCTCTCAGGGTTAAAGAAAAATCACGTGGATTCCAGAAGCTCCTTCATCTCCAATCACAGCTGCCTTGCCTAAGGAATCCGCCACCGTGTTTGTTAAACCCACACTTTAATTACTCCAAAATTATGTTAAATCCTTGCATAAATAGTGCAGCGGCATCTTCCGAAGAATTTCATTACAGTAAAGTTGGGTTGCTGCCAGAACTCTTGGTTAAAAAGTAAGAGGGGAACAGACACGGGCAGAAAAGACAGATCTTGTTTTCAAGATAAAAAGGCAAGGGGGTTAGCCTTTGTCAGATCGCCCAGGTGTCAAAGAGAAGTAGGCTCCTGGGAGCAGAAATCTCCCATTTTACAGACTCGAGGGGAAAACCAATCCCATTCTGCCCTCCGATCTCTGAGGTGTTTACTTCTCGAAAAGCCTAAGTCTGATTAAATGTTGATAACCAGGGGTATTAATTAACGGGGAAAAGTCCATCAAGAGAGCCCCAATATGTTTACAGTGTCCTCAGGAAACTGGGAAAATTCACAATCAAGTGTGTAAATGTTCTAAAAAAGGGTCCTGAATATTTTATGAATATTTGTCATAAAACAGAAATAATATCCACTGTGCAGA
>NW_027530625.1:8685554-8725492 GCF_008692635.1 Crocuta crocuta
CTCACAGCTTGGGTTTCTGACAGCCCTTAAAAAACCTAAACGGCCCCCCACCTTTTTTTCCTTATTCCATTGCCCAAGGCGCTCTGTTCTGCCACCGCGCATCCGATCTCCCCTTCCATCTGCTGAAATTAACGAATTAATGAGCGCGATACGCTTTACAGTGGGGCCCTATGAATGTTTACAGGCGATTAAATTATAATGCGGGACGGCTGTATAATTCATGAACCAATTAAAGGAAGTGTTAGTTGATTTGATGGGATGAGGTCGTACAAAATGCATTTAACTAATGGGGAGCCACGGGCTGCCGAGGGCCGGCTCCCTCTCTCGGATTACGCGGCTAATTGCTGCACTTTATGGGGCTGTCACTGATAGCCATGCATATTTCATTGTTCTCAAATACTTCAATTGTGTGCGTCCGTGTCACGGCTGTAATACGGAGAAGCCGGGCCAAACTTGGCTGTAGTTACAGCGGCCCCGGTGGTGGCCTCGCCTCGGAACCTGAGCCCCGGCGTCGGATGTCCCCGCCATTAGGTGATTAAAAGGGCTCAGGATGTGGTCGGCTTTTGTTTTACTAACAATTCCGGATGCTGGCTCCATGACAGTGGCAGCACAGGGGCCCTGACCCCCTTTCTTCTGTGAGGAACGTGTCAGAAGAAGTCTGAAGTATCCGGGTCCCGGTGCAAGCCCCCCCCGGGTCACCCAGGTGAATGAGCTGGGGGATTCTGGGCCTCCTGGGTGATCGGGGGGCCCTACACCCCGGACGCGTGAGCCAAAGGCTTCCTCTGGTCAACTGTGTTCCCCTGCACAAGCTGGCCATTCAGGGCTTCATTAAACGTGCTTAGTGGCAAACTTGGACCCAAACTCGAGGCTCTGTCATCAGAGGTTAGTGTGTGCTCTGTAGGAAATGACAGAGAAGAGGAAATGGAGGAGGAGTAAGGTGATCCTGGTGCTCAGAATGAGACAGCCTGCTCCCCGGTCCTACAGGCTGAGAGAGGATTTCCCAGCTGGAGCTGCAGGGGATCGAGTGCAGGGAGATGCTGCCTTCACTGTAGCAACCCCGGATTCTGTTCGAGGCCTGGGGTACATCTCCCAGCCCCTCAAGACGGTCAGAGCCCCACCTCAATGGTCGGTGGATCCCAGTAGCCAGTCACCCAGCCAGTCCCCTGCAATGGCTCTATTCTCTTCCTCTGGATTTTGCCTGAAATGAACACACACACACACACACACACACACACACACACACACACACACACACACACACGGTGGCTAACACCGGCAATCGCCCGTGGGGGCCTAAGAAAGAATCTTTCTGCTTCCACTTTGGCCCCCAGGGTGGTGAGGAGGGAGTGGCCAGTGACTAGAGGCTACAGTCCCCGTCCATAGTCACACCCTTGCCCTGTGCCTGAGGCCCATGTGGCCTGGGCAAGCCTCGCTCCGTCTCCAAGACAGGGATGCGGAAAGCAGTCTGTGGCGAGGATGAAAAACGCTAACCCGTGGGCTCAGTGTTTGGGGTGGCGTGTAATGACTGCACACGCTGTTGTAGCTGGTATTGTTACCATGTGATAGTAGAGGTTCCCACGTGTCAGGGATGGAGGCTGACCTCACCCCTTTTCTCCTTCACAGGTGCACACGGTGGTCGCACACAGGACTGCATATTGGACGCTGTGCTGTCGCATGAAGCAAGCAGTCGAATCCACAAGGAGGTCTAGGGAATCGGCAGAGCCTCCTGTTTGAGGAGGAAAAGGCTGCAGGGACCCCGGGACCCCAGGGGGAGCAAAGCACCCAAAGTGTCATCACTTCAAGGATGGAAGATAGATCAGCAGAAAGTAAGTTGACTAAAATACCTAAAGTATCTCCTTGGGGCCTAATCTTGAATGTTACCTTGAATTGCGTGGCCAAGCTGGATTTAATGCATTCTGGCTTAAAATAAAACCAAAGAGAGACATCCGGGTGTCTCAGTCGGCTAAGCATCCGACTCCTGGCTTCGGCTCAGGTCATGATCTCATGGTTCATGAGTTCGAGCCCGGTGTCGGGCTCTGCACTGACAGTGTGGAGTCTGCTTGGGATTCTCTCTCTGCCCCTCCCCTGCTGGCAGATTCTCTCTCTCTCAAAATAAATAAGTAAACCTAAAACAATATTAAGAATAAATAAAATAAAATAAATTAAAACCCAAGTATCATTTATCAGGTGCCTGCCATGTGCAACCAACAGTCCTAAATATTTGGCAGACGTGACCTTATATTACCTTGCAAGATAAAAACTAGTATTCTAAATGCGCAAATGGGGGAAACTGAGGCCCAGAGAAGCCAAGCACCTGGGTTCAGGAATTTTGTCTGAGTAAATACTAGTATGAGTACAAAGATATGTAGGCAAGAGCTCCCACTGCTAAATTACTTAAAATAGAAAAACACTGGATACCACATAAATGTCCACAAACAGAGGGAAGACAAATACCCATATTCTGCAGCTTTTAAAAGATATGAGGTACACATAGGGTTTTGACACGGGAAGAAAGTCTAAGATGCAACCTTAAGTCGAAAACAGGTTCTTTAACAACCTGTATTGTATAAGCCTGCTGACAGTTAACAAGAGAAGTAAATATGGAAGGATATACAAAAAATTGGCCGTAATGATTATTATGGGGGAGGGATCAGGGGAAATAAAAGGACTCTTTAACTTTATACATGCCTCCTTTTTTTAACAAGGAGAATGTACTATATCTATAATTAATAAAAACACTAATTATAAAATCACAAGAAACAGAACACTATAGAATCACAAGACAAAGGTTATTTTAAAAAAGGAAAAGCACTGGGGCGACGTAAGTCGGTGGAGTGTCCGACTTCGGCTCAGGTCATGATCTCATGGTTTGTGAGTTCGAGCCCCGCGTCAGGCTCTGTGCTGACAACTCGGAGCCTGGAGCCTGTTTCAGATTATGTGTCTCCCTCTCTCTCTGCCCCTTCCCAGTTCATGCTCTGTGTCTCTCCTTCTCTCAAAATTGAAAACACATTAAAACATTTTTTTTTAATTTAAAAAAAGGAAAAGCATCCATTTTAATCTAACGGGACCAGTGTCATGGTAGTAACACATATGACTGGGCCGGCCTTTCTTGTGTGCATCACACAATGCACATATCTCATAGTTTAATGTGCCTGAGGCTGACCCCCTGAGATCAGCACAGAGTCAGCGCTGCATTTCATGAGAGTGGGCAGACGGGAGACGGGGACACACTAGGCGGTGGCCCGAGGGGGACAAGTGTCCTGTGTGCAGACAGTACCTCTTACTCAGGCAGCAAACCCTCCCCCACCCCCTACCCCCCGGCAAAAGGGGCCAAGTAAGAAAGTCTGAAGCACTAATCCAATGCCTCTAGTCTGGGAAAATCAACTTATGTTCATTCATTCATTCAACAAAGATTTACCAAGTGCCTCCTACGTGCTAGGCACCAACTGTCACAGGTACATGAATCTAGTGGTGAAGCAGCCAGACACGCTCCTGGCCTCACCCAGCTAACTCTGCACAGTTACCCTCACCCAGCTAACCCTGCACAGTTACATGCATGTGGATAAAGACTACCTCTCCCTATCCTGAGGTTGATCCCCCATCAAAAAGATTAAAACATACAGGGGCGCCTGGGTGGCTCAGTCAGTTAAGCATCTGCCTTCAGCTCAGGTCATGATCTCATAGTTCATGAGTTCAAGACCTGTGCCGGGCTGTGTGCTGACGGCTTAGAGCCCAGAGCCTGCTTCGGATTCTGTGCTTCCTTCTCTCTCTGTTCCTCCCCCACTCCCACTCTGTCTCTCCCTCTCTGAAAAATAAATAAAGATTAAAAAAAAAAAGATTAGAACATACAGTATGAAAAGACCAACTTGAACCAGCAAAGAGATGAGATGCATGAGTTATTTTGTAAATACGATGGGGGCAAGGTGAAGCAAGCGCACCTTATAACCTGGGGGCAGGGAGAATCCTCCGATCAAGTGGCTATCGTTACCCCGTAACATTTACAGTGTTTGCTAAGGGCTAAACATGCTGGACACACAATGTTATCTCATGGAATCTCCTCCCGCAGGAGATAGGGACAACTATTATGCCCCACTTGACAAATCCGGAAACTGGGGCTCAAAGCGGTTAGTGAACTTCTCAAGGTCACATCCACAGCCATAGCCGTTTGAAGCTCAGGTCGGCGGAACCCCCCAGCCTGAGCCGTGAGGGCTGGGCGTACTCCCTCCCTCGATGTTCTTGTGCAGAGCACCTTGTGATGAGTCCTGGCCCCTCACCCACTCCAGGCCTGGCATCACACAGAGGCTGCACAGACGACACCTCACTGGTCTCCACAGCAAGCCTGTGACGTGGGTGTTAGCGGCATCCCCGCTTTACTGATGAGGGTACCTGCTTCCTTACTGGCTAGTGAGTGACCCGGGGGGACCTGGGACCCACTGCCACTTGACTCCGGCATCCAGGCGGCAACCACTGGGCTACTGAGCATTTGCCAAATGCAGGGACTTTTCTATTTATTTTTGAGAGAGAAATAGAGACATTGTGAACAGGGGAGCGGCAGAGAGAGAGGGAGACACAGAATCCGAAACAGGCTCCAGGCTCTGAGCTGTCAGCACAGAGCCCGACGTGGGGCTTGAACCCACAAACCGTGAGATCGTGACCTGAGCGGAAGTCGGACACTTATCCGACTGAGCCACCCAGGTGTCCCATGCAGGGACTTTTCTAAGCGGGCCGCCCATAGTACCGTATTTACTGTGTTTCTGGAGGGAAGCTTGTTCCTTCATTTTTTAGTTTTTAATTGAGAAATTCACATGACATGAATTAACGATTTTAAAGTGTGTGATTCAGGGGCGCCTGGGTGGCTCAGTCGGTTAAGCGTCCGACTTTCGCTCAGGTCATGATCTCGCGGTTCGTGGGTTCGAGCCCCGCGTCGGGCTCTGTGCTGACTGCCAGCTCAGAGCCTGGAGCCTGTTTCAGAGTCTGTGACTCCCTCTCTCTCTGACCCTCCCCTGCTCACGCTGTCTCTCTCTCTCTCTCTCTCCTAGAAATAAATAAAACATTAAAAAAAAAAATTAAAGTGTGTGATTCAGTGCCATTTAGGACATTCATAGTGTGCAACTGTCACCTCTCTGTGGTTCCGGAAGAATTTCATCTCCCTGACGAGAGACCCGGTGATCACTAACGAGTCACCCCCAGTGCCCGGCTCCTGCAGCCCTGGGCGGCCACTCGTCTGCCATCGGTCTGGGTGGATTTACCTGTTCTGGACATTCCACTGGGTGAAGTCACACAATACGTGACCCTCTGACTGGCTCGCTCATGGAGCTGGTATTTCCTCCTCATGAACAAACTTCAGCAGCAGTTCTACAGCTCGGGGCCCATTGCACAGATGAGAAAATGGGAGGCTCAGAGGGAGGAGGGAACTTGCCCAAGGCCACGATACCCGTCAAGGGCAGGGCCAGACTCCAACCAGGACCACCAGATCGAAGAGCCCGTAATTCTCCTGGCTCCACCGTGATTTTGTAAGACGATGTTTCCTTAAGGTGGTTTCCTTCGAAATAGACGGACTGAGCATTTTCACACGCTTGGCTCAGGTCCCGGGCGTCGGCTGCCTGCAGACCCCGGCCCCTGGATGGCCCCCGACCCCTGACCACCGCCCCCCCCGCCCCCACGGCCTCCTTGCTGTGTTGGAGGAGCCCAGCCTCGGCACAGGCTGGTCCCGGGCCTCGAACGTGCATCTCCCTGCTGGCCCCGGGGCCACCCCCACCAGGTTGAGGACTCTGCTGGGATGTCTGCCTCTGGTGACCCCAGAAAGGAGCGGCACCCCAGCCTCTCACATGCTGCTTTGCCCCCTCGGAAGCCCTCCTCCCTGGAGACCATTATGTGTACTGTCTGGCCCTGGAGGCCCGTGATCTGTCTGTGGTGTTCTCTGCCCCCACCGTCAGTTCCTCCGACCGTGCTGGCACACAGTCGGTGCTCAATTAATGTTTATTGACTGAATTGTGTTGTGCTCAGAACAGAGGGAGACTCTGATGGGTAGGTTGGAGCCGAGGGCCACTGAGTGGGCCGCTGCTGCCAAGGCCGAGGGACAGTGGGTTCCCTCCACGACCTACTTCCCCGCCTTCCTTTGCCAGCAGTGTGGACAGTCAGCACGCCTTTTATCGAGTTTCCTTGCCATACCCAGGCTCCTACCCGCCCCCCCCACCCCTTCTCCTCCACCAGCTAGCCTCTCCTTAGCCTTCCTTCAGGGCCTTGACGGGCCTCCACCCCCTCATTTCCTCCAAACGTCTTCGTCTCCAGCCTTACCGGAGCCACCTCTGCAGGCTTCCGGCACAATTCAAAGGACTTTCCAGAACATTCCATCTCAGGGAAATCCTCTCTGAGCCTCATTCCACAAGGCCACTCTCTCTCTTCTCAGGTTTCTAAGCTTGATGAGAGGCCAGCAGACGCACACCCAGATGCCACCACATCGAATAGCCTCCCCCCAGTGAATCCCATGGTGACCCCACCCCAGCCCACGGGAGCAGCTTCAGAGAGGGCCTTCCTTAGACCCCAGCTCCCCCCCGCCCCCAAACTCGCCCCTAACTCCAGGCTGCATCTGCAGGCGCGTTACTAACGCAAGCTGCAGCCTGGACTTGACCGACGGCAACCCGAGGCCGCGGCCGGGGAGGCCTCACCCGAAGGCCAGCCCGCGGCACCAGCAGAAACACTCTCTTAATTGCCTGCTGCAAACAAACCCGGGGTTAAACTGTTTATCTGGGCAGGCTCCTGGGTTACACTTCCTAATGAGCCCCCGGATCCAGGAGCTGAAACCCGAGTTTCCAGATCAAGCCTTTCCGCATCCTTGGCTGGGGACACAGGTCTGCAACTTAAAACTGCTGAGTGTTGAGGGCTGTCTGTGAATGAAATCTGTTATTCGAGTCCTCCCTACAATCTACCCTTCCTCGGGGGCCCGGGCACAGGGCTGTCCTCGGAGCTGGGTGACGGCCGCTCAGGTCTGGGGCGGGGAGGGCGCTGGGACCCCTCCTCCCGTGCAAACGTTCACTGCCGTGGCCCCGGGAGCCGGGCACTTGTGCCACAGAGCAGAGTGGGAGGGGGCCCCGCTCTCGTTCCTGGGACCGGGCTCCGAGCCGCGCCCTCCGCAGCGTTCCCGTGAGGAAGGAGCCAGTACTAATTATTCTCGGTTTCTCTGCGTCACGAGGAGCCTGATGCTCCGAGACACGAAGTCACCTGCAAAGTCACCCCCTCCTGAAAGTTCTAATCCTTACCCCTTCCCTGCGCCCCACCTCTCCTCACCTCGCCCCTGCATTGTGGAGACCCAGCCAGTGGGCGAGCAGGCCCCGCAGGACAGGATGGGAACTGGGGGCGGGGGGAGCGGGCGCTGTCCAGAGTTGGTGGCTCGGAGCTCACCGACGGGAGGGGCCGGAGCCATCGTGGAAAACCTAATCAACCCACCCCAGTCTGCCCCTCCTTGGAAGGGAATTGCCCTCCGAGGGCTCGCTCGGCCGCTCCAGGACCAGTGGTTTCTGCGGGAGGAGAGGCACCCTGACTGGGAATAACTGGCGTCCAGGATCGTGCGGCTGAGAAGGGAGCCTTCTCTAAAGGACCCACTGCGGGCACACCGGGCTTGTGGCTCCCTGAGGACCCACCCAGCAGCTCAGCACAAACTCAGGCAAGTGGGGAAGCAGGGACAGGGACACCTCTCTGCAGCGCCTGCCTATAGGACCGGGGAAGGTGGGAAGCTCTGAGCAGGTTGCGATCTGTGATGTTTCCAAAGGACCTCGGCCACAAGCAGGCACCAAGATGCCATTTGCATTTCATGACCTTTGAAAGGACGAAGACGCAATGGGGCCCCATAGGTCTGAGGTGACAGGAGGGGCATGACAGCAGACAGCCAGACGGCCAGCACGGGCCTGCTCCATCCCCACCATGCCTCTGAATGATTACGTTTTCCTGGAAGAACAGTAAGCTTGCAAAGGAGGTGAGAGCACGGGCCACTCCATCTCCCTGACTGGACACGGAGTGTATCTGAAGCCCCGCCACCCTCGCTGCCACGTTCCTGTCACTGGCCAAGCCTTGACCTGGGTCACTCCTGTCCCTGCATTCTCTCAATGACTGCTGCCCGGTCCCATGGCCGTTCGGCAAAGCGGGGGCTTCTGTCTCCCTCCCCAGCCACGCCCACCTCACATCATGGCCCAACACCATTCAAGTTGACTCCATTTTTCTCCAACCCCTTAAGAAAAAAGGTCTGATGGCCACTATGTTACCGCTGACCTGACTAGCCGCTCTCTGCCGACATCTGTACCAGCATCGGCCCTTGGGTATTTGGATCACAACTTGGTGGTCTGAGATACTTAGTAGGTTTTCCTGTTTTCCGTGTGTCGGGGAGCTGAAACGCCACAGCGTGCCCAGCGCCTCCCCCCTTCCCCTCAATGGCGATCTCATCAAGGGTGTCTTCCTTGTGTAACGTATCGCCAGAGCCTGCGCTGTGTGCACATCACTCTGGAGCCTGCCGAATGACTGAATGACCTTCCTGTTTGCTAGATCCACACACCAACAGCCGCCAGAGCGGCAGAGGGGGAGAGTCGTTGCTGTGACACACTCCTAAGCCGAAAGGACCCAGAAGCCCTCCAGTCCTGCAGCCAGAAGAGTGGCCTCAGACCAAGGACGGCCTCCTATCGTCAACGATCTCCACGGAGAGAGGTTTATCCCTCGGTCTCCTTTGGCTTTGCCTCTCACGGCCACCTCTACAGACACTGCAAAAGTTCTTTCTGTCCAGACACCTACTGGCCCGTTTAAATTCTGTTCCCCTTTGTTTTCCTCTCATAGGACATACGAAAGCCAGCCCCTTGCTCTTGTACAGAGAAGGATAAGCCTCCCGAAAAGAAGCTCCCGGGTTCTAACTGGAAAACATCACCGCCGGCAGCCTCCAGCCAATGGCCTCCCTCAGCATCAACACAAAGGACCGCGTTCCGCACTCGGTCTCTTCTGGAGGGGTCGTCAGGGTGTGGAGCTCTGCTCTGCAGAGGCGGGGCAGAGGGTGGGGGGGCCGGGGCAGCCGGAAACCTACAGAAATGTTTGCGAAGTAAATAATCTGCATGCTTGAAATCTTTCGCTGTGCTTGGGAACACAGCCCTTTACTCCACCTCCCCACCAGCCACAAAGGCACATCTTGCCGCACAGAGGACGGGGGTGGGTGTCGAGCGGTGGCCGGGGATCGCGCTCCGAAAAAGACACAGAACCCGAACCACGCTCTCGCCTGACTCGCCGGCGCCCTGCTGACGCGGACTTCCAGAATCGTTGTGGCCAAGCCGGGGACTTCTGGACACACCACACACGGGTCACCTCATGCATTTCTTCCCACACTCACACCGCTGTCGTCATGCCCACTCTGTAGAGCAAGGAAGCGACCTGTCCAAGGTCCTGTAAATGGCAATGGAGGATTTGAACCTGGCCAGGCTGCGCCCCCAGCTGCTGCACATAGTGTGGGTGGGCGGGGACGCTTTCCTGTCCACAGAGCTGCCAGCCTCAGGGGCAACAGGTCAGGGGCTTTGAGGCACGTTCTCCAGCCAGGACCGCCTCCCCCGCACGTCCTGGTGCACACCTGGCTGCTTGAAGGCCGTCTCAGGGCCGTGTTCCACTGCAGTCCAGAAAGTGCTCCGTAGGCCAGTCTGACCCACTCCGCAGCCAGTCGCACCTGTGCACTCCTGGATTCAGATACGGGAAGGGCAGATAGCTCGAGGCCCCGCGTGATGCAGCTACCCAGGGAAGCGCGGCTCTGCACGAACGTACTCGCCAAATTAACGTCTGCACACCCATAAAACGGCTCACTCAAGATCACTCCCAGCCCTTCATATATCACTCACCAGATTGGTATCTGGAGAGTTCTGTCTGGCTGTTTTTCTCTGTTCTCCTAACTACTCTGCAACTAAATGTTTCACAGAGCCATTTCCTCCCCCAAATATTTATGTTCTCAAATGTTTATTAGCCTCTCCATCATGATCAAGATTTTATGAGCACTCTATACCAACTGTGAACTAAATACATAATTTTGGATCCGTCGAACTCCAGTTTGGGGCTACGTTTGTCTCTATTACATGGTGGCAGTTGCCGCGGGCACCGAGGAGATGACAGCCAAACTGACCGGCATTTCAATCCCGGAGCAGCCACCTAGGGTGGTGTTTCGCCGCGCACGGGCAGGAGGGAGGCTTCCACAGCTCCCTGGCATGGCTGGAGGACTCCGGAGCAAAAGACAAGGCTCAGGAGGGGCTCCTCCCCCACTTCCCCAGCCCCCCTCTTCATTCTAGCAACAAGGCGGCCTCCTGCCCTTCCCGCCCACCATCTCTGGGAGAGAAGGGCCCACCACGGAGAAGTTAGAGGCTGTAAGAAGACTGCCTTGTCCTCGGCCGGGCAGTACCAGCTCTCCCACGGAACCACAGGGCTGTGCCTGGGGGCACCCTCTGCAAAGCACAGAGTGAGCAGCGGTTCACCACGCCGGTACCGAAAATGGTAACGGTTATAGTCTCTTAGTCACATCTACCCATCCTCCCTCATGCGACCCAATAGTGACTTCACACCACGCATGTTATCAATTCCACTTTGGAAACAGAGAAAGGTGAGGCGACCAGAAGGAAGAGGAGCTAATTATGGCCTCTGGGCCTCCGCACCTTCTGTTCCCTCTGCTTCCTCCTTACAGCAGCTTCCCACGCACCCGTGGGGCCTCAGAGCTAAGTGAAGCGAGCCCCTCCCCGGAGGGTGAGCCATCTGTCCTTCTTGCCCAGTGTCCCAGCACACAGCACGTGCTCACTAAACAGCTGTCAACAGACGCCGGTTCAAACTCGCGTCTCTTGGACTCCCCAAGCTCCTGCCTTTGACACTAAACCTACCACTTCTAGAAAATGTCACAGCAGTGCCAGCCAGCAGGAGGTCCCTGGGGGAACTGAGTGGGCCTGCTCCCAGACGGGGCTCGACGTCCATGCTTTTCCCGGATACGCATCTGGGAAAGGATGGGGGATCCTGGCGTGACCCTCCCACCTGGCCGCTGGACGGGCCGCCTGAGCCGAGGGCAGAGTTTCCAGAGATGTCTCCTCCCTAAGGGCTAAATGTCGGGGGGACCCACCCTGACTGCAGGGCAGCCGGGCACGCTCCGTGTGGCAGACGTGCAGGAGCCCCTTAACTTCTGGCTTAAGGAGGTGGCATGGGTCTTATGACAATGACTTTCTCTCACCATTGACCTTTATGCTCATAATAAGCCTTTCATGTTTTAGTTGTGGCTCAAAGCTAAACATGGAAATAAATCTCATTACTTAAATACGCTGCCTCGAAATCAGAAAGTAACTGTTGTGGGCACACAACCATTCTTTTTTCTTTCTTTCTTTCTTTTCTTTCTTTCTTTTTTTTTTTTTAATTCTTTAGTTGATATCCAAGTTAGCATGTAGTGCAACAATGATTTCAGGAGCAGATTCCTTAATGTCCCTCACCCATTTAGCCCATCCCCCCCTCACAACCCCTCCAGCAACCTTCTGTTTGTTCTCTATATTTAGAGTCTCTTATGTTTGGTGCCCCTCCCTGTTTTTATATTATTTTTGCTTCCCTCCCCTTACGTTCAACTGTTTTTGTATCTTAAAGTCCTCATATGAGTGAAGTCCTATGATATTTGTCTTTCTCTGACTGACTCATTTCACTTAGTATAATACCCTCTAATTCCATCCACATAGTTGCAAATGGCAAGATTCCGTTCTTTTTGATTGCCGAGTGATACTCCAACATATATACGTATATGTGTATATGTATATGAAGATGTGCATATATACGCATCTTCCTTATCCATTCGTCTGTCGAAGGACATGTGGGCTCTTTCCATACTTTGTCTATTGTCGATAGCGCTGCTATAAACGTTGGGGTGCGTGTGCCCCTTCGAAACAGCACACCTGTGCCACTTGGATAAATACCTAGTAGTGTAATTGCTGGGTCATAGGGTAGTTGTCTTTTTAGTTTTTTGAGGAAACTCCATCCTGTTTTCCAGAGTGGCTGCCCCAGTTTGCATTCCCACCAGCAGTGCCAAAGAGATCTTCTTTCTCCGCATCCTCGCCAACATCTGTTGTTGCCTGAGTTGTTCATTTTAGCTGTTCTGACTGGTGTGAAGTGGTATCTCATTGTGGTTTTGATTTGTATTTCCCTGATGATGAGTGACGTGGAGCATTTTTTTCATGTGTCGGTTAGCCATCAGGATGTCTTCTTTGGGGAAGTGTCTATTCATGTCTTTTGCCCATGTCATCACTGGATTATTTGCTTTGGGGTGCTGAGTTTGATAAGTTCTCTGTAGATTTTGGATACTACCCCTTTATCTGATTTGTAATTTACAAATATCTTCTCCCGTTCTATCAGCTGCCTTTTAGTTTTGCTGATTGTTTCCTTCACTGGGCAGAAGCTTTTTATTTTGATGAGGTCCCAATAGTTCATTTTTGCTTTTGTCTCCCTCGCCTCCAGAGATCTTGCTGTGGCCAAGGTCGAAGAGGTTTTTGCCTGCCTTCTCCTCGAGGACTTTGATGGCCTCCTGTCTTACATTTAGGTCTTTCATCCATTTTGAGTTTCTTTTTGTGTCTGGTGTAAGAAAGTGGTCCAGGTTCATTCTTCTGCATGTCGCTATCTAGTTTTCCCAGCACCACATGCTGAAGAGACCGTCTTTTTTTCCATTGGATACTCCTTCCTGTTTTGTCAAAGATGGGTTGGCCATACATTTGTGGGTCCATTTCTGGGTTCTCTGTTCTGTTCCATTGAACTGAGTGTCTGTTTCTTTGCCAACAACCATTCTTGAAAGGAAACATTGAGGCATATTGTAAATCCATCAAAATACACTCTCTGACACTCTGGTTCTGTGATGTCAAGCATTTTCCGCAGCTTGAGCAGGTGTGTGATTCACTGAACTGCACCGTGAACTTGGGCAGCTGCAGGGTCGCTGTTTTTGTGCCCCCTGAGGTCCTGCAGCACGCGTCCACGCTTATGTGGAGCCTTTGTTTCTTGGACGGTCTAGCTGTTCCCAAAACACACACCACCTTCAGCCACACGATACTTTATCGCCACTAGTAAATTAGGGGCCCTCAGGCTCTTTGGTAGTGGCCACCGAAAATAAGAATGCAACCACAATTCAGTAATTCCACACCCCAGATTTTACCCTACAGGGAGAGTTTCCTAAATACCCAGAGCTGTACATACATTTATTGTAGTACGATTGACAAAGTGAAAGAAAGAAAACAGTCTAAAATGCTTTACTTCACTTTTTTAAAAAATGTTTATTTATTTTTGAGAGAAAGTGCGAGTTGGGGGAGGGCAGGGAGAGTGGGACAGAGGATCCCAAGCAGGCTCCACGCTGACAACAGAGCCCAATGTGGGGCTCAAACTCACAAACCGTGAGATCATGACCTGAGCCGAAGTCAGATGCTTAACGGTCATCATCTGCACCGACAGCTCAGAGCCTGGAACAGGCTTCAGATTCCGTGTCTCCCTCTCTCTCTCTCTGCTCCTCCCCAACATGTGTTTTTTCTTTCTCTCTCTCTCTCAAAAATAAATAAACATTAAAAAAAAAAAAAAAAGAATGAGGATCAGAGCCAAATGTGCTCTAAAAAAAAGTCTGCAGTTACAGCATTAAGAGAATAGAGATGGTAAGCAGAGAGTGTGCTGTCTCCTTCTACATAAAATAAATGCATATACTTATCTATCTATTGATGCAGAGAAATTTGAAGAATGCTCAACCAACTACGAGCAGTGGTTGCTTCTAGGGAAGGGAGTAGAGTTCTTGGATGAAAAGGAAGCTTAGTATTTCCCCCCACTTTTTATTTTGACAACTTTGATATATATAAAAAAAGTTATGTAACATACCCTCAGTCCCCAAATGTTTGTTGCACACCTATTATGTACCAGGCATTGTTACTTTAGGAGCTTGAAGCATATTGGTGAATAAAACAAAGATTGCTTTCTTGAAAAAATGTCTATCTGGATAGATATATTCATATGTATATAATATTAAATATAAATTTTATATATGAGTATTATATATATATATATATATACACATATATATATAATATTAAAACTGACCACAGGAACCCACCTAAGAAATGCACCGCCCCAGTACTGACAAAACGCTCCAGACGCTCCTAATGAATCCCATCTCTCGGTCTATTCTGAAATTGGAAGAAAAGCGCCATCGTGAAAGATGAAAGATGTATAAAAGTACCTAAACAACGCATTAGCATACTTGCTGTGGTATCATGTTAAATATGTTCTTTTACAACTTGCATTGTACTCAGTGTTATTTTTCTAAGATTCCTCCCCATCGAAATGCATGGCTGTAGTCCGTCCCCTCCCGCAGCTGCACAGCATGGCATCTGCTGTGACTCACCCAGGCTCTTCTGCACAGGCGTGTCTTCTCCAAGGNATTAAAACTGACCACAGGAACCCACCTAAGAAATGCACCGCCCCAGTACTGACAAAACGCTCCAGACGCTCCTAATGAATCCCATCTCTCGGTCTATTCTGAAATTGGAAGAAAAGCGCCATCGTGAAAGATGAAAGATGTATAAAAGTACCTAAACAACGCATTAGCATACTTGCTGTGGTATCATGTTAAATATGTTCTTTTACAACTTGCATTGTACTCAGTGTTATTTTTCTAAGATTCCTCCCCATCGAAATGCATGGCTGTAGTCCGTCCCCTCCCGCAGCTGCACAGCATGGCATCTGCTGTGACTCACCCAGGCTCTTCTGCACAGGCGTGTCTTCTCCAAGGAGCCTTGCTATCACACACAGCGCTGCCATGAGCATTCATACGCAGGAGTGTTTGGGGGAAGGGAAGGTCTCATGGTTATGATTCAATGTATTCCACAGTAATAGGGCCGTTTGGATTTTCTATTTCTTCTTATGTCAATATCGGTAAGACTTTTCTTTCTGTGAATTTATCCATCCCATCTACATTTCTAGATTTAATGTAATGAAGTTGTTCGTAATATTTTATATTTATGGCTCTGTCCCCTTTTGTATGTCAAATGTTGTTCATCTGTGCCTTTTGTACCTTGCTAGAAGTGTGTCGATTTAATTGATTTTTGTCAAACAATAAACGCTTGGCTCCATTGTCGTTTTGTGTTTTACACTCCTGATCACTATTCCTATGGTCTCTTTCCTGCCGCTTTTGGGTTTATTACTCTTCTAGCTTAAGTCAGAGGCTTAGGCGATTCACTTTCAGTTGTTCTTTCTTCTTTTGAGATTTCCTTTTCACTGGCTATCCACGGGCACTCTTTTGATTTCTGACTCCTGTCGGTTAAAATTATTTAACTTTTTAATTGTGTGGACCCGCTGGCCCAGCAACGCCATTCCGTGAATTTTTCCTAACAAGCCCAAAACAGCACGCAGCACAAAGACTGCATGTGTGAGCTTGTTGCTGCATTGCTGGTAACAGAAAAAAACTGGAGACAACTTCACTGTCTGCCAAACAGAGGGCATTTAGATACATTATCAGGGGCGCCTGGGTTGCTCAGTCGGTTAAGCGTCTGACTTTGGCTCAGGTCACGTACACACGCTCATGATTTCGAACCCCATGCTGACAGCTCGGAGCCTGGAGCCTGCTTTGGATTCTGTGTCCCCCTCACTCTCTGCCCCTCCCCCACTTGTGCACGCGCATGTGCTCTTGCTCTCTTTCTCAAAAATAAATAAACGTTAAAAAAGCCTTAAATACATTATGATACATCTGGACTATGTAATCCTGTGCCTTACACATGGTGTAAGACTTTACAAACATTTAATGAGTTGTGGCTTTATGTTATGATAAAGACGTCCACAATATTTTATTATGCGAAAGAGCAAATTCCATATAGACGTACACATGATTTTACTTTTTGTTTAAAAGATTCTGTTTTAAAACTCACTGGAGAGCAACGTGGGTTTTAGGTCAGCCACACCACTCCCACGCTTCCTTAGCAGGCTCAGTCACCTAAGCTGTAAGCATAGTGCAGCCCCTGTGTCACCAAGAAGGGCCAGCAGGTACGAATGCCAGGAGGCAGAAGGGAGGGGCCAGCCAGGCACATGGGAGGGGCTCGCAGGCAAGTTTCCCCAGGAGGTAACACGTAAGAGCTCCCCATCCCATCCACAGGGGTTGGGGGAGGGGCTGAAAAGGCAGAGCAGTTCTGGGGGGGCAGGGGATGCGGGGCAGGGCCCGGAGCACCTCCCCCTCACCCCCCACCNCGGCAGGACTCAACTTCCTGCTCTCAGCCTCCCTGAGCTCCTGTTCCATGCGGGGTGAAATAAGGGACCTGAACCTGTGGTCTCTGAGGATTCTTCAAAGTCTGAGCTTCTCTGCTGACATTCACCAATGGCAAAGGTGACGCTGTGCTGAGCCGGAAATACCTGGGGGAAGCTGGAAGCTTCTAGCCAAGTGCAACCCTCTCCCTCCCGAGGCCTCACGCTGGAGGACCCCCATGCCTGTGAGCGGAATGGATGGATGAGCGAGAGAATAAATGATTAAAGCGCACGGGCAGTGTGCTGAGGAGCGCGTTAACAGAAGGGTGTGAGCACAATTTTTCAGGAAGGGTTTTCTACAGTGGTTCTCCCCGGCGATCGTGAGCAGACAGAGCCAGGGGCTGGGAAGAAAAATCAGCAGCCCGGGCTCCCATCTCCCGTTTGTGACAAAGCGGAGTCTTTCTGCCCACTGCCACTTGCCACTCCTGCGAGGTAATCAGATCGCTGTTAATTAATAAAACTGTCAGGTGAACCATCCTCTCCGGTCGTTAGTATCCTTCCAGAAAGAGAATCCTGCCGATGCCACCCCATCCGCCCCTCGGCTGGAGGCTCAATTAACTTAATACTATGCAAATGACAGGCTCGGCTCATCATTAGCTTATAGCCCGCGAATGTTAATCGCATAATTGGGCCTTCAACAGGGTAATTAGACACGATTTCGTCCATTAGTCTTACAAGGCTAATTATTGTGGAGAGGGGAGGGGGATGGTCCCAGAGCTCCGCAAGAATAGGGGCATCTGGGTAAAGCAATCGTGGGGGGAACTTCCACCAGGTACGAGGCAGTCGAGGCCCATCCTCCCGAGGAAAAGGGGACCCTGGAAGGGCCTTGGGTGGCAGCCATGACTGCAAGGTGGGCAGCGGCTCACCGCCCTGGTGTGCTGGGGTGGGGAAAAGAAAATGGCATTTAAAAGCAAAACTGGGGCGTCTGGGGGGCTCCGTCGGTTAAGCATCTGACTGGCTCAGGGCATGATCTCACTGTTCATGGGTTCGAGCCCCGCATCCGGCTCTGCAGTGACAGTGCAGAGTCTGCTTGGGATTCTCTCTCTCCCTCTCTCTGCCCCTCACAAAATAAATCAATACACTTCAAAAAAAAATTAAAATCAAAACAAATAAGATTCCGGCTAGCCTGAGCCCAGGACGCCTGTTTCCAGCCCCCGCTCCCGCACGATGAGACCTCAGTCAGGTCGCTTAGCTCTCTGGGCCTCAGTTTCTCCCTCTGTGCAATTGGGAGGATGTGCTAGATGGTCTCAGGGACCTTCTGGGTTGGACTTTCATGGTTTTGAAAGCTCAGAAGCCGTGGGCTCCTTGAGTAGTGCCTGCCTGTGACCCGGCAGCCACGAAGGTGGGACCGGGGTGCCCATGAGGAGCCTGTGGGAGTTTGCTTAGGCTGCAGCAACCAAGGCCCCCGCCAGCTACTAGGGGCTGAGGGCATGCTCTAAAATTCCTATTATTTTTAAAATTTTTAATGTTTATTTATTTTTGATAGAAAGAGACAGAGCATGAGCAGGGGAGGGGCAGAGAGAGAGGGAGACACAGAATCCGAAGCAGACTCCAGGCTCTCAGCTGTCAGCACAGAGCCTGACATGGGGCTCGAACTCATCAACTGCGACATCATGACCTGAGCCGAAGTCAGATGCTCAACTGACTGAGCCACCCAGGTGCCCCTAAAATTCCTACATTGAGCCCCAGTTCCTGGTACCTCAGAATCCAACTATATTTGGAGACAGACTCTTTAACAGGCAGTCAGGGTGGGCTCTGACCCAGTCTGGTGTCCTGCAAGAAGAGGAAATGTGGATGCACAGGGACGCTGGCGACACATGAGCACAGAGACAAGACCACGCGAAGAGGCAGTGAGAAGGCTGTCTGTGGGTCGAGGGGAGGGGCCCCAGAGGAGCCCAGCGCCTTGATCTTGAACTTCCGGCCTCCAGAATATAGAGAAAGTTCATTTCTGCCCTTTAAGCACCAACCCCCTCTCTGTCCATGGTGCTCTGTTACCGCAGCCCCGGGACTCACACAGGCTCCTAACAGGCACCTCCATCTTCCCGTGTCCAAAACCGAGCCGGCGCGCCCCCACCCCGAGCCTGCTGCCCCCCATTCTCGCATCAGTAGACGGCCAGCCCGTGCTTCCCAGACACCGCAGCAAAAACTGGGGCTCTCCTCGAAGTCTCTCTCTCTCACGCCCCGCATCCAACCTGACTGCATCTGCTCTATTCCGAGATACAGCAAGAGCGTGGCTCCTTCTGGCCACCTGCATGGCCCCCCACCCTGGGCCATGGCACCAGAGTCTCCCAGAGGGATTCTTGCCAAGGGCCTCCACCCACCCTCCCTGCTTCCTCCTCCACCCTCACCCTCCTGCCTACTGTCAGTCCACACGCTCAGCTCCGCCAGCGCTCCCACCTGACTCAGAGGAAAAGCCCAAGAGCTCCAGGGGCCCCGCCTACTCCCTGACTCCCCCCTTCCTACTTCATCCCCACTCCTTTGGCAACAGCCACCAGGATGCCTCTTAAGCTTGCCAAGCACATTCGCACCTCAGGGCCTTTGCACTTGCTACTCCCCCGCACTGCTCTTCCCAGGGTCTTCATGTGATTTCTTTAAACCTCTGTTAAGCATCCCCTTATCAGAAAGGCCGTCTCTGACCCCCTTTTCCACAACATACGTCTCTTCCTCTGCCTTCCCACTGCCCGTCTTCCTTATTCCCCTTTGCCCTGTTTTACTGCTTTCTGTGGACCTCAACCTATTACTGATCTGTTGACTGTACATGGCTCTTTCCACCCCAACTAGAACATAAGCCGCGTGATGACTATTTAGCTCTCGTTCCTTCTGTGTCCCCACAGCTTCAGCGCTACCTGCATGTAACAGATCTTCCGTGAACATGTGTTGCCCATCTGAACAAAGTCACCCCCACCTGGCATAGGAAAAAAAACCCTGATGTCCAGAGATCATAAAGCCCGACCAGCCTCACACAGCATGCAAGGGGCAAAGCCAGGCTTCTAGAGCCTCTGGTTTAAGCACCATCCTGGTAAGCTGCTTCCTATCACGAGAACAACGTACAAAGCCCCATGAAGGCGCAGAACAAGGAGAGGCATCCGGGGAGGCTTCCTGGAGGAGGTGGAGTCGGAGCTAAGCCTTGTAGGAAAGATAAGATTTGGACAAAAACCCATGGTGCTCTGAAAGAAGCTAGTCAGGAGCAAATGCTGAGTGGTTAGGAAGCAGGAAGGTGTGCCTAGGGGTACGGGGTGTGAAGGGGTGCGGTGGGTGGGAAAGACCGATTCCTCCCTCTCCTGATCCCCACCTCGCCTCTGCTCTGTGAGCAAGAATTCCAGGCCTGGAAGGGCTTTTCGCTTCTAGAACCCACACTTCATGAGACAGAGGCACAAGACAGAAAGGTGGGGGGCACAACATCGGGGCCCCAGGATGGAGGCTCTGCTCTGGAGCCCAACAGGGTGTGGGCGTGTCTGGTGCACCTGCCCCCCGTCCCCCCCGGGAGGGGGCTGGGTGTGCGGTCTGGAGTCTGCAGAGACCTCGAAGCCTGCAAGGCAGCGACACCCTGGGCTTCACGGTCTCAGAAAAGAGTAGAGCCGAACTTCTGTTTGTGGAAGACTTTCTTTAAAAGTTTTCCTTTTATTAAATAAGCTCCGTGATATTTAGGGAGGAGCGTTTCAAGCTTGCAGTCATCTGCCGCCTCACCTTGGCGGGGGCCCAGGCTGTCACGGCCCGGGGCCGGGTTCACCGGGTCAGCACTTTATTTACGCCTCGCAGGAGGCTGGGAAATTGAAGTACGCTCTGATGTCTCCCAAAGTCTCCTTTGGGTAAAGAAAACCAAACATGATATCTGCAAGTCATCCCGGCATCTCAGCCTCTGGCCTTACTCGGGGAAATGACTTTAAACTAACGGTCGAGGAGCGCGCCTGCCGAAAATGGGAGCGTCTCCATCAGAACCACACTCAAATGCCAACTACCCCGGGCTCTGTTCTGTTAAAGGTCACCTGTCATTCTCCACCCAGGCATGGAGATTGCTCTGGGTGTCCGATCGCCGTGGCGGGGAAGGCATGTTTCTCTTCTCTGATGTCTTACTCTCCACCGGCGTAGGCCCGCCTGTTACCGGCCGGGTAAAACCCACTGGACCCCTAATACGCACTTGGCACCCACAGGTGAGAATGAGATTGAGCTGTGCCTTGCCCGGGAAGGACAGTGAGCTTTGATGAGGGGAGAGGAGAGGTGGACATGAGCGGGATTCTCTGACTGTGAAGGTTATCAGATGCTGAAACAGGAGATGGAGAAAAGTTATCACTTTCTCCCCAAACGACACGTTTACCCGGAACGTGGTGCCAAACCGACCCTGGAAATCTTTCCTAGCATCTTNTGACCTGGACCCAAGCGGGACGCTTAACCGAATGAGCCCCCCAGGCGCCCCTTTCCTAGACTTCTCACAGACGGTGGGGAAGCCGGGCCGACGTTGCAGGCAGGAAATTCTTAGGAAAAATAACTTCCACCAGTATCACCTGGTTAATAAATAAGCCGAGTGTCCGTCTTTAACAAAATCACCCACCAAGAAAATACCACGTGAACCCTTGTTATACGTATGCCTGCCTCTTCTTAAAGACCCCCAAAGAGTGCAGCCCCCACCTCTCCAGGCTCCTGGCCCCGAGCTCCTTGGTGTCCCGCCGCCCAGACACTAGGCAGCTGCCCGTCCGGGACAGCAGAACTCCACGTGTGGTCGCCTGGGCTGACTCGCTCTCTGGGAATCACTGTATTCTTACCCTCTGATAAAACCCTGGAGGCCGCAGGGGAAGGGTTTAAAGGTAATGTACATTGTTGATGTCGTTGCTTCAAAAGTAATCGCTCTCTGGCTCTCAGGGACAGACGACAGGCCTAGGAACAGACTGGAGCTAACCCGGGGAAAAGACGGCGCAGACCCTCCACATTCGCTCAGAATCCCCTCACTGGACTCTCTTACGCAAACATTGGAAATAAGTGCTAAGATGTCAACCGTCCCCAGGCAGGAAAGTAAGGAGCGAGCCTGCCCTTTTCCGCTTCAGTTCTTCTCTCCTGGAAGATTAGAAGGCGGTGGCTGCAGGGGCCATGGGCTGCTGGCCCCGTCACCACCATTACAGGCCACGACCTGGGGGCTCGAGGCCCAGCGAGGCTCGTTCTTGCCCTCCTTACTCCAGGCCGGGTGGGCCAGCCGCAGCCTCTGCGAACCACGGCCTGGCCTCGCCTCCAGCCCCCAAGGCGGCCACCGAATCCCCTTCACCCGCTGGGATTTAAGTCAGCCCCAGGGACGCGCCACTCTCGGAGCGTGTGCAGTGGCCGGGCGCTAGCGGCCGTGAGAGGCGCGGTGGACGCAAGGGCTGCACGGATGGATGGATGGATGGATGGATGGTCTTTGGACCGAGCTTAAACCTCCTGAGGTTCGTCTCCAAAGTCGCACCTTAACCGTGGAAGGTGGAGAAGGCGGAATTAGGTCAGGCCGGCTCTGTCCGTGGGCCCCGCACAGGATGGGTGCGACACGACATCTCACAAGCCCAGTCTTGACTCAGTTTTGAAGTCTTGGCTGGGAAGTCTCCATTCCCCTTCTGATGCAGCTCGCTGAACCCCCACTCCCATCACTTCCCTAAGGGGCTCCCACACTCCATCTGGGGACAGCCCCTTTGCCCTGCCCCCTCCAGGTTATTTAAATTAATTTTTTTTAATGTTTTATTTCNAGCCCCCCTGGCGCCCCCCAGGTTATTTAAATTAAATTACCCAATCACAGAGAGCCCGTAAAACCCAGCTGCCCCGCCCCCTTGCCATATGCTAGCTGCCTTCCACTGTTCAGTTCCTCTTACCCTTCCAGAGCACAACCCCCAGAGTGGCCCCAGGGGGCAGCCACCTCCTATCGGGAACTGTAAGTAACCAAAAGTTCTGCCTCGCATCTGAGTGTCGCTGTGTTGTGTTCAGCCATCAAAAGAATCTTTAAATTGTGGAGGCGCCTGGGTGGCTCAGTCAGTTGAGCGTCCCACCTCAGCTCAGGTCAACGATCTCACCATTCGTGATTTGGAGCCCGCACTGGGCTCTGTGCTATCCGTTCAGATCCCGCTTAGGATCCTCTGTCCCCCCTCTGCCCCCCGCTCCCATTCGCGCTCTCCCTCTCCTTCTCAGGAATAATTTTAAGACATTTTTTAAAAAAAGACTCTTTAAATCGTATCAAACAATAGGGGACAGATGATGAAAATCCACATTTTTCTTCAGATTGGCTTCTCAGCTCCTGCACAGCTGGCCGGTCTGTTGTAGCCTGAAGGTCTGCCTGCGCACTGGCTCCAGGGCTCTCCGACGAAAGTGTGACTTGTCTTCACCTATTTGCAGAATCTTTCTTCTGCGGGGCGCCTGGGGGGCTCAGTCGGTTGAGCGTCTGACTTCGGCTCAGGTCATGATCTCACGGTTCGTGGGCTCGAGCCCCGTGTCGGGCTCTGTGCTGACAGTTCAGAGCCTGGAGCCTGTTTCAGATTCTGTGTCTCCCTCTCTCTCCGACCCTCCCCTGCTTTCTCTCTCTCTCTCTCTCTCAGAAATAAATAAAAACATAAAAAAAAAAAAAAAAAGAATCTCTCTTCTGCTCCGCGCGGCATGCCGCGGTGCTGGCGAACAGGGAATGCAGTCCCTGCAGCACAGCCAAGGGGCCACAGGACCTTGCGCCTGCTACCTCAGTGAGCTCCAGTCTCTCTTCAGAGGCCCTGATCTCCACGGACAGGCTCGGAGTCCGCACATATGGGGCCCCCACGACGCCAGGCTCTGTGCTACCTCCTTGAGCCTTTCCACGTGATGTCCTAGAGTTTACTGCCCCTGGTTGTCTATTGAGGAAACTGAGGCACAGAGAGGCTAATACGCTGCTGCAGGAAACTCAGGTCTCCATTTTTAATCTACCGGCAACATCATCTTGGTTGCGCATAACATTTTCCAGTTCATAGACCCCTTCCATCCATGTTTTCCCAGCAAATACTTACTTGCGCCCGGCAGAGGGGGAGGTCAGAGGGCACAGTTATTACCCCATGAAGGGCACTGAGGCTTAGAAAGGTTAAGTATCGGGGCGCCTGGGTGGCTCAGTCAGTTAAACATCTAACCCACTTGGCTCAGGTCATGGTCTCGAGGTCTATGAGTTCGAGCCCCACATCGGGCTCTGTGCTGGCAGCTCAGAGCCTGGAGCTGCTTCAGATTCTGTGTCTCCCTGTCTCTCTGCTCCTCCCCCACTCACACTCTGTCTCTGTCTCTCTCTCAAAAATAAATAAACATTAAATAAAATGGTTTTTAAAAAGGTTCAGCAGCGCCCCTGACTGTTCGCCCGCGAGAGGTGATGCAGGGTGTACAGAACCACGCTGTGCACCGTCGGGCACCTTTGGGGGTGGGAAGGACGGCTCAGAAGAGGCAGCTGTTCAGTGTCGTGGGACAGAAGACAGGCGGAGAGGCGAGGCCGTGGTCTGCCCCTACTCCCCGCCATGTGCCCCACTTTCTTTTTTGCCCTTGACCCCAGACACCCTGTTAAGACGATCGCTACTTCCTCCAAAGCCATTTGAGCCCTCCCTGCACCACCCTCGTGGAATGAAGTCAGCAGGACCTGGGGACCCCGGTGCGGACAGCTGCCCGGGGACCCCGCTGTTAGGAGGGGCCTTGCGCTGACCAGTCTTCAAGAGAGATCTCTCTCCCAAAAACAAAGGCGTCCACAGAGCTCACGGGGAATGATATGTATTCCAGCCCATGTCTGGTAAACTCTCAGACTACAGCGGCGAGGCAGGGTCACTAGGGTTCTATTAGCTCAATTAATGAGGAGTAAGATAAGGCTAACATGCTGGTCGTCGGGCGGCTCAGCACAGAGCTGGAGTAATGGAGTTATTAACCTCAGTCAGCCGCTGAATTGTGCGGCTGATTCCAACTCCATTTCCTGGTTCAGGCCTCCATTAATGGGCTGTTTATTATCCCTAATCCGCGTAAGGATCAGCGGCGGAGATATGAGAGCTTCCTGGAAGGGCCGAGTGATAATAAAAAAGGGAGAGAGCGGAGGAAGGCAAGAAATCCTCTCTATCTCGCATTTTAATTGTTGTCCAGCCCCACTGCTGCCCCCCCACCCCCACCCCGCCCCGAGCTCAGGGCCTCCTTCTCACTTTGGAACACGCTAGAAAAGGCAAAGCCATCATCCAGGGCTTTCGTTGTGTTGTCCCCGAACACGCAGTGTCATACAGAACTCAAAAGAACGGGTGTTGAAATCTAAAAAGCTCTGGCATGGAAACTACTAGCCAGTTCAGTTTTTACTGAACGCCATCTTATTCTACCTTATTCCACTGTCTAATATTCAACATACTTGAAACCCAGAAATCAGACCGGTGCTCGGCAGAATAATCTGGCAACGCCGTTAAATGCCCTGATGGCGACTTCCCAGTTTGCCGGGCCCCACGAGGTCCGTCTGGACAAAGGGCGGTTGCATCTCGGTCTTTTTCGTGGTCGCTATCCTGTGCCACGTGCCGCCGGGCGACTAAGGAACCAACTTCCCCAAGTTCAGCCCACCCCGATCTTTAAAATGTCTTCCGTGGGTAAGAAAAGCGAACAGCTCTTAGAGAAGAAACGTATTTTTAGGTTATCAGTAAGTTATGTGTGCCAACCCATAGAGAGCAGTTACAGCAGAGACTCCCTGACGGCCATCCCTGCTGGGTATATTTTCCATTTTGGTTTCTTTTTATGTAACAGGAATTCGAAATCACAGGAGTGACTGCCATCAATGTTTTGACGCTTCTGACCATGTGGACGAATCTGCAGCAAACCCACACGGTGTGTGTGTGCGTGTATGTGTGTGTATGTGTGTAATACACCATCACACACACACTCCATTTACCCTCTAGGACTGTAGTGCCGTAAGGGTTAAAAGAGTAGAGGCTATTGCCCCGTTTCACAGGTAGGAAGCTGAGATTACAGTAGTTTCTGCAAGCTAGGTAGCCGGCTGGGATAAATACCGATCCCGGCGCAGAAAGGACAGAACGTAACAGCTCATGGCAAAGCGCTGGGCTCGGGGCTGGTCCCTTCCATGCGGCCCGAGGCTTCCCCCAGCCAAGTGCCTTTCACAGAACAAGCCAGCTTCCTGGGGCCGTTGAGCGGATCTGAAGGGACACGTAAAGAAGCACGTAATTGGCACCCAGCTATCGTCATCATTCTTGTCAGGATGAGGGGGACGGTGGGAGACGAGGGGGCAGAGGGGCCAGGAGAGGAGGAGGTGCCCTCAGAGGAAGGGATTCTCATCAGTGACAGCCTGGGACCTGCCCCACCGCCCCGCCGACATGTCCCGGCAGGAGCCACCGGGGCTCGCTTTGAGGGTCTGACCCCCGGAAGTCTGACCCTCTTCTCTGGACGGGCCAGGCTCGTCCTGGAAGCCTGCACTTGGGTTGGGACTCCCATTCCCACCGGCCTGGCGCTGGTGTTCGCCCACCTGCGCCCGCCCCTGGCGTGCCCTCCCTCTCCCTGGCGGAAAGGGCCGTGTGTTTAGCAAAGCTAACAACGCATCGGGCACCAGGTGGAAGCCGAATGCAAGGAGTGGAGACCGGTCACTGCTTTCCCAGGCCCCCTCTGGGCTCCTCGGGGTATGGGACACCCCAACTGTCTAGTTTAAAAAATAATGATAAAACTCCCAAATCATCAGAGTCTCAAAGGAACCCTTTGAGCACTTTGCAATTTGCATACGATGAGCTGGGGCACAAACGAGCTCATCTAGAATCTGGTCCTTGGGTGATTTCTTTATAGTCCCCAAAGTCAGTCCACTGAAACAGAGAAAGAGAGAAGTAGTAAAGAAGACAACATAATAAATAAAATCCACTCGCTCAGCCAGGGGTCCCCCCCCACATACACACTTCACCCCCTTCCCCAGGGATTTCCAAGCGATATCTCTGCAGCCCTATCTTCCGGGGCCTTGGCTGCCCAGCCACGGAGCAGGGGAGGGAGGTTCAAGACCACTGCTTGGCCCACCCTTCCTTGCAGCCCTGGGAGGGAAGGAGGGGGCACAGAAACCCAGCCCGGCTGCTACCAGGCAAACTTCCCAACATCAATCAGCATCCTCTACCCCCTCTCTATAGTAAACATTAATTTTAAAGGGAAAGACCGCGCCACAAACTTGCCGCATGAAATGAATTATTTTACAGCCAGGCAGAGGGCAGATTCTGAATACAGCCTCGGATAGTTCTTTCTTTGTTTCTTTTTTTCTTCTCTTCCCCTCCCCCGCTTTTTGTTTTTACTATTATGATGTTTTAACAAACTTTATAGCCCATTTTATTTGTTCTCAAATAACTTTTTCTCCTTCTTTTCGACACATCAATTACTCGGTCTCTTTCCCTCACCGTGTGATGTTGGAATCTCGAGATTGATACTGCTCGGCGGAATATAATTTAGTATTATGTGCCATGGGTGTATGAGGTAGGAGTCAAGCAAAACATTGCGTTTGAACACTATCCATTTATTAGCTCTGAGGAGAGATTTATATTTGACAAGGAGACAATAACTTTGTTTTCTGATAAGCCAGAGAGGTCTATTTCAGCATCCAACACAGATCAGCTTCTCCTTCCCAATAACTCTATTTACTGGCATGAATATATTTTAATAATAAAATTGATATATATGTAAATTTATTTTAATCTAATTTCATCGAACCCTCCTTAAAAAAAAAAGCCTTTGTAGATTGTTTTCATATCTGAATTATAGATTTCTGTATCGTATTCCCAGATTGATTTCTAGGCTATAATTCTGTCAAGATTTCCTCCTGGAGTCAAAAACAGCAACCCCACAGCTAGACTGCTTTATAATTGGCATCACAATCGAACCAGAATTACAGCCCGGATCTCCATGCCAGGGCCAGGTGGGCTCATTTTAGAATATTTCTCGCTTTCTTAGCCTGGATCTGGACTTGAAGGCTTATGGCTAAAATTATCTTCTGAATTAATCATAAAAATGTTAATTGAAGGCTGAGGTGGGGGGAATGGAGTAGAGTCAGACCCGAGGAGCGGGGAGAGAACACACCCTCAGCGACGGAGCAAAATGAGGAGCTGACGGAGCAGGGCGCTGATTAAACCTGATTAAACCTCCGTTGTAAACAAACATCTGGTTTTCCCTGTTTGTCCCCCACCCTGGGGTCAAATAAATTAAATCCTAAGTCTTTGGAAACTGAGTTTATTCCGTGGTGAATGGAGAAATATTCCCCAGCAAGCTGCCTTAGATCAGAGAGCTTCTTGAATATTCTTCCCTGTGTGCTTCTGAATGAACACGGTGCCCTCGCCTGTCGGTCGGGTCGATAAATAAAACTGCCACTCTCTCCCTCGGGGCCCAGAAAAAGCGAGCACTGGCCTCTTGGCCTCCAGCCCAGTCAGTGACCTGCTCCCTTCCCCCCTCCCCCACCCCAAGTGACCTTTCTGCATCTTCCCAGAGCCTTTCATCTTCGGGTAGAGGATGAGCTTACACACCGGCACCAACGCGGGTTCAGCTGCCTGACCTCAGAGGGTGGACACTTAGCCTCACGGCCCTGGGGCCCAGGAAGCCCTTGGGTAACACAGGCAGTAAGACCGGAAGCTCCACAACCCCCAGACGTCTCCACCTCCCGCCGGAAGCCCTCTGGCCTCAACTCCAGGGCTATAACAAGACGGTGTGGAGGAGAATGCCCTCCACCCAGAGGACCACCCCCTAATCCCCACAGTGTGTGAATCTGTTACTTCTCCTGGCGAAAGGGACTCTGAGGATGTGCTTCAGACACGGTCGGATTATCCCAGAGTTGCTGGGTGCGCCTGAGCTAACCCTGTGGGTCCTGAGAAGTGTCCCCAGGTCTGGTCAGGGGGAGACGTGACATCAGCACGTGCAACATTGCTGGCTTTGGAGAGGAAGGGACGGTGGGCGGCTCCTGGGAAAGGGGAGGAGAAGAGTTCTTCCCGGAGCCTCCAGAAGGGGACACAGTCCTGGCGACTATTGCTTTTAGGCCTACAGCGCCGGGGGATGGTAGGTTTGTGTTGTTTAAGCCACCAAGTTGGTGGGGATTTATTAAAGCAGCCACAGAAACAAAACTAATATAAAACCAACTCATGCGATTCTTAGGCAAAAGACAAATGGTTTCCAAAAGACAATTATCTTGGGACCCAGGGATAGATGCTGCTAAGAAAAGATCATGAAAGGAAAGAAGGAAGGAAAGAAGGAAAGAAGGAAAAAGAAAAAGAAAGAAATAAAGAGGGGAGGAGGGAGGGAGGGAGGAAGGAAGACAGAATAGAAGGAAAAAATACAAAGAGAGGGACAGAATGAATACCCTTTAGAAGAAAAATTACTCCAGGAAACCTTTGCATATTTTTCAATCAAGACATTAATACACTAAACACAATTTCGGAAGAACAGACTCTACCATGTAAGAAATCACGGACAAGATGCAAGGTAAAAGAGGAGATGAGTGAAAGCTGACAGTGTTAAGGGAGAAAACAAAGGAAAACACAAAAGCATTATAGAGGGGCGCCTGCGTGGCTCAGTCAGTTGAGCGTCCGACTTCGGCTCAGATCATGATCTCACGGTTCGTGAGTTCAGATTCTGTGTCTTCCTCTCTCTCTGCCCCTCCCCAGCTCGCACTTTATCTCTCTCTGTCTCTCTCTAGCTCTCAAAAATAAATAAATGTTAAAAAAAACTTTTTTAGGGGCTCTTGGGTGGCTCAGTCGACTGCGCGGCTGACTTCAGCTCAGGTCATGATCTCACAGTTCATGGGTTCGAGCCCCGCATCAGNATGTCTCCCTCTCTCTGACCCTCCCTCGCTCACAGTCTGTGTGTGTGTGTGTGTGTGTGTGTGTGTGTGTGTGTGTGTCTCAAAAGTAAATAAACAGTAAAAAACTTTTTTTAAATTTTTTTAAGCATTATAGAAACAAAAAACCAGGGGCAACGAGAAAGTAACACAATAGAACATAGTTGAAGTTATCATGAAGGACAGATGGGAAACGAGTAAGAGACGAAAGCTACTAGAAAAAAAAAAATCCCTGATTATGGAAAACAGATGACAACTGTCCAACACACACACACGATTGGCCTTCCTGGAGAAGACAGACAAGCAAGTGAGCCAGGAAAATAGTAGTACGTGAACTAGAAGAATGTCCTCCTGAAATAAGGGACGCATAAGATTTCAGGGAAAAGTCATCAAGAGAAGCAAGACTGAGGCCTGGCGAGCATAAATGGACTTCCGGGGGGAGGGAAGAGAGAGAGAGAGAGAGCGTGAGGACACCCAGACAGAAGACGCACTTGACCTACAACGCAAAAACATCTCACGGCCCCTGGGGAATTCCTACAGCCTCAGAGATGTCAGAGGACAGAGCAGAAGCGACACAGCAGTGCCGGCGGGGGAGAAGCCTGATCGAACCGCTCTTCCCTTTGCCAGACACTGTTCACAAATAAAGGTAACGAAAAGGCACTCTCAAGTGGCCAAGAATTTAGGGTCTAGCTTGCACGTGCCCCGGCTGAAAGTGCATCGCAGACAATCCATCCAAAGGAAAGATGAATCATAACTGGTAAATGGGGAGGTGGGTTACGGAAACAGCTGGGGTTGAAGTCTGAATCCAGTTGAAGTGAGGGAGCTAAAACCTCACAAGTGTAATAATTCTTGCTGAAGACAACGGTTACGTCTCTAGAAAGAAATGCTTAGTAACCTTAGAGACGAGAACATGTGTCTAACAGACCGGGACAGAACAGCCTGGGAACGTGTCTGTCCCCGCCTGCTCCTCCTCACGGTGGAGAGTGGACCGGCAGGGGCCAAGAGGAAGCACACGGGGGAGCACTCTCTCTTTCCTCCTGCATGTGACAGTGAGACCAGGAGAAGGTAACAGTCGCAGTAAGAAAAGTCAAAGACACAGACCAGGAAGAAAAGGCTCAGTCGGGCAGGGGTGGGGCCTGCGACTCTTTTTTTTTTTTTTTAATGTTTTATTTATTTCTGAGAAAGAGAGAGCGTGAGCAGGGGAGGGTCAGAGAGGGAGGGAGATACAGAATCCGAAACAGGCTCCAGGCCCTGAGCTGTCAGCACAGAGCCTGACGCAGGGCTCGAACCCACGAACCATGAGATCATGACCTGAGCCGAAGCCGGACGCTCAACCGACTGAGCCACCCAGGTGCCCCTCTTGATGCAACTCTTGATCTCTTGGGGTCATGAGTTCGAGCCCCACGTTGAGTGTAGTGCTTCCTAAAAAAATAAATAAATCAACTTTAAAAAAAGATGGAAAGCAGAGGAAACCATAATGAAGGATAAAATAAAGTGATAAAGACAAAAATAAGTGGGATATTTTCAGCCATTCAGGAATTAAAAAAAAAAAAAAAAAGCAGGGGGAATAAAAAAAATACTGGGGCACGTGGGTGGCTCAGTCGGTTAAGCGTCCGACTTCAGTTCAGGTCATGATCTCACAGCCTCCTGCTGTTAAAACCAGAGAGGGAGAGGGAGAGAGAGAATCCCAGGCAGGCTCCGTGCTGTCGGTGCAGAGCCCGATACAGGGCCTGAACTCACTAACCATGAGATCGTGACCTGAGCCCAAACCAAGGGTCAGGTGCGGAACCGGCTGAGCCACCCAGGCGCCCCTAAAGCCACCTTTTTAACTTGAGGGACAGCTGGATGCCAAACCGAGGAAGAATTTGTGGTTCAGGAAACAGGAGCTCCAACCCAGGAGAACAAAGAAACTCTGATGGTGATATGGTGGCAAAGTCTGACAACACCCAGGCCATAAGCCAAGACAGAAAAAATAAGCAGTCCAACTGGGACAGAGAGGGGTCCGGGGGGAAAGAAAAAGCCTGTGGCCGACAGGTTACGTAGCACAGTGGACTTTGTGCAAAACCATTCGGAGGGGCTCGTACAAGGAGCGGAACTAGTTAGCACACAGATACGGGGAAAGTTAGGCAAGCGTAAAAGCAAAGTGATTATTGCCTTCGGGAATGACAAAGTAAGAAAAATTTAAGAAGGCAAAACAGCAAAAGGCGTGCCTTCCAGTGGGGCTGGCCCCTGAGAGCGGGTGTTCTGGAAGAAGCACACGGCTGTGTGCTGCTACCTCTCCGGCCAGAACCTTGGATGTCCCGAACGGCCGTGAGGCAGACTGCGACAGACCCTCTCTGATACCGATGTTTCGTTACGAGGAGGAGCGGCACTGGGAGTGTCAGACAAGCCACAGTCGTGTCAAAGACAGTCACTCCCGTCAGGGCGACATTTCACAAGGAACCCATCCCTGACACGAGCCTTTATGGAGTGTGTAACACGGCACCAAAACATACAAAGCAAAAACCGCAGGAAATGAGAGAACAGGAAAAATTAATAAAAAGATGCTGTTAATGGGAAGTCAGCAAATCTGTCCTTGACAGGATGACAGACAGACACAAAAGACTAACCAGCAACGGTGAGCAAGCACAGAGGGGACCCAGGGGGCCTAAGGGGCTCAGTCAGTAGAGCACACGCCTCTTGGATCGTGGGGTTGTGAGTTCGAGCCCCATGTCAGGTGTAGAGATTACTAAAAAAAAAAAACAAACAAAAAACCCAAATACACTTAAAAAAGAAAAACAAGTAGGACCTAATATGTATATTTAATTCTGTAACTTCAAATACACATTCTTCGGGCACCTGCGGGGCTCAATCGGTTGAGCGTCTGACTTCGGCTCAGGTCATGATCTCACGGTCCGTGGGTTTGAGCCCTGCGTCGGGATCTGTGCTGACAGCTTGGAGCCTAGAGCCTGCTTAGGATTCTGTGTCTCCCTCTCTCTCTCTCTGCCTCTCTCCCACTCCCACTCTCAAAAATAAATAAGCATTAAAAAATAATAAAATACACATTCTTTCCAAATACTATTGAATAACCATCCACAGAATAAACACCAATAATTTCTTTTTTAAATTAGAGGTTGCACTTCAACAACTTCTCCACCCTCTGTGCTAAAATAAAAAGCTAGTGACAAAAGTTGAAATGATAACAATAAATTATGCCAACTACCTGGAAACTTAAAAACTCTCCCAAACCGGGTCACAGTCTCTGTCACCAGTGACCCCAAAACAGCCAGGAGCTGACCCATAACTAGCAGCTTCCTTAATTGTTGCCACTGTTTGCAAGTTAAGACCAACCAGAGAAAGCCAAGCACGGGGGGTGCCCCACTTCGAGGTGGAGCCCCACCCCAGCTCCCCGGGCCTTGGCTCTCGCAGGGCACCCCTGGGAGGCCTAACCGCTCGGCCGCCGGCCTCTGAGCCTCTGCCAGACTCGAGTGACGTGGTGCGTCCCTGCCAGAGCGAGCCCTGACCTCGTAGCCTTGCTTGTTCCCAGTGGGACCCCCTCGGTTTCCTTCCACGACACACACAGCGGCGGGGCGCTCTCCAGTTCACGACAGAGGAGGAAGAACGGAACGTTCCACGGCATTGGCCGCCGTTTTGGAACAAACGGCCGACCGCTCAGGGACAAAGTGCTCAGCCGGTGCTGCACACCCACATCAGAATAAATGTCCCCGGCACCAAAGGTTTAAGTGCAAAGCGCGCAAGTGAAGAAACAGAAGGAAATGTGTCCATTGGCGCAGCCCCCTGGGGAAGGCGGGGCGGGCTGGTGTGGATTGGCGTTCACGAGCGCGGAAGCTCAGGTCCAGCAAGGTGAGTGACAGAGCCAGGATCCGATCCCAAGCCCGACTCCTAGTTCACAGGGCGAACGGGGCGGGGCGGGGGGGGGCAGGTCTGAGAGCCATGCTGCTTCTGGAACTCATGGGGCCTCCTGCAAACGGCAAGCTGTCACAGGGACCTCGCCATCTGAGCCCTCGGGGGCGGGGGTGCCCAGTGACCGAGACCTCCTGGGAGGAGCCAGGCTCAGGGCCGAGGGAAGGGGCAGCTTACCTGTTGGGCTGGTAGCCCAGGCTGTCCAGCATGTGCGCCTGGTCCAGGTCTCTCGGGAAGCCGTGCAGCACCCACCCTCTCTGAATGCTGTCCTGCTGGCTCAGACGCTGGCCCAGCACCTTCATGATGATGTTGTCAGGGACTGCAGGGAAAGGAGGGCCAGGCGTCATGCTGGGGTGCGAGGGAGCATGGGGGCCGCGGGTTTCCTAACTTTCCCTGACTCTAGATTGAACTTGTGAAGGTCAGGTTTGGGTGGACAAGGCTGCGGGTGCCCAGGTCCCTCCGTGGTCCCAGCAATTGGAGGGACGCTGGCCTCCTGTGAAGGGAAAAGCATTGGATGACCTTGACCTCGATCTTGGCCCCTCCCTGACCTTGACGAGATACCACGACCATCAGCAGTCCCCGTTGCCCCCTGGGATCCAATTTTTGCAGTAAAAGCCTTTTCAGGGTAACACACCAGCCTCAGTGAAGGTTTACCCTGGATGCTCTTTGCTAATTCGCAGCACTAGGCAAGCCCCTGCTTCTCTCCTTCCTCCACTTCTCCCTCCTCGATGTCTCGAGTCAGATCTCCAGAGCTGCAGCTCTGGCGAGAACCAGAGACTGAAACAGTCTCCTGGAGAACGAGATATTGAGAAGGCTCCTGTTTACATTTTACCGCAATTGACATTTTCCCGAAATTTACACCTCTCCTCTCAGACTCATTAAACGTCCTATGTTGCTGATGTACTGCCTCCCAGCAATTTGCACTACGTTTCCTACACTTTGCACTCATTTTTCCAGAAACGCTTGGTAAATATTACCAGTGTTTGCTATGGATGTGGCCCCGACGAGCGGGTTTCCTTGAGTTGCTGTGAGGGTCTTTAGCGGCTTCTCGGAAGAGGCCCGGCCCCCATTCCAACCAGCCATCGTGTGCAATCGGGCAAGTGGCCCTGATGCGTCTGGAACCTGCCAACAGGCCCCAGACTGACAGCCAGGTGAACACACTGGGGAGAGACGCAGAAACAGCTACTTTCCTCCAGGGCCATGACGTGCCGGTTACGCTCTTGACCAAAGGACCATAAACCATATTCTGAGCCATTCGTGATTCCCTGAATTTTTCCTTTCCCGCATCCTTCAGCCTTTCTTCCCCAATCTCGAGGGAAGATCAGAAAAGGGCACTCGCCCTAATGAGAACATCTGGCTATCTGACATGAACGAGAAGTTGGTGCAGCTAACCCCCTCTCTTCCCCTGCTTACACCTGCTGTGGCTCCCCAGTGCACAGAAGATAAGCCCCCTCCCCCATGGCCAGGAGTCCCTTGGAGTCCCTGACTCCTGACTCTCCCCCAGCTCTTCACCTCCCCTGGAGTCTGCCAGTCCCTCCATCCAGAACGCCCCTCCCCCATGCCTTGCCTTGGGCAAGACTTTCCTTTCAAGACGTCGGCCCCCAGCGGAATGTCCCCAGAGGCTGTGGCCAGACTGGGTTAGCAACTGCACCTTTTCTTACTTGCTTCCCTTGTCATTGGCTAAGTCTTTGTGTAATGCCCACCTCTCCCCAAAGATAGGGGGTTCCATGAGGAAAAAGACTGTGCCCACCTCATTTACCCCCATAATTAACATAATGCCCAGCACATAGTAGGTGCAGAATAATAAATAGACAAGAGACTTCCCTTTTCAAAGGCTTTACTGCAACTAACCAAACATGTCAAAAGCAACTTGCCCAGACTCTGGGAAGCCCGGGCGGGAGAGCAGAGAGAACGCGGGCTCAAGGGGCACGCAAACCTAGGGTCTCAGCCCTGCCTTCAGGAGCCAACTGACCTCAGCTGGCCACTCTGCCTCTCCAAGGGTCAGCATCCTCACCTGACAAAAAGGATGACAGGAGCTGTCACTACGGGGTTCGCGGTGCAAGATTTCCGGGCACGTGGCAGACGCTCAGAGATGGGGGCTGGTATTTTTCAGTTCGGGAGATGGACGTTGGGAAGGAAAACGTTCTGAATGTTTCCACGTGCCCCCGTGGTCACTGTGTTCTGAGAACGGAATGCTGGCCAACAATGTGGGATGCCAGGCTGCACACGAGCCTCGGGATTAAACATAGGGACCTCGGGAGAGAGTTAGCGATCTGCCTCGAGGCCTTCATTCGCGTCCCAGGCCAGCTGTCCTCTGTAAGCTCTGAGGGTCATAATGTCAGGGCTTGTGCCCCATGCTACAGATCCCTGTTCACACGTCGACTCCCACCGCGTGGCCCCGCGAGGATTTGGGGTGTGGGGAGTCAGCAATTACGCTGTGGACAAATAATGCACCTGGTCTCTGATCTGGGAACCCAATATCTTGTTTCAGGATGAATAAGTATAGATTAAGCACAAAATGGGTTAAGAATCTGCCATACACAATGAGAAAGAATGAAATCTGGCCATTTGTAGCCACGTGGATGGAACTTGAGGGTGTTATGCTGAGTGAAATAAGTCAGGCAGAGAAGGACAGATACCATATGTTTTCACTCAACATGTGGAATGGGAGAAATTTAACAGAGGACCATGGGAGAGGGGAAGGGGAAAATATAGTTGGGGAGAGGGAGGGAGGGAGGCAAACCATGAGAGACTCTTGAATGCTGAGAGCAAACTGAGGGCTGATGGGGGGGGAGGGGAAGGGGGGTGATGGGCATGGAGGAGGGCACTTGTGGGGATGAGCACTGGGTGTTATATGAAAACCGACTTGACAATAAACTATAAAAGAAAAAAAAAATCTGCCATACAGCTCCAATCCAGGTCTATGCCTAAATATCTACGGATGTTTTCACCTAAATAAGAAACGAATACAGAAATAAGCCCTTCACAGCGATCTGTCCAGTGGATAGTTCTAGAGGCCTGTGCTGGTCACCGCGATACACAGCAAACAAGGAGCCAGGGCCCTGCCCTCCCCAACGTTTACATTCTAGCGAGGGATACAGTGCTCAGGTAAGTGACCACCGTGGAGAAATCGCATGCACGATGAAGAAAATAACAAGTGATGACGGGGGCCTGCTGATGTGACTGGGTCTGGGACGGCCTCTGGGGAGGTCACACGTGGCAGATACCCGAACGGGGAGTTCAGCTGCATGAGGACCCGGCGGGTATGTTCTAGGCGGAGGGGATGGCAAGGGCCCTGGGCCCTCAGGCTGGAATGATCTGGACACATCCAAGGGTGAGAGAAAGGGCCCATGTGGCTGGAGCTGAGTGGTCCGTGGGAAGTGAGAGCAGACAGGCCTGGCCCAGTCCAAGTGTCATAATGGCGAAGGGGATCTGGGCCACCTTGGGAATAATCACGTGCTGGCCTTCGGTGCACCTTTAGTGAATGAACACATGGGAGTTAATCTCAGGATCCTGCACTCTGCCACATTTGCACAGGGAGGGCACATTTTGTGGTGCCAGCCAGGGGAGTCCCCATTTGGGGTCCCCATGTCCCAAGGATGGGGCTAGTCAAAAGTACGATCTTCTAAGGGGTCACTGCAGGCTCCAAAAAGCCAAAATGGACCCCGAGTAAAGTCGGCAAAGAGCTGGGGCTGAGGGACCCTGAGTCAGAATCACCAGCTAACAGCTCCGGGTTTTTAAACCTCTAGAAAGGAGACCTCTTTTGCTGTGCCCCCAAGCTCGGAGCCCCTCGGGTCCAGCAGGGCCCTGTCGGAGTCCGGCCGTGGTAAGTGGGGGGCTTTGCTTCCCTCTACTAGTCCCCATTCTGCCCCAACTGCTGAGACGCTCTGAGCTTCCGTCTCTTCTGCCCAGNGCTGCGCTCAGAGTGGGGCGGGGCGGCTACAGAAGGATTTTCGATTCGGCTGCCTTTCCTTTTTTATATTTATTTATTTTTGAGAGAGAGAGACAGAGTGTGAGCAGGGGAGGGTCAGAGAGAGAGGGAGACACAGAAGCCGAGGCAGGCTCCGGGCTCTGAGCCGTCAGCACAGAGCCCGACGTGGGGCTTGAAGTCACAGACCCGCGAGATCATGATCTGCGCCGAAGTTGTTCGGCTCTTCAACCGACTGAGCCATCCCCCGAGCGCCCCCAGGTGCCTTTTTAAAAATATTTATTTTGAGAGAGAGAGAGCAGGGGAGGAGCAAAGAGAGCGGGAGACAGAGGATCCCAGGCAGGCTCTCCATGAGAGCAGAGAGCCTGATGTGGGGCTCGAACTCATGAACCGTGGGATCATGACCTGAGCTGAGCTGAAGGCAGATGCTTTGACTGACTGAGCCACCCAGGTGCCCCGACACAGCTGCTCTTGTAAGCATTCCTTAGAATAAAACCCAGGAAACTCCTGGGTTACGTGTGAGCTGAGAGCCCAGTGGTCCAGTGGACTCTGCCTGGCTGCAGTGGGACCTCCCTGAACCTCTGTGTCCTCCTCTCAGGCACCTGCCTCGCTGGATGTTGTGGGGCCGGCAGATGGCTCATTAAAGATGCCAGACCCACTAGCGGTCTCCTGAGGGGCCGTGTGGGTATATTTTTAGTCCCTTCCCAGCGTTTATCCAGGCTCCCGTCAGATGGCTATGATGAAGCCATTGGCAAGAATATGTGGCCCTTAAAATTCAAACTTTTCAGATAAATTTCCCCTGAGCTTAAACAGGAGTTGAGGAGGGTGCTGTAGGGTTGAAATGGGCTTGCCCGTGGAGAAGGAGATCCGGTAGGTAATGAGCTTGCTGGCCAGTGATACCCGGGGCGCATTACGGCCTTGGCTGCTGGGGTTGAGGGCTGGACCGGGCCAACTTTGCTGCCTGGTTTCTCCAACAGCCAGGCCCTGTCGGCAAGCGAGCTGTGTTCCACGGAGGACCGAGCTGCTGACCTGCAGCCTTATCGGGCCAACAGGGGGCTGCTCCTGAGGCTCGGAGCCCTGGGGACTCAGGGGGAAGGCCCTGCAAGGTCATCCCCTTGACCTCTCTCATTTCAAAGTTTAAAAACTCAGGCCCCAAAGGGTTGTGGCTTAAGTGACCACCGCTGGAGCGAAACTTGGCTCCAGGGAAGAATGGAAGACCCAATGGACACAAGGAGACTCTTCTGGGGTGGGGGGGGGAGGGGGGTTGCAAAGATTTCTAGAGAGAATGCCTCAATTTGCATTAGAAGTTAAAATGTAGGGGCATCTGTATGGCTCAAGCAGTTGAGCATCTGACTCTTGATTTTGGCTCAGGTTACAATCCCAGGGTTTTGGGATTAAGCCCTGAGGTGGGCTCTGTACTGAGCGTGGAGCCTGCTTGAGATTTTCTTTCTCTCTTTCCCTCCCTGCCCTGTGCTCGCTCACTCACTCTCTCTCTCTCTCAAATCCTTTAAAAAAAAAAGTTAGGGGCGCCTGGGTGGCTTAGTCGGTTAAGCGTCCGACTTTCGCTTAGGTCATGATCTCGCGGTTCGTGGGTTCGAGCCCCACGTCGGGCTCTGGGCTGACTGCCAGCTCAGAGCCTGGAGCCTGTTTCAGTCTGTGACTCCCTCTCTCTCTGACTCTCCCCTGCTCACGCTGTCTCTCTCTCTCTCTCTCTCCTAGAAATAAATAAAACATAAAAAAAAAAAGTTAAAATGTACATGCCTTTCAACCCAGCGATCCCATTTACAAGAACTCACACTTAAACTATAATAGCACAGGCAGGAAAAGACATGTGCCCAAAGGTGTCCGTCTCAGTGTTATTCTCAGTGGTGACAATCAGAAGCAATCTCAGCAGAAGGCAAGCCACATAAAGGATGGGATGTCCGTGCGGTGGGGTATTATGCCACCTTCAAAAAGCCATCTATGTTCATACTAACTTGGAAAGCGGACTCTGGCAGCCTATCAGGGGGAAAGCAAGTCAACAAACGGCTTGTATGATGCAATCTAATTTAAATATATATACACCACGTGTGCACACAGCAAACACACCAGATGTATATATAGACCACGTATACACACAGCACACACACACTCCACACGTGCACACACAGCAAACACACCCAGATATATATATAGACCACGTATACACACAGCACACACACACTCCACACGTGCACACACAGCAAACACACCCAGATATATATATAGACCACGTATACACACAGCACACACACTCCACACGTGCACACACAGCAAACACACCCAGATATATATATAGACCACGTATACACACAGCACACACACTCCACACGTGCACACACACGCGACATAGTGGAGGGCTCCTCTTACGCCCCATGAATTAGACCCAATCCTGCCCAGAGCTCAGGACCCTGGAATCGAGCGTCAGGGACACTGAGTGGTGTCCCGGCTGGAAAGGCACAAAGACATGGGAGACGCACGAAGTCGGGGGAAGGGGCTCCAAGGAGAAGGCACACACTTCCGGGAAGAAGGTGAGCCGCGCTCCGATCCTGACTTTGGGCCCAAACCAAAACCAAAACGAGCCCCTCTCTTCAGGAGTCAGGGAAACAGACCCTGAAATTAGCCTTTCTCCTCCTCTGCGGCTTCGAACCGATAATTATTGGTGCACGTTCGCTGCCTGGGTCCCCACCTTCCCCCCACCCCTCGAAAAGCAGAAACCCCGGCCAAGTCAGGCACTGTGCCTGGCACGTGGTAGGCACTTCATAAACACACATTCATTTTGAGTGAATAAGTGAACGAATGATGAACGAATGGAGAGTGAACACCCCTATTTCCAACACCGGAAGGCTCTTTGCTTCCTTGCGTGTTTGTGGCGGGGCTCAGGATGGCCCCTCTGGGCACCGAACCAGGGAGCCAGGGCCCGAGGCTACGGAAGGCCACCGCGGGCGGGCTCGCCGTGCCCCCGCACCGCAGAGTGAGCAGCCACGAGAAGGCGTGCTGATGTCTGTGCTGGGCTTCAAAATAAAATCCTGTTGCAGGGTG
>NW_027530625.1:8725524-8736148 GCF_008692635.1 Crocuta crocuta
CTGGGGTGCGTCCCCGCAGCTTCGTTCTTTTCTTCTCTACTTTTTATGTATGTTTAAGGCTTCCACTGAAATCTCGGGTTTTGTTTAAAGGAAATTATTTAAATACCTTCACGAGGCTGAAGAGGCCATCGGGAGAGGCTGCTGGAAAGGGAAAAATCTCCCCGGAAGGCCATACTTGACCCCATTAGTGGCTCTCACTTGGGGGGGGGAGGGGTGCAGGATGGAGCCCCCCCCCCCCGCTACTGCACCTGCTCCCTAGAGGCTCCGCCCAGAAGCAGGGCAGCAGGCTCTGTGCCCGGATCTGCCCTCCTCGGGGAATCTGGGAAGGTTGCTGGGACCCCCCTCAGCCTCTGCCCCTCACTGGGGGCGGAGGAACTTTCGGGGGGCTGCAAGGTCCTCTCCCAGCACCGCCAGATCTACATAGCACGGAAGGTCTCCTCTGCAGAGATGGCGAGCTCCCCCAGAGGGGGCGGGAAACCCGAAACAAAACAGCCGCCCCTGGGCCTCTGGAGGCTGCCTCCCGGCCGCTGGGCAGCGTGGGGGGGAGGGGAGGGGAGGGGTGAAGTCCACAGACCCCGCCTCCAGTGCCTTTCCCCAGGCCCACCCCTGCGGGCCTCTACCCAGGGATCCAGGCACTTTTGTTTCGCTGCAGCCTTTTTTTTTTCCTGAAGGCTATCGACGCATTTCCCCAGCCCCACACGGTCTGACCAGCCAGTTCAGCAAAAAACGCAGCTTTCCAGAACAGACCTGGCTGGCTGTGTTCTGCTGAAAGTTTAAAGTCTCCTTGATAATGCTGTCCATTTACCCTTTTTCCTCCTCTCAGATAGAGATTTTCAGTGCGGGCTAAAGTCTTTCTCCATTGAGTCAGGTGCCTCGGGCTTGATTCCTGGGCTTGACAGTTAACATCTTACCCTGTGCGTAAGCTACTGCCGAGGGCTACCTCTCCGCAATGTCCTGTCAACCCTAAATTTAGCAAAGTGCAAGATGTGAATATCCCGTTATTTCATAAGGGCCACACCACATGGTTTCAGGGTGGTTTTTTTTTCTCTTTTCCTGAAGATCTTCCATAAAAGACGGCAGTTCTCACATTGACCTCGAGGTTATTAAAATCTCAATCCGTTTATTCCCTGCCGGCTAGGTTTGCTTGGCTCAGGGGTTGATGGGGCGCCGTGGTCACGGGTGAGAAGCTCTGAGTCCCCTTAGGGGTCCGACCTGGTCCCCCACTGCTCTACCCAGGACACCGGGCCCACCCTCTGTCTTGAAGGGAAGGCTAAGTCCCATTAAAAATCCAGTCCTGGTCAAGCTCCCTCTTGCACATCATTTCCGACAGGAGAAAGTAGCAAATGAGCGAGGCCCCGTAAGATGCGGGCACGGACTCTTCTTCCCCGGCCACAGGTCTGACGCCTGTCACCCTCAGTCACCCAGATCAGAGAGCTGCTGAGTGGGAGTCGGGGAGGACCTGGGGAGGGTGCCTGGGCCAGCTCGAGACTTTCCAATGGAGCCTGGCGCCCAGGGGCAGAAGGGACTGGCTCCAGGCCCAGCGCGCGCCTGCTGCGCCACACTGCCGCCTGCTGTCCGGTCCTTGCGCTTCCGCTCCCGCTGGCCAGCTAGGGACCCTGCCCGGGGCTCGGCGGGCCGGGCGGGGGTGGCGCGGGGAGGCTAGGGCTGCAGAGGCTGGCCTGACAAGGCTCGGGCAAAAAAAATGGAACAAAGGAAATCACTCCCCCAGTCAGTGTTTATAAGGTAATGAAGACCAAGACTGATGGATGTGCCCCTAACAAGCTTCGCCCCCCCTCCCCGCCAGGGCAAATCAGAAAGTCGCCTGGGTGGCTCAGTGGTCAAGCGTCCGACTCTTGATCTCAGCTCGGGTCATGATCTCACGGTTCGTGTCTGAGCCCTGCGTTGGGCTCTGCGCCGACAGAGCAGAGGCTGCTTGGGGTCCTGTCTCTTTCCCTCTTTCTCTCTGCCCCTCCCCTGCTCAAGCTCTCTCTCTCTATCTCTCTGCCCCTCCCCATTTTCTCTCTCTCTCCCTCCCTGAAAAATAAACACACGAGAAAAGAAATAGCGAAGTACCTCATCACTCACCCTACACACTACAGGCACACACCCTCACCCCCACACTCAGCCCACTTCTGTATGCCACACACACCCCTGCACGCAACCTACATAGATACACTCTGCACACACTCCTACCCATGCACTCTCCTATAACAGCCCTACTCACCCACCACACACCCCTGCAACACACCTCACCCCCACGACACCAACAACACATTTACACACACCAACACTGCCCATACCTCTACACTACACACCCACCTACAGCACCCCCACCCCTACATATATACACACGTGACACACCCACTTCTCACACACCCACCCATACAACACGTACCGTCTGTACCCCGCACCCACCTACACACAGTCCACCACACGCCACCCACCCCTCGCCTCCACACACCCTACAGCTACCCTGCAGCTTCCCCCCTTCCCCAAGCCCCTCCCCTGAAATGGAGCGAAGGGGACATCTGGCTATCTGTCAGCATTCGAGGAAGACCCCGCGTGCGCCCCTCTTCTCCGTTCCCCACAGCCCAACGCCGCCCCGGGGGCCGCTAGCTGCTGATGGAGGCCAGAGGGAGAGTCCTGGAGAGGAAGGTGAGGCTTGAAAGAAACGGGCTCCTGCCCCAGGACAGAACTATCACTGTAGTTCAGCAGAAGCTAAACTACCGTTTCTGGGACACTCTTGCCCCCTGGATGGTCCTGATTCCTGGCGGCCGAGACCCCCGCAGGCAGGAATCTGGAGCGGGACCTGGGGCACCAACGGAGCCAGAACCTGGGGGCAGGTGTTTCCGCTCGTGAGGCTGTTTGTTTATTATTTACTGCCACCTGCTGGCCAGTCATGGAAGGTGCGCCCCAAGTGAGCCCTTGAAATGATGGAGAGGACATTTCTGAATCGGCTGCTGCAGATAATGAGGAGAAACCCGCAATTCTTCTGCAGGAAGCAGCCCCACCGGCTAATTTGCCTCCTCTGTAAAACTCCGGTCACTTACTCCAGACACGCTCCTGTCCGGGTGGGTCTGGGCTTCCCGGGCACAGGATGGAACAGACACCCAAGACTTCCTTAGGTTCCAACTCTATACGCTAACATCTACATTACTTAACAACAGCATTGGAAATTGCTTGGCAGACAGTGATGCCAGGAAATAACAATTTTTTAATATTGGACTTTTTTTTTTCAAGTCCAGAAAAGTACATTAGCCCCGGGGCTCTTGCCAATTAGGAGGATATCCCGCACCGCTCCTCCCTCGTAGGGCGGCTGCCCCTTTCTATCACGTTCTATCAGCCCGGCTCTGCCTGTCTACTTGGGCGAAGAGCAAAGACAGGACGGGGTGCCCACCGCCCACGGGTGCGTCACAGCTGAGGGGCACGGCCTCCCACACTCAGTTTGTCTGCCGAAGTTTTAGACGAGAAAAAAAAATCCGTTACAGACATTCTTCCATAAATAAATGCTGCTTCCACCCAGCAGATGAATGGGACTTTTAGTAAAAACGCTCACCTGGACTCACTGCGTGTAACGATTTGCTAGTTCACCATTATTAGCGTAACTCACGCCCTTACATCTTTCAGGGGAAAACGCAGGTGTCCCGGGAAACGGTTGAGCGTCCGACTTCGGCTCAGGTCATGATCTCACTGCTCATGGGTTCGAGCCCCGCATCGGGCTCTGTGCTGACAGCTCAGAGCCTGGAGCCTGCTTCGGATTCTGTGTCTCCCTCCCTCTCTCTCTGACCTTCCCTCACTCACACTCTGTGTCTCTCTCAAAAATAAACAAACATTAAAAAAAAATTTAATAAATAAAGTGCAACGTGCTAACATCGCTGTACCCTGCAGATGAAGGCGCTTAAGGGACACACTTTTCCTTCCACTGTAATGGAGCCGGGGCTCAGAACCCACTGCTGCCCCCACATCTCACCGGCGGCGAGAACACCATTACCCACGTGATCCATGACAGCAAAATGGGCAGCTACGGGGACACCGGGAAACACCCTTCCTTAAGAAGCCCCCGTGCTCTAGTGCTCACTGTGAGCTCTGCGCTCTTCTAAGCTCGTATTTGTTCAAATACAAGTACTAGTTCACATAACCTTCACAACAGCCCCATTTCATGGATTAGGAAACTGAAGCACAGAGAGAGGAAGTCACTTGCCCAAGGCCACTCAGCTAATAGCTAACGGAGCCCAGATTTTAGCCCAGGCAGTTTGGCTCTGGGGGCCCCCTTGCTCCATACCTGTACTCCCTACCTGCCTTTCAGGGCGAGGGGACAGCATGCATTCTGCCCTCCATGCTGCAACGTGCCCTTGGGTGAGTCCCTTTCCCTCCCAACTCAGGTTTCTTCCTCTTTCAAGGAGAATTGGACTCTCAAGTCTCTGAGCTATCTGCAAGCCCCCCACGTGGTGCGTGAAGTCATTCCTCTGCCCCAGTCCTGAGCATCTAGGAGGCTATCCATCTGCCACACGGAGTCCCCGGACGCAGCCAATGCCGACAAACAGAAACGTGCAACTCAAGCCTCCCCTCGTGTGGTAGGTGAGGGGTGACCCCTCCTCCCGTTGAGGGGTGGGAGTCTAATGCTCTCCTCGTGAACCTGGGCTGGTCTTACTGACCAGCCTGGTGAACAGAGCCAGGTGGAAGCCTGATCTGAGACCTCTGAGTCTGGATCATAAGAAGCCCGGTAGCCTACCCCATCCTCCGCCCCCACCTTGGCGTCTCCGGAGTGCTCGTTCTAGGGGAAGCCGGTCACCACATAAGAGGGCCGACCAGCCCCAGGGGGTCCCAGGCTCCAGGCAGGGGATGGAGGGCTCCATCTTGAACATACCAGCCCCCGCCGACGCAGGGAAAAGAGCCAAGGAACCAAGCTGACGCCAGAGCTGAGAACCAGACGCAGGGCTCGGGTGAGCCGGCCTGGCGAGCTCCAGCCACCCAAGCCATGCCGGCTGGGGTCCGAGTGAGCGCGGAGCGGAGTCCAACCCTCCCTGTCCCGAAACCCTCATCCACGAAGTCAAAAGCACAATGAAATCGTCATCATGTTACGCCACTAAAGCGTTAGGCAGCTGCAATAGGTAAGTGCGGCACCAAAAGCGCGGCCTTCGCCAGTTCCGGGTCGCCACGGGGACCAGCCCCGGAGCGGGCAGCACCCCAGGAAAAGAACATCAAACACCCGCATGTGAAACACACACGTGTACCCCACGGACGCTGCCCCTCCTCCTCTTGCTTCTAGTAGGGAGGGCGACGATGCCAACAGCAACCGCTGCTGACGCTGATGTGAATTAGCTATCACGACGGCCTGTGGCGTCAGGGGCACGGTGCTAAGCGTTTTAGAGACGCAGTTTCATTCTGTACACGTCACAGCCCAGTGGCTTCAACACTGGCCGGCTCGCCCTGCAGATGAGGACACCGCGGCTCTGGGTGGCTTGCCCATGGTCGCACGGCCGGGACGCAGCAGAGTCTGAACCGGAGTCACGCGGTGGGAGTCCAAAGTCCAGTCCTGTAGCCGCTCCCCTGACGGCCCCGGAGTGACCGCTGCTGCTCCCTCGCCGGAAACCGCTCAGGCCGCCTGCTGCCTTCTGTCACCTGCTCCCCCTTGTCCCTCTAGACGAACGGGGGTCTCTCCTAAAGGGAATTTCAGGCAGAGAAGCTTCTGGGCCCCAGAGGCCGTGGGGCGGGGCCTGCCTGGTATTGCCCCACTATGCCGTGCCGGACCAATTGCTGTGTGCCCCCTCATTCACTCGTTCACTCATTCCTTCATCCACCCGCTCATTCATTCATAGACGTGAGCTCCCACCGTGAGCCAGGCTGGTGCTGGGGACTGAGGGGCGCTGGGCAGACAGAGCCTGAGCAAAAACGTGCAGCGTGAGGTGCTGGGAAGGCAGACACTGGGAGAGGGGGAAGGCCCTTACTGCCCCCCCAGCTCCCTCCCCCCACCCCCTGCCGAAAGTAAAAGGCAGGGCCGTGAGATCAGATCTCTGCTGGCAGCCGAGACCAAAGGGGGTAAATCAGATGTGTGCAGTCAAGGTCTGAGGTGGGGGGTGAGGAGAAAGGGGTCTCTCACTTCCCCTGCCACCTCCCCTGGACCNNAGCTTCCCGCCCCCTGCCCCTCTGCCCTCTCCCCAGCAGAGCAGGTAGACAGGGGTGGGGCCTGGCGCATCCCTCATCTATCACAGCGGTGCCACACTCCCCACGGGGACGCCTCAGCCCACCTTCTGGCTGGCGTGACAAACCCCAGCAAGCGTCCTGCTTCAGGGATGCGGAAACAGTCCAGAGTGGGGGACCCACAGAAGGTCACTGGAAGCAGCCGCCTCCCCCCACTCTGGACACCTCAGGCCCCACTCGGCCCGAGGAGAAAGAAGCTGGTGGCAGCTCCCCATTGAGGACAGCCCGCGGGGGAAAGGGGCTTCGAGCTGCACCCGCCTCGGGGGTGTGAGCGGCCGCCCGGACGGCTATACCGGGAGGCCTCCTGGCTGGAGAAGCCTGGGGCCTCGGGGTCTGGCCTGTCGCAGACGATTTCACAGCTGAGTGGGTTGGAAGCCACCGGGGCTGCCCGTGGAGGGGAAACGCTTCCAGAAGCTCTAGTCAGAGTGAGAAGGGCACCGTGCACTTCTGGGCTCACCGCAGACTTCGCAGACATCGTCTGGGTTTTGTTTCACTTCGTTTTGTCATCAGGCTGCCCGGCACATACCCGCACTGGCTGGGAGACACCTGCGGCCGCCCCACTCGGTGACACAGCTGGGGGCACTCGATGAGCCCCGCTCCTGGCGGGGGGTGGGGGGGGGAGGTTTCGCCGAACGGGTGCACGGGTGTGTCCCCCACTGCGCTGGCCATCGAACCAAAAGCTTTTCGACCTTTGGGTGACAAGTCTTGTGAGGCCGTCCTGGCCAGGCATCAGTTTAGTGACGTAGAGCGCCAATGCACACGTCTGAGATGAAAATCAAGTTTAAAAACAACAGCAGCAGAGAGCTGGACCCTCTCGGGGCACGAACCTGTTGATAAACGGGGGGTGCCGGCCGCCTTTTCTAGAACCGTCCTCACTGACGGGCCCCCTGGCCTCGGATGCCGCTGCCACTTTGAGACCAGCTGTTCTGCTGAGCTCTCTTGGCCTCAGCTCAGTCCAGGCTGAGAAAGGCTCCTACCTACTTTCCATACGGAAACCTTTGTAGGGGTCCCAGCGGAAAAGCCCAAAGTTTGACTTGAAAAAAGGAGCTACTTCAAAAGCATTGTCAGACCGAGGTGAGGGCTCCTTTAAAATGCATAAATGAGAGGGGGTGTCCATTAATCACCCCATTGGCAGCCTGCAAGGCGGGAGCCCTGGGTGGGGGTGCGGGAGGGCCGTGCGGGGACACATCCGGGGGAGGTGAAGCGAATAAAACACACGCTGAAGAAGGGAGTAAATTAATGTGTTTATTACTTACCGCCCGGACTGCGTGCATGCGCGCGTGGGCGTGTGCGTGTGTGTGTGTGTGTGTGTGTGTGCGCGTGTGTGTGTAGAGAAATGAAAGAAAAATGTAGAGTGTTTTTTTCAATAATAAAAAGGGAGTTGCACCGCGGGGCCCCTAAAGCTTGTGAAAAATTAAACTCGACGGATTCAAACTGTCCTATTTCCACTTCAAAAGAGATGAGGCGCTGAGCTCTTCCTAACTTGTCTTCAAACGCCCAGCACCCTAGAAAGTTTCTTTAAAAAAATAAAGGCTCCTGTTCCCCCGAGCGCCATGCCGGTTACTGTGCCCACCGTCTCTTCCTCTTCTAATTATACCCCTGTGAGTCTATTAATCAACTGGTAAATTATTTAGAGAGCCGCGCGCTGCCTCGCACTCGTACAAACACGCCGCGTGCAAAGCCCTCCTCGCAGCCGGGCCGAGGTCCCTCGGGCCTCCCCTCCGCACCGAGGCGGGCGTGCAACCCGCCCCGGCTCCGCCGAGCAACAACAAGCAACCCGGGCCCGCTTACCTCCTCAGACGGGAAGGTTTACTTTGTCTTTCAACTCGGCAAGTCCTTGCAAGTTTTTTAACAAAAGGGAAAAGCTGGTCTATTGTCGAGCCTTTCGTGTGCATTTAGTGATGAGAATATTAATTCCCCCCTAAAAGGGGGTGGCGGTTCGGTGGGAGCTCTGATCCGCAGGGGCCCCCCGGAGGAGGCGGACCCGCAGAAGGCTCCTGCAAACACTCGCGCACCCGCCGGTTTGGCGCTGATTGGGCTCGTGCGTGTGTGCATGTGTGTGTGTGTGTGCGCGTGTGCGTGCGCGTGTTTGCGTGGCGAGGTCTCGCCTCCAGAAGGGGTGCAGGTGAGCCTCGAGTCGCCCCCAAACCTCCTGACTCTGCCAGGCTTCCGTAAGGCCTGGAGGGACCTTCTCCGGACGGCGACATTCAGGGCACGGGAGGGCGGTGGGCGGGGGCAGAGCGCACACTCGGTGATGACCTGACCTCCACGTCCCCTTTCCTGCGCATCAGGACGGGCGCTCTGGGGGGAACGTTGTTACACCAATTATACGGCTGGCTGTCTTCTCATCCGGAAGTCAGTGTACGTCTGGCGTGGGATCAAGGGACCTGGGCCTTCTGATAGCTGAGCTGCTTTAGCTGCTGGAGGCGCCGCGGCGTGGGTCAGTGACAGGGAGTTAGGGGCCCATTGTAATTTGGCCACCAGGCCTGCTGGCAGGTTCTGGAAGGCGCAGTTGTCCGTGCCCTCCTTTAAGAGACTAGAGGCTGCCTCCATAGCCCCGGCTGGGGACGTGCCCTCGCCAGCAGTCCCCTGACCTGACAGTCCCAACATGTCCCCAGGGCAGTGCGGTTGGATCAAGGCAAACGGCTCACACACTTAGAGCAAAGACTTAAGGCAACAAGGACAAGATACGCCCTTGGCTGTTTGTAACGCCTTCCCTGGGTAGCTGTGCTCCAGAGAAAGCCCAAGCGACGTTCAAGAAAGGAAACAATTACCAGAACCGGGTAGAAGGCGACCCTTCTGAACCAGAGACGGTGCCGTAGTGCTAATTAGACCCAGCGATCAGGAATGGGGTTGGATCCACCACCGACAGCCTGTGGGCCGTAAGTTCGGGCTCAGTTACCTGAGGGAGGGGATACAAAGAGAGCCAAGCAGACTTCTTTCTGAGGCCAAGAGTTGAGGCCGGGGAGGAAGGTTGGCTCTCGCGTTAAGGGAAAACTGGAGAACCAGACCACCCAGACATTCCGATGGGCAAAGGCAGAATTAGTGCCTCCCTGGAGACACTCTGGGCTCAGAATTATGAAGCCCCGCCTTCCAGAAGACCCTTTGGTGGGCATGGAGCCGCAGGGAAGGGGCTGAGCACCTCACTGGGAGGCGGCGACCGCTGCGAGTCACCGACGGTCCAGGCGGAGCTGAGACGCAGTAGCTCCTGGCCTGGCTTCGGGGACAGAAGGACGTGGGCACGTGCTGGCATCGACCGCGCTGCCCACGGAACCCACCCGCGCCGACCGTCTAATTTTAAGCGGTTTATAAACAGCTGAGAACGGATTCCCCCGCCCGGAATAGTTTTCACTTGTTTCGTCCCCGCGTCCAAGGGACAGGAGCTTGCCGGCAGCTAAGCCTGCGTGATTGAAGGCCCAGCTGCGTGCCCCTTGCCTGGGACGGAGGTGCCTGCGTTAGGAGCCCAGACCCTGGGGGACACACGTGTTCTGTCGGCTGCAGCTGGAGTCGGAGTGAGTTTAGGAGGTCAGGGGCCCGGACGGCGAAGCAGCAGCCCCCCAGCCCTCCGTCCGCGGCGCGGTCGCCGAGAGCCTAGGATCAAGAGATTTCGGCCAGGCTCTGATAGGCCCCTGGGGTCCTCTGCCCAGTAAATGTGGAAACATGGGGAAAACAACACTTATTAATTTTGCGGCTGATTCAAGAGGAGGAGGTGTTGGCAGCACCTGTGAGGACAAAGGAGCACACGACCGAGTCTGCAGAGGTCACGTCTGGGACGTCGCATCGTGAGGCCCCGCGGGGCGGAAGGGGGGCGGTTGAGGAAGCGGCTCCAGGGGGGAAGGTGGAAGGTGACATCTGGATCCACGCAGCTGCGCTGGCGACGGTGGTGACGGTGACCGCGAGGGTGGCCGAGAAGCGCCACAATCGCACAGCTGCCCGTCTCGGGGGCTTGGAGCGCCAAGGTGAGCGGGGAGAGGGCGAGAGGCTGCGACGGCGGGGGGTCCCGGCTAGAGACGGGAGGGCGGGGTGGTGCCCGGAGGGGCACTGCCTGGCGTGCGGGGCGGCGGGTGGCTTTCCACGGCGGGGCGGCTGCGTGGTGGGATTGCTCTGCCGGTGACATCTGCCGGTGACATCTGCCAGCTGTGCCCCGGGGTGATGAGGCCTCTGAGCCCTCGCAGGAGTCCCCGCCCTGCTGGCCAAGCTGGCTGAACCCTCTGGATGTCACACGTGAGAACACGCGGCGGAGTGGCCGGGTGCTCTCCGTTGCCAGAACTCTGCCGACAGGTCGCAAGTGTTGGGGGACACGCCTCGCTGCTCCCAGTCTGGAGGGGACACCTCCGGAGCCCGGGGCAGCACCTGGGAGAGGAATCCCGCTCCCTCCCAGAGCCCCTGCCCCGCGAGGAGACGCATTCGTTGGACCGGCTCC
>NW_027530625.1:8736355-8738059 GCF_008692635.1 Crocuta crocuta
GCCTGCACTCAGTGCGCCAGTCGCCCCGTCCCACCACCAGGGCTGGGCCACTTCTCGGGATGAGGCATCTCCACGGGCTCGTCCCCCAACCTGGACCGGGGAAGCTGTGTCAGGAAGGCCTCACGGCCCTGCCTCGTCCTCCGCCCGATGCCCCCAGAGAATTCTGGGGCGCCTCCCTCCACTGGGCTCAGAAGTCAGCGTGCAGGGGGGTCACCTGCCCCCGAGGCCCAGACGGCCGAGCCTGGACTCGGCCACAGGGTGTCGGCCGCGCTGCCAGCGCGCTGATTGGCAGAGAGGCCAGGCTGCGGTTGGCCAAGTGGAGCCTCCGTGCCCGGCGTGACCTTCCCTTCAAACCCAAGTTCGGTCAGAATCGTTTCCACTGTCTTCCTGTTCCAGCCTGTGGCCCCCGCCCCGCTGCTGTGTCAGCTTGGGTGGGGGGGCTGTGCCTGCAGCTTCCGCTCGGCCCGTGAGGACACCGGTTGGTGGTGACGAGGGTACCCCCTCTCCGTTATCCCTGTGAGATCGGGGCGGGGCGAGTGAAATGCCAGAATCCGTTCCTTCTGTTAGGGACATGAAGGCGGTGGCTGTCGTGTCTTCAATGCGGCAGTAAGTGCAGAAGCTCAGAGTGGCACGTCCACATCGACGGTGACGGGCAGAGCCTTGAGCGCCGAGGCCACCGGTGCCCCTGGCTTTACAGGGACAGGCGCCCTCAGGCTCCTGGGGCTCACCAAAACCCCCTGAGACAAACAACAATTCTGCCTCTTGCCCACCAGGGGTTTTTTTCAGTGTTCGGGGAGCGAGGGGTCAGAACGTGCCCCAGGGCTGGCTGCCAGGACCGAGGCAGGGCCTCTGGGAGCCCACGTGGCCGCGAACAGGCTCTCCCGAGAGCCTCTGGCGGAATCGCGGCCCCATCACACCCTGGCGCCTGGACTTCTGACCTCCACAACTGTGGGGTGATAAATGGGTGCTGTTGAAAACCACTAAGCTTAGGGGCGCCTGGGGGGCTCAGTTGGTTGAGCCTTGACTTCAGCTCAGGTCATGATCTCGCGGTTCATGAGTTTGAGCCCTGCGTTGGGCTCTGTGCTGACAGCTCAAAACAAATACATAAACTTTAAAAATAAATAAAGTGATATAAATATATTAGCTCCCTACATTCACCCACACACTCAACAAACGTTCTTTACGGTGCTAAGAGCCAGCAGCAGCCACCCCGGTGGATGGGACGTGGCGTGGCTGGAGGGATCCGAGCTCGAGCGTGCCGGGCCCTCCGGCGGTGCTGCGTGTGCCCCGACTCTCCGACAGCCCGCCTGCCGGGCACTGTGTGCGCACCACGTCCCGTCTCCACGGGACCCCTGTGAGCAGGGACCCCGGTCCCCATCTCACCACTGAGAGGCCTCGGGCTCTGACAAGGGCTGTGGGGCTCCCAGGGGCGGCTTGGGGATCCGAACCAGCGGGAGGCGCCAACGCTCACACCTCCTGGGGCTTCCTGCTTCCGCCACATTCGATTCATACCCAGCGGACATGGAAACGAACAGACTCGCTTGTTGACCTCCCTCCCTACGCGGATCACTGTGTCCAAAGGGTGTGACCCCGCCTCACCTGACCCTCACCCTGGGGACCGGAGCATCTTCTAAAGGGGGGGCTGGAAGAGCCAGGCAAGACGGAGTCGCGGGGCGCCCCCCACCCCCCACTGGTGGGCAGGGT
>NW_027530625.1:8738192-8741244 GCF_008692635.1 Crocuta crocuta
CCAGAAGGCGTGGGAACACAGTGAGCGCTCTGCCAGGAGGGCGTCCTCATCAACACACACCCTCCCCCAAGGGCAGCTTTCGTTCTAGTTTTCCTCACAAGTACGCGCTCACATCACACTTGGGTGACGGGCACCTCGCGCAGAGGAGGAAGATGTGGGAGCAGGGAATGTGCGNCCTCGCGGATCGTTTTGGGCTCAGGAAATCGAGCCGGAATGATCTCAGAGGTGCCCTTGCTGGGGGCTGACCGAGAATGCTTTCAGATGGTACATCACAGAAGGATCTGGAAGGACGACGTGGCCCAGCCTCCCTCCTCAAAGCCCCTGAGGTCTGGTGGCCAGTGGACCCTTGGATCTGCAAAGCTGCCTGAACCTTCTGGCTTTTGACTTCTGCCTAAATGAGAATATGTACCCGCAGTATTTTTGTGTGGCCACAGCAAGAAGGGCTGTGGGCAGCTCCGTGGCCTCTTGTGGCTCTCGATTTGAAGCATTATCAGTTATGAAAAAGCATCTGTTCTCAAGAAACAGAAACACCCTGAACCTCCAGGAATAACACATCGTGTCCACAACCCCCCCCACCCCCCGCCCAAAACGGGACGGGGCTGGAAGCCTGGGGCCCGGCCAGCGAGCGAACACAGAGCCTCTGCCGACAGGAGAGCCCAACTCGCATTTCACAGCTGCCTTCCCAAGGCTGAGCCCCCCGGTGCTCATGAGCCTCACAGGGCGCAGTGTGCCCCCCCCCCCCCGAGCCCGTAAGGCTGTGGCAGTTGGGGAGAGCATGGCCTACCTGCGATCTCCTTTTGAAAATAGGGCTGGATGAGCTCGCCGAATTTCGACTCATCTGCTACGGCCTCTTTCAACAGTTGCCCACAGTGGACTGGAGGAGAGAGGAACGGAAAGACACCCATGAAATTTTAAACAGAAGGAAGAATGAGGAAAAAAAGAAGCCCCGGTGCTGCCTGCTGGGGGGGAAAGAAAGGTCACTGAAAAAAAATACAAAAGGGTTTTTTTTCCTGAGTGTGGGTGTGTGTCCAAGTGAGAGGAAATATCAAAAAGGATCTGGGGAATAAAGAAGAAGCCAAGGAGGCCGGCTCAGAATGAAAAGGCGTGTGTGTGGCAGAGAACAGAGTGAAAACGGACGGTGCAGGGGCGCCTGGGTGGCTCAGTCTGTTGAGCGTCCGACTTCGGCTCAGGTCATGATCTCGCGGTTCGTGGGTTCGAGCCCCGTGTTGGGCTCTGTGCTGACAGTTCAGAGCCTGGAGCCCGTTTCCGATTCTGTCTCCCTCTCTCTCTGACCCTCCCCTGCTCACGCTCTGTCCCCCCACCCCAGCACCCTCTCTCTCTCTCAAAATTAAATAAATATATTTTTTAAATTAAAAAAAAAAAAAGAAGGAAGGAAAACGGTCGGTGCGGGAGCACATTGATGGCACACAGCCACCAGGGGAGCTCCCGCCGGGCCTCGGGCAGGCACGGGGTCCTGACTGGAACTCGAGCCGGGGCTGAGGAGTCCTGTCCAGGTGGACAGCGCCTGGATGTGCGTGTCCACACCGCTGTCACGCAGGTGAGGCTCCACGCGGCGGCAGCTACGTTTACATGAGAGATGGACGCACTCACAGCTAAGGCGGCATGGTGGGGGCCCTGGCCAGCAGCCGCTAACTCTCTGTGGACATATATCGTGTCCCCGGACCCCAGCCACGCATGGCCAACACTCAGGGTGCCAGTGGGCAAGTGTGGCATCGACGGTCTATGCTGTCCTTGGCCGTGGGCCCTTCAGAGGCAGAGCTGGAAGGTTCAGCTACGTTTCCGTGAGGGGTTGGCTGCACAGTCTTGCTTTTCTTAAGTTTAAGACCAAGGCGTTTTCATCATATATTAAAGAAACCAGGGGCGCCTGGGGGGCCCAGTTGGCTAAGCATCCAACTTCAGCTTAGCTCATGATCTCGTGGTTACTGAGTTCGAGCCCCATGTGGGGTTCTGTGCTGACAGCTCAGAGCCTGGAGCTGCTTCGGCTTCTGTGTCTCCCTCTCTCTCTGCCCCTCCCTCACTCATACTCTCTCTCTCTCTCTCAAAAATAANAAACAATAAAAAATAAATAAACATTAAAATTATGGTACCAAAAACACCCCCTAAAACGAACTGAGAAAGGAGAGTGTTTAAGGCAACATCCATCACCAAAGGTTTATCCTCAGTGACAACGTGCTTAATTTGCCACGTGAAGGACAGCAGTGACCGTATGCATAGTGGCTGGCAGTGTCACTCACTAAGGGAACATGGGTGATGACAAAGACCTTTCCGAGACCTTTCCACGTTCCAAGCAGTGTGCTTGGTTTGCGAGGAGGTGGGGCAAACCGTCCTAGGCCGCAGAACCACTAAGCAGCCGAGCTGGGATTCAAACCCAGGTCTCTGTGACATCGGACTCCCGCTTAGCTTCCAGCTCTGGCCAGGAAGGACTGAGCGACGCTGTATGTACCTCCTGCCACAGAAGCCTATTACCCTGAGCGAAGGATGTGAAATGACTCTTTTCGGGCGTCAGGCTGCCGACCTCACGGGGCTGTGAACCTTGAGAGAAGGGGGACACCCAAGGGGAGTCCCACCTTCACCTTGATCCCTACTTACAGGCGCTTCCCAGACGACGGCACGGGAGCGAGGGAGCCCGCACGCAGTGGGAAGCAAAGACTGGCCTGAGGGCTGGAGCTGGGGGAACAGGATGATGGGGAGAAGGGAGCCGTGCAGAGGAGTGGATTCAGAAATCCCCATGGGGCTTCACTGTGGTCTTGGCTCAGCGCAAAGCGGCACACGTGGCAGGTGAGAACCCATCCCCCCCCCAGGGCTGGCAGAGAAAAGCCCCCTGGGGGGGTCGTGAGCCAAGGGAGAAGCAGGGAGACGCTGGTGCTCTGACAGCCAGTGCGAGCGTGCCTGGCGCCCCATCAGCTGAGATTCTGGGTGTGGGGGTGCGGGAGCCCAAGAGGGTGCACACTTGGGGCTCACTTGAACAAAAACTAAAAGCCTCCATGGGATCAAATGGATCCCATAGTAAATTAACTGCTATTAGCACCCA
>NW_027530625.1:8741289-8749668 GCF_008692635.1 Crocuta crocuta
TTTTTTTTTTTTAATTTTTAACTAATTTTTTTTTTTTCAGAGAGAGCTGGGGAGAGGGGCACAGAAAGAATCCCAAGCAGGCTCCACACTCAGCGGTGAGCCTGATGTGGGGCTTGAGCCCATGACCCGGGGATCATGACCTAAGCCCCAATCCAGAGTCGGACACTCAACTGACTGAGCCCCCCAGATGCCCCAAGCTCTCAACTCTTAACTCACTATTCTTTTTTTTTCATTTTTAAAAAATGTTTATTTATTTTTGAGAGAGAGGGGAAGACACAGAATCCAAAGCAGGCTCCAGGCTCTGAGCTGTCAGCACAGAGCCTGACATGGGGCTTGAACCCACAAACCGAGAGATCATGACCCGAGCCGAAGTCTGAAGCTTAACCGACTGAGCCACCCAGGCGCCCCTAGCACTCAACTCCGAACTTACTATTCTTAAAGAAGGACATCCAACCCAGGCTCCCAGCAATGGAAGAATCACAATGTCTAGCGTCTAATAAAACACCACTTGAGATGCAAAAATCCAGCAACGAGGGAAGGGTGACCCTTACAAAGAGAGAAAACGGGCTATAGAATCAGATCAAGAGATGACGTGGGTGTGAGAATAGGCACGCAAGAGCTAAAAACAGCTCTCGTTAATACGTCCAACATCGTAAAGGGAAAGATAGTTAAAATGGGCGAGCAGCTGCGGAACCTCAGCAGGGAAATGGAAACTATATAAAAGAGCCAGACGCAAATTCTAGAAACTGGAAACTTCAGTATCTTAAGTGGAAAACATCACCAGAGAGGCCGTGATCCATGAAGCTGAGGACAGGAAGACAGGCCATAAAGTATCCAGACTACAGCAAAGGGGAGGTAAAGGGGGCTTGGAAAAAAAGACTAGAACCTCAGAGGCCTGGAGGGTGGTATCAGTCAGCGTCGTCACGTACACGCAGACAGAGTTCCAGAAAGGGAGAGGGGAGGGAGCGCAGGAGGGGGTGGGACACAGAGAGGCAGAAAAACATATTTGAGAAAATAATGGCAAGAGAATTTCAAAGTCTGATGAAAAACGATTTCAAAATTTGATGAAAAACACCAATTCACGGATCGGAGATTCTCTGAGACCCAGCCAGGATCAACCCAAGGTAAACCACACCTTGATACATCGCAGTTAAGCTTCTGAAAAGCAAAGACAAAGAGAAACCAGCGAGAGCAGCCGGGCGGGGGGAGATGCGCGATACACGGGGGAACGATGATAAAAATAACCCGAGTTCTCATCCGAGGCAACGCGGGCCGGAAGACAACGGAATGCCGCGTGTAAAGTGCGGGGAGAAAAGCCTGTCAGCATAGATTTCTCTGTGCACCAGAAACATCCTTCAAGAATGAAGGTGCAACACAGACGTTTCCAGACAGATGAAAGCAGAATGTGTCGCCAGTGGACTTGCACTACAAGAAATGTTAAAGGAAGTTCTTTAGGGGGAAACACAGTGATAGCGGGTGGAAATTTAGATCTAAACAAAAAAGCGTTGATATGTGTGGGCATATCACAGGGCCTTTCCCCTTCATGTCTTCGTTTAAAAAGAAAAAGAAAGAAACCCAATGACCCAAGTGAAAATAATTACAACATGCTGTAGAGTTTATAACATGGAGAAGTAGAATGTACGACACACACACACACACAAACCACAAAACAAAACCAAACAAAAAACAAAAAAACAATCGCACAAAGGACAGAAGCAAGGTGAACAAAAATACAGCAGTGTGGGTCCCTGTGTGATACACAAAGAGGTAGAGTATTCATTCAAGGCAGACTGCAGTAAGCGAATGATGCCAGGTGACCCCTAGAGCAGCCGTGAACCAAAGAAAGCAGAGGCATATAGCTAAAGAGGCAACAGAGGAAATGAAACGGATTCCTAAAAAGCAGTTGGCAGGAAAGCAGGAATAAAGACGAGGTAACAGAAGACAAAACACCCAGGACAGGAGGCTTCAAACCACACTGAAAACACTGAAAATGGAGATGTACTGAACACTTCAATTAAAAGGCAGAAAATGTCAGACTGGATTAAAAAAAAAAAAAAAAAGAAAGACCCAATTATATGTTGTGTATGAGACACCTATTTAGGATAGAAGACACAGATGATTTAAAAGAAAAGGGCCCGTGTGGCTCAGTCGGTTGAGCGTCCGACTTCGGCTCAGGTCCTGATCTCACGGTTTGTGAATTCGAGCCCCGCATTGGGCTCTGTGCTGACAGCTCGGAGCCTGAAGCCTGCTTTGGATTCTGTGTCTCCCTCTCTCTCTCTGCTCCTCCCCTGCTCTTGCTCTATCTCTCTCACACATAAACAAACATTTGAAAAAATCACAAGAGAAAAGAATATATGCCGTACAGACACGAATCGTGAGAGAGTGGCCATGTTACCATCAGATGATAGACACCAAGAAGGTGGGTGTTACGAGAGAGAGAGTGGAGCGTCTCCGAACCATACAGGGGTCAGGTCAGCAAGAAGACACAGCAGGGGGTGCCCGGGGGGCTCAGTCACTTAAGTGTATGACTTCGGCTCAGGTCGTGATCTCACAGCTTGTGGGGTTCAAGCCCCGCGTCGGGCTCTTTGCTGTCAGCACAGAGCCCACTTTGGCTCCTCTGTCTCCCTTTCTTTCTCTCTTCCCCTGTTCACATGGCACTCTCTCTCTCAAAAATCAACACTTTTAAAAAAGATAAATTTTAAAAATTATCTTTAAAAAAGAAGGAGGAGGAGGAGAAGACACAGCAGTCCTCAGTGTACATGCTCCCAGGAAGGGAACTTCAAATGACACGTAGCAGAGAGTCTGGCAGAGCAGTAGACTCATCCACAGTCGGAGATGGAGATTTGAACATAGCTCTTTTGGTAACTAATGGTAGTGAGCAATTATGAAGGACACAGAAGAACTGAGCAACACTGTCAAACATCTTCTCTTAACTGACATTTGTGGAGCACTACCTTCTACAGAAGAGAGATTACATATTCTCTTCTAGCGCCATAAAAAAGTATCAATGCATTTCAAAGGACTGAAATCGGACAAGGGAGGTTCTTCGAACACGATGAAATTAGAAATCGATACTCCTGCCCCAAACCTGAAAAACTCCCAAATATTTGGAAATTAGGCAATACACTTCTACATTACACATAAGTCAAAAAAGAAATCTCAAGGCAGATAAGAAAACGTTTTGAACCAAATGATAAAACACAACGCATTAAAAACCTGTGAGATGCAGCCAAAGAAGCGTTTAGAGGACAATGTGTAGTGTTCAGTGCTTGTACTAGGAAAGAATGGTTTAAAGCCCCTGCCTTGCTTCACAATGTCCTACGAAGGAAACCCTGTAATAATCTGCCCTCTCCTAACGGTTCCCAGCACCAAGGCTGGGGACACAGTCAGACCTGGAACTATGTGGCGACAAGCTCCGTTTCACCTTGCTTGCTCCCCTCCCCAAGCCTGGCCTGCACCCAGAGCCATACGTTCCTCTCTGGTTCTTTCTACGTCTTCCCTGTCTGCGTGCCCAATAAAGCACACTGCGTACAGCAGGCACTCAATGGGGACGATTATGATATTTTAATAAAATTCTTCATGGTTGTCTCTGGTTAGAAAATTCATGCTCGCTGCAAAAAGAAAAAAAGATCAGACTTCTAGAATATGCCACTGCACGGGCACAGCCAGTTTGATGTACAGATGTTCCTTCTGATGTGTTCTGAGCGTACACTAACACGCCTTGCAAACAGAAAGGAGATCGTTCCCCGGAAACTGTTGGATGCCTGGCTCTCTGCCCCCTATTCGACAATACATCACGAAATATATATGCCCCTTAGCTTTGATTAGTGATTAAATAATTAATGCTTCAGTGTATGGGTTTCCCACAGCTTACTCAATTACTCCTCTTACTAACAGAGTTCGGGGTGGCCTCTATTTTCATTGTGTGCCCTCCCATCTCTTCCTTGGCATCTGAGCGATTCGGCAGAATAAAACTCACGGAGCGAAGTCGCCGGGCCAGAGGATTCACATACACGGTTCACACACAAACCAACGGTGCCCTTGTCATTCCAAAGGTTGTGCCTTTTTACACTCTCACCAATTGTAAACACGAGCGTTCCAATCAACCTTATTGGAGTGAATGTTGGTTTGTTTGCTTGTTCAGAGCTGTTTGCCCACAACTGTTTACTGAAGGGTCCGTAAATGGGGAGATGAGAGCAGAGCCAGGGGGTGGCCGCAGGGGCACCCGCAGTTCCCTGAGCCCTGGATGCAGACGGGCCTCGTGATGTCCTGTAACTTACCAAGAACGCCTTTGAGAAATGTGAACTTTCTGAGTTACTGGGTGGCCTGAAAAGGGCCCCATGTGGCTCTTTAGCTACAAAACAGAAAATGATGAGCTTTCTCCTATTTTCAGTTTTGGGGAAAATCTAGGCCTATAATTTCATGTTTCATGATTGGTGTGTGGGAAGCAAGGTGAATTTAAATACACTTTTCTTGAATGACTCTGTGTAAACAAAATAGGGCACAGTGATGATATCCGTAAGGCCTGGCACTGTATCACAGTATCGCTGTTGAGGCTTTCGGAGCCGCCCTCGGACGATCATGCTCTTCTCACTGCCCGTGTTCCAGCCCTTCGTATGACCGATCCCTCGACAAACATGTGGGGGCAGCGGCCAACAGACTGGTGCTCACTCTCCCAAAGAAGCCACAGCTATAGGGGCACCTGGGGGCCCAGGCGGTTAAGCATCCAACTTCGGCTCAGGTTACAATCTCACGGTTTGTGGGTTCGAGCCCCGCGTCAGGCTCTGTGCTGACAGCTCAGAGCCTGGAGTCTGCTTTGGATTCTGTGTCTCCCTCTCTCTCTGCCCCTGCTTATGCTCTGTTTCTTTCTCTCTCAAAAATAAATAAAACATTTTTAATCAATTTTTTAAAAAAAGGAGCCACAACCACAGCTGTAAATTCAGCATTATAAGACTTCAAGAGGTAAAACAAAATACCTGAATAATTCAGTTTTGGTTTTTTGTTTTCTCAAGTCGGTGCAAGCAAAGGCATTTTTCATCCCAAGGCATCCAGAGTCCTTTTCCATACGCATCAAATCAGAGCACTACTGTTTGCTTTTACGAGGCTACTAATAGGACTCTTACTACTTGTCGTTACTAATCAGAAGGATCGCTCAGCTCCCTATCTTCATGTTCTGGTAGGATTTTTGTCACTGATCCCCGGCGAGTCTCAGTGGCTTTGCAATTTTACACTGGCAGCCACCTCCTGGAGAAGCTTTTTCGCTCGAAACTCGATCCTTCTGGGCTGGTACGTGTTCATTCGTGTAAGTTTGTTTACATAGATATTTGCACAGTGTGGCTGCAGAATTCGGAGACATCTATGTGCGTGTTTTCATATTTGGGGTGCGGGTCTTGCTTTCCCTTCACACCAGGGCTCACTCAGTCTGGCGGAGCCTTCACCACAAGTGGCAGTGGCTGTGAGCACGGCCCCTACGCTCCCGGCAGCCGCACCATGCCTGCCCGGCTTCTACCTCCTTTCCGGCCTTGATCCTCCAGAGGGCGGGCCAGCATCCGAGACCCCTGGGGACCACCTCGGGACTGACCTGGAGGACGGATTTCAGTATTTTCCTCTCCTCCTGGTAAAATTTTTATTGAAACTGTACGAGCAAGAAGTCTTTTCCCAGGTTCAGAAATTGTTTGCCTGTAAACACGCTGACCCGGGCCGGGGGGGCCAAATGGGACCGGAGAAAATAAATCCGCGGCAGGGTTCCAGATCACGCAAGAGCTGTGGCTTCCAGGGAAACCGCAGGGGCCAGGCGAAGAGCCCCTGGAGCAGAGAGCGGACAAATCACTGCTCCCAAGGAGATAAAATACAATGACTAGAAAACACCCCGGCTCTTTGGGCAACGGACCGCATTCTTACTGGTTGATGTTTTTACGGCCGTATTCTTTGTGAAGAACAGAACTAACCTGAAAACTGTCGAGAGCAAGAAAGAGAAAGCAGCACTGACCTCCTTCTCACCACCCCCACAAGGCAGTAACGCTTGGGAGAAGGGGAGGTGGGGCCAGGGGCAGGTTCTGGAAACAGGGCGCGGCCGGGGCACTCACCGTTGACGAGGCCGTATTTCTGGGCCAGTAGGGCAGCCTGCAGACTTTTCCCACTGCCCACGGGCCCGCAGAGCAGCACCCGCGGGGTGAACGGGGCATTAGATCGATGGCTGGTTTGGGCATAGGTCAGAGCTGGAAAGACAGGATGTGAGCATAGTGAAGTCAGGTCCTAAAGAAAGGGAAACCAGCCTACGGCACCTGTGCTTGCGTGCTTAGCGGCAGGGATGATTTCTAGCGGGAGCCCCCTGTGCGGCAGCCAAGGAGGGCATCACCGGGCGGCGGCGCGGCCCCTGCTGACCCCGAGCGCTGGTGCCAGCTCCCCAGCCGCCCACGGCAGAATGGGTCTCCCTCCCCAGCCTCACCTCCTGCCAGGCAAGGACCCAACCACCCTGCGCCCCCTGGTGGCTGTCCCGCCTTCGGACAGATCCGGCCCTGGGAAGGGGCTGAGTCACCACGCAGCCCTCAGGGACCCAGCCACCCCTGAAAGCAGGGGTGGGTGCGGCAGGGTGTGCCAGCCACGTGCTCTCGACATTCTGGGCACACCCCTGGCCCAGGGGGGTGGGGACATCCACTGGGTGCCAGTTGTGACAACCACCAATGTCCCCGGGGTAGGCGTGGGGGGCAAAGGAGAAGCCCTGGGACGTTCATTGTATGGATTTTGATCTCTCGAATCTTTGTAGGATTTTTTTTTAATCGGAACAATCATTCTAGAGGCCGCAATTCCTCTCTTCTTTTAGAAATCGAGGCACAGATAAGTTAACCGACTGTCATAAGGTGGTGATTCTAATCGTCATCATCACAGCCTCATACCTACCAGCGCATGTTAAGCGCAAAGCTAACTGCTCTATGCCACCATCTCATTCGATGGGCGCAGCACTCCCGCGAGAGACGCGTGACGTTCTTGCCCCGTTTTACTGGCAGTGGGGAGGGCTGGGGCGACCCCCCCACACCGGCGGCAGGGGTAACGTTTTCCACCCCTGAGAATAAGCTGGAGGCCATTCAGGTGAGGCCCCTCCAGCCTCAGAGCTGCCTAGGACCCACCACATCTGAGACACACAGACACTCCAGGCAGAGCAGCCTGCTTACAAATGATGCTTAATTTACAGTAAATAACTAAGTTAATTAGAAGTAATGATCCCCCAGACAGTCTCAACATCTAATTATTCTTTTTAAAAATATGTGATTGCTGGATGCACTGCAGAGAGATTAAAAACAACAACAACACAGAGAGAGAATTCCGCAGTCCAATTTTCAATGTATCTGTCTGCATTATTAATTAATAATAATTAATATTCAGACACTCACATTTTTATTTACAATTCCAGGCATGAATTCTTTATGAACGATCATCTGAACTTTTAAATTTAATTAAGCGATTTGGAAGTAATTAATGTGTAAATTCAGAACCGTGCCATACGATGAACGTTGCGGCTGTTTACCTTCAGCTGCTGAAGACCTTTCCGAGACGCAAAATCACTGCAAACCCGTAAGGTGTCCGCAGCCTGGCTTGTTTCAAAGCAAAGACCTTTTCTAGACATCCGCCTGCTGGTCGATGGACCCCCCTCAGGGAGCGAGGCTGCGGTCTCTGGGCTCTCCGTCGAGCAAGGTCCTCGGGCAGGTGGGGGCCGGGGTGACTGCCAGGCCAGGGAGCTCAGAGACACTTCCGCCCCCAAAACAAAACTTCTCTTAAAGAGACTGGAGAGAATGCGCCCCCAAAGGCCATCGTCGGGTGTCAAGTGTCTTAGATCTCCGCGCTGGCATTTTTATTGTGTCATTTCCCCGGCACTGCATAGGAGGGGATACTGTGAAGTGGAGAGCGTGCTAAAGGATAATGTGGCTGCTCTGGGGTGGGACCACTCTAACCTTCCCTGGCCTTCACGGACAGCATGCGGAGCCCCCCCAGCAGTGGCGCCTGATGTTTACTGGGTGCTTCTCCGCACCGGCTGCTGGGCTCGCGGCTGCAGAGACGTGATTTGCAGAATCCCGTGTAATCCCCACCCAAGCCTGTGAGGAAGACAGGGTCTCCGTTCCCACTTTAGGGATGGCAAAACTGAGGCCAAGAGAGTTGCCGAAGACTGCACGGCTGACGCGTGGTGGGGATGAGGTGTGAACACAGGGCCCGCCTCCAAAGTCTCTGGGCACAACCTTCACCCTCCTCTACACACCCATGCGCGCGTGCACGCACCTGCATCAGGTGCGTTCTGTGGACCTTTCTCATTGCTGCAACAACAGTGCAGTGCCGTGGGGGGGGGGGGGGGGGGGGGGCGGGGGGGGGGGGGGGGGGGGGGGGGGG
>NW_027530625.1:8749681-8753655 GCF_008692635.1 Crocuta crocuta
GTGCTGCAGAAACATGGGGGTGGGGGGGGGGGGGGGGGGTAGGGGGGGCTGCCTCCCCTGCTCTACATGGACTCACAACCCCTGAGCTGTGTTGCGAGTTTCTTTTGTTTGTTTGTTTGTTTTTTGTTTTTGTGGTGGTAGTAAGTTCTGTTTGTGTGCTTGTTTTAATTTTTACAAATTTTATCTTCCCTCTCCCTCACCCCCAAGGCCAAACTTCTTGCCCCCTGTCCCTCCCGCCCCACCCCCTCACTGTCAGATCTGCTGGCCACGCCCGATGGCAGAGCGTTATTAGCCCAGGGAACTCGGAGCGTCCGTGACTGGACTCCCTGGGTCTCAGGCATGTTCTGGTCACTGGCATCGCTGCCACATGAAAGGACACGAGATGGGAGGGTCAAGGAGGGTCAGGGGGCCTGGGAAACCGGCCGCCTGGGTGTACCTACCCTGGTAGAAGACGTCCACGCAGGGCTGGTCGGCGCTGATGACTTTCAGGATCTTGGGGTAAGCCGGGAGGATCCCGGGGATGGCCCTGTGGTACTGCAGCAGCTTCCGCGCCGTCTCCAGCTCCGAGATGCCCTCTGGCACCATCAGCCGGTTCTGGATTTCAGCTTCGGGGGGCCAGTCGAAGGTGGTGTGATAAATCTCTGCCAGGGGAGAGGCGTGTGGTTAGGGTCGCTGGCTGGAGGCCGCTGAGGCCGCCGGGGCATCTGGCCGGGGGCTGGCCATCCAGGGGGCCCCTGTGAGCCCACCCGGCGAGGCGGATGCACTTTGCCTTTGGAGCTGCTCTCATGTCTCTTTAAACAGTAACAGAATGATGAGAGTTCTCGGCACAGCGGGAAGGGCTGCGGTGACTTGCGAGCACAGGCTCCGTGCCGGGCCCTCTGAAGCTCCCGCCTCCCCCCCTGCAGCTCATCACCGCAGCCACCAGATCACAAGGCATGAGCCACCCCGTGTGCAGATAAGGAAACCGAGTCTTGGTGATGTCGGGCAACTCACCCCATGTGACGCAGCTGGAAAGGGGCGGGTCAGGGTCTGCAAACACAAGTCTGTCTGCCACCAAACCCTGGGGCCCCAGCCCCTGCTAGAGACCCAGCACATCAACAGGATTCCAACTCCTCCGGGCCGGGTTTACCGTCTCCAAGTGTCTTCCCCTCCTAGCCCAGCCCGCAGCTCTGAGCCTGCGCTCACCTGTGTGGCCCCCACGCGGCCCTCTGTGGGCACCCCAAGCAGAGAAGGGCTCAGTACATGGAGGGTGGGGCTGTTAGTCCAACTGATCATCATCCACCGTCCGTCACTGACCGTCTCTGAAAGTCCATGGAGTGGGCAGGGGGTGGAGATGTCATACCTCCCGTTTGAGGGTCGATTCTCTTCCCCAAGTTTCTCTCAATCAGGACGCTGTCTGGAGAGCTCAGCACAACTGGACAGGGAAGGGAGAGAGCACCGCTGGTGGGCTGGGCAGCGGGTCCCAGACCCTCAAATCTCGTGGGCTGTGCTATGACCCTAACCACTGCCACCTCCCCCCCACGACAGTCCCTTAGAGGGGTCTTCTCGGCAGCCAGCCCGGAAGGTGCGATCTCAGGCCAGCAGACAGCCTGCAACTGAACATGCCATCTAACAGTCTTCACTGGAATAACGCCCTGAAGAACGTCTTTGTGATGATGCTCTTGCTGTATTTTGGATGATTTCCTGTAGAGGCTTTCTCAGATGGGAGACCCCCGAACAAGGAACTGCCAGGGTCAAAACTAAACTCCATTTTTCTTTTTTTTTTCCTATCTTAATTTTTTTTAATGTTTTATTTATTTCTGAAAGAGAGAGACAGCATGAGCAGGGGAGGGTCACAGAGAGAGACACACACAGAATCTGAAGCAGGCTCCAGGCTCTGAGCTGGCTGTCAGCACAGAGCCCGACGCGGGGCTCGAACCCACGAATCGTGAGATCATGACCTGAGCCAAAGTCGGACGCTAAACCGACTGAGCCACCCAGGCGCCCCAAAACTCCACTTTTCTTACTTATTAAAAAAAATGTTTTAATGCTTATTCATTTTCGAGAGAGAGAAGGGGGGAGAGAGCATGAGCAAGGGAGGGACAGAGAGAGAGGGAGACACAGAACCCAAAGCAGGCTGAGCCGCCAGCCCAGAGCCTGACGCGGGGCTTGAACTCCCAGATCGTGAGATCATGACCTAAGCTGAAGTCGGAGGTTTAACTGACTGAGCCACCCAGGCAGCCCTAAAACCCCATTTTTCTAAGAGCGATCCCCAGAGGCCTTTTGCTTTATAAAATTCATCTGTGCTGTCCTTTTCCCTGCTGGGTCCTGGCTGGTGCGGGGCTGAGCATGGGCCCTGGGAGCAGGCGACACAGAGCAGGGCACTGGCTTCTCAGGTCTGGGGACTGTCACAGGCTACTCACTGACGTGCCTGGGGGTGATCCCGAGGGTCTGGATCATCAGGACCTGCTCCCGGGTTTCGGGGATACCATCCAGAATCCAGCCCTAGGCAGAGAACTGAGAGGTACTCATCTATTTTTACTTTTTAGATTTTTTTTGGAATTATAGAAGGAATATAATAGTGTTATTTAAAAAAACCTGGAACTTTTAAGACAAAAGAAAGTAAATGTTTCAAATAAGCCACATCACCCACCTTAAAGTACTCTCATATTATTATATTCCCTTCTTTTTTTAATGTTTACTTATTTTGAGAGAGAGAGAGAGTGGGGGAGGGGCAGAGAGCGAGAGGAAGACAAAGGATCCCAAGCAGGCTCTGCACCGACCACAGCAAGCCCAACGCGGGGCTTGAACTCGCAAACCGTGAGATCATGACCTGAGCCAAAGTCACACATTCATCCTACTGAGCCGCCCAGGCGCCCCGTCACATTCCCTTCTGAATCGTACATTTGTGATGTAGGATAATCACAACGTACGTATTTCGTGTCCTGATTTTCTCCTTCATGTGTCACAGCTACCAAAGCACTTCCTCGAATCAGCACGCCTCTCCGTGGCCACCGTTTTCGGTGTCGGCACAACATCTTGCCCCAGGAACCAGGCCCCACGACGGAACATTTCAACCGCTAACGATTCTTTATTCATAACTTATTTATTCTTTATTCTTTATGCATCATTCATAAATAATGCTGTGATGAACAGCTCTGTGCGTACGGCTCTTTCCACCCTGTGGATCATTTCTTCAAGAGAGTTTCCCGGATAGGGGATCCTGGGAGAAGAATCACTTGAGTCCAGACAAAACCCCACTTTTCTGAAGAAGAAGCCCCAAACCTTGCAGCAGTAAGAGGACTGAGTGGGAGTCTCTGTTCTGTAGCTAACTTGTTCCAGGGCTGAAAGCCCGCGGGCTTCTGCCCCTTCTAGGTACATACGGTGAGGGAACGGGTCCAGAACATTTGTCTTTATGAACCATGTAAGTCCAACTGTGAAAGAAACACACGATTGCTGTCCACGGTGTGGAGGATACCGAAAAGCTGAAAGAGCAGCGCGAGTCACTGGTAACACCACTGGCCCGGACTAGCCACGGTTGACACTTTGCTGGAGATCCTTCCAGCCTTCACTGACTGGTATCGTTGTCCTGGCTGCAGAATCACACCGTGCACACTATTTTGTAGCCTGTGCTTTTCATACAGCAAAAACATTTCCGGAACATTTTCCCATGTGAGAAAATGTTCCCCTTCTGGAAGTTTCCAAAGCTGCCGGCATGAGGTGAACTGACCTGACAAATGTTAACCACTCCCATATTGTTGATTTAGTTTCAGTCCTGTTTTCTACCATTATTATTTTTTTAAACGCTGTTAAGCATATCTTGATGCACACAGAACATTCTGGAAATCGATTTCTAAAAGTTGACACTTTCTTTTGTGGCTTTTGATACCTTCCACCATGTTGCTCTACAAAACTGCCCTGGCCAAGTGTTGGAATCCAACAGGAGATCACTTGTTGCCTGTATCTTTGTCAATGTTGGGCATGATCTCTGAGGG
>NW_027530625.1:8753689-8756557 GCF_008692635.1 Crocuta crocuta
TATCTGTCCAACAAGGTAGAGTATGCCACTGCTGCTTTAATTTACATTTCTTTGATCATTAGTGAGGCTCCATATTTCTTCCACATGTTTATTGGTTATTTGAATTTTTTTCTTTTCCAAAACGTCAATTCATACTATTTATAGCGAGTTTCCTCTTGGGGTTTTGTCCTTTTATTTATTCACAAGAGCTCTTTACATAAGAAGAATCAATCCATTTTGGCAAACACTACCACAGACCCTTTGAGGCAAACAATGTTGCCAATATTTTTTGCAGGTTGTCTTTGACCTTCTAAATTTTGGATGGTGGGGGCTGTTTTTAACACATACGTTTTTGGCCAAATTAACTGGTGCCTTTCCCTGACCTGGTGCTGTGTGGATATGCAAAGAGGCCTTCCTCACTGCAGAGGCTGGTAGATTTTCACTTGTACTTAAATTGTGTTCTCTTGGGGCGCCTGGGTGGCTCAGTCTTGGTAAACGTCTGACTTGGGCTCAGGTCATGATCTCACGGTCTGTTCAAGCCCTGCGTCGGGCTCTGTGCTGACAGCTCGGAGCCTGGAGCCTGCTTCGGATTCTGTGTCTCCCCCTCTCTGTGCCCCTGCCCCACTTGCACTCTGTCTCTATGTCTCTCAAAAATAAATAAACATTAAAAACAGTTTTTAAATAAAAAAATAATAAATTGTACTCTTTTCCTTTACATTTAAATGATTTTACTTTTGACATTTAAAACTTTAATAGAGCCACAGTTTCTTTTGAAACTGGCATGATGCTGGGGACAGATTTCCTTGTGGCTCCCCACCGGCCCCAACCTCATCGACGGAACAGCCTATCTCTTCCCCTCTGAATACCATTTTTGTCACTGTCTGAAATGCTGATACGATGCTGGCTCTGGCATATTCCTGCCTGTAGACTCCTGAATCAGCCTCATGCCATTTAAAGCAAATTTTTTAAAGTATCTTTACGCCTGACGTGGGCTCAAACTTAGGCCCGTGAGGTCAAGAGTTGCTTGCTCTGCTGACTGAGCCAGCTGGGTGCCCCTTTACACCGTTTCTTTCTTTCTTTCTTTCTTTCTTTCTTTCTTTCTTTCTTTCTTTCTTTCTTTCTTTCTTTCTTTCTTCTTTCTTTCTCTCTCTCTTTCTCTCTCTCTCTCTCTCTCCCTCCCTCCCTCCCTCTCTCTCTCTCTTTCTTTCTTTTTTTTCCTGAGAGAGAGAGAGAGACAGTGTGAGCAGGGGAGGGTCAGAGAGAGAGGGAGATACAGAAGCTGAAACAGGCTCCAGGCTCCGAGCTGTCAGCACAGACCACGAACTGTAAGATCATGACCTGAGCCGAAGCCAGACGCTTAACCAACTAAGCCACCCAGGCGCCCCCTCCTTCACACCATTGCAACTGTTATTTAGACCATGTTGTTATATGTAACCGGATCTGCTCCTCCTTCTTTTTTTCTTGTTTTCAAAATTTGTTCTCCCAAGTAAGCAGCGAAGATACTTTGCAAGTTCAAAAATAGAAATTCTACTAGAGAGGCTCCTGAGAGGCTCTGTCGGTTAAGTGGCTGACTTCGGCTCAGGTCATGATCTCACAGTTGGTGAGTTCGAGCCCCGTGTCAGACTCTGTGCTGACAGCTCAGAGCCTGGAGCCTGCTTCTGATTCTGTGTCTTCCCCTCTCTCTCTCTCTGCCCCTCCCCTGCTCATGCTCTGTCTCTCTCTCTCAAAGATAAATAAATATAAAAATATTTTTAATAAAAAAATAAAAGAAATTCTACTAGAATTTTGGAATGACATATCTTATTTTAAGATTAAAAAGTATTTTTTTACGTTTTTAGTTATTTCTTTAAGTAATCTCTGTGCCCAACGTGGGGCTCGAACTCAGGACCCTGCGATCGGGAGTCACATGCTCCACTAACTGAGCCAGCTGGGTGCCCCTGGGATGACATTAAATGTGTAGATGAATTCATGAAGAGTTGACAGTCTCACAATATCAGTACCTTCTCTTCCTATTTGTCTAAATTGCTGTTTTAATGTCCCTCAGCAATGTTCACATTAAACAATTTCTAAAGCCCTTTCAAGTCCTGGAGTCTAGAATTACACACCCACACATACACACCCACACACACTTTTTAATGGCTCGGATCTGGTGTCCAGATACAAAGTGAGCTTTGGAAGAAGTGAAATAAAGCAGCAAACACTTCGAGCCTCCACTCAGCAGCGAGGGGGGGCAGGTAGTCACCCCAGACGCCAGTCTCCGACACTGGTTCCCAGGAGGGGACCCAGACACCCCCCCCCCATGTCATTAGGAGAATTTGGTTGCTTGAAGGTCAGCAGGTGGACCGATGGGGGTGAACTCAGACTCAAGGTCCTTTACAACCCACAACACCTGATTTACGCAACACCGTGTATTCCTAAAAAAGGAACTAACCAGAGAAGGGCCTGCATTTCTTCAATATTAAAATATTTAGGTTCCAAAGTCCTCCACTGACACTTAAAAAAAAAAAAAACTAAACAAATTTACAGAGTAAAGAGTGTTGGAAAAAATCAGGCATGCCTTCATTAATTTCTTAAATTATGCAGGAAAGCGCTCAGCCTCCGGAACCCTGGCTTCTAGAACTAATGAAGCAAAAGTGCAAAAAAGATTTTTTAACAGCCTTTTGCTCCCTTAAGTCCTTGTTACAGCCAGCCTGGAGCCCGGCTGCCGCTCGTAGGAAGAGCAAACACCTACAGATGTGCGCCCACCGCGGGAGCCGGGAGGCGCGGCGTCTGCAAGCTCCCCGCTCGCGGCTCTGGAAGCCAAACCCACATTTTCTGAACTTGAGCTACATTCATTCGGACCCCCTTAGTTTTTCTTTACTGGGGGGAGGGGCTGGGGGCCCACGAATC
>NW_027530625.1:8756774-8777293 GCF_008692635.1 Crocuta crocuta
GCGGGGTGGGGGGAGGGCGGGGCCTGGGGACTGTTTCCAGTTCCTTTTTGAAGCTGAAAGAAGGTTGGAGCTCCGTCTCCGCTCAGCACCGAGAAAGACCTCGGCGTTTAATATTGCATTACGGAGCAATCATTATCATCTCGCCCATAAATTGCAGCTGATATCAGTATGTGGTCCAGAGCTTTTAGAACTATTCAGGGGAACAGCTCTCACCGACTTCTCGCTGGAGAAAGCGGGCCTTCCAATTACACAGGAAAAGTGTAGCAAAATGAGGAACATCTCCCTAATTAGCCTGGCCTCACTGGTGCATCATTCTGGTGCGGATGTGACATTTTTAAAAGAAGGTGGTGGTGGAGGGGGGGCTCTGAAGGGAACCCCAGGCCTCCAGCTCACCTGGGTTGCTCTCTCCAACCGGGGGGAGGGGGAAAACGGTATGATCACCCAGGTACTCAGGTCCCCGAGGGACCCTTAGGGCAGCACGCACACGCTCTGTGGGAAAGGTAGCCATGGAGATCCGTCACCCCCACGCGAGCCCAAGTCGGCCCTCCCGGGAAGGAAGCGTCGTGACCGAGGCCTCCATACCACGGCAGTGTAGGTCCTGGGGCGTCCTGGAGATGGAAGCCCCAGGCTGGGCACTCGGAAAGCAGCTCCCTTCCCGTAGCTCTTGTGTTTACAGAGGTGCGCGCAACTACCCAGCTGCAAGATGGACTGTGCTTTCGAGGGGAAACTGCCATTTTGGCCGAGAGCAAGTTAACTGCTGCAAATTCTGGCAAAGCGAGAAGTCATGAATCAGTAAAGACCCCCCGTGCCATGATGGGACAGGCTCGTTCGGTTCGTGGGTCTGACGACCAGGAGTGGCTGGATGCGGAGGTATCCGTCAACCCCTAATTAGAATACATTATCCGTCTTCCTGACACTTCAGTGAGATGTCTATTCCACTCCGGAGCCGCAGCTTTGTTCAGAGCAGGTTAATTGATATTCTGATGCCTTCGCTCGCCATACCCCCGTGGCTCGGTTCTGTTTTATCACACATCAAAAAGGCCGTATGCTCAGGGCACTCCATGCGCCAGCGCAGAGCCGGAGGTCTGCACAGCTGCGAGGGGTACGGTATCACAGGAGGGACAAGCAGCGAGCAGATGTCACAGATGAAAAAAAGGGGGGGGACGAACACAGCCAGCCAGGCTGGGGAGCGTGGCGAGGCCCAACGGAGCTCGGCCCATGCGGAGCGGGCTGTCCTGCTCTGTGTGAGCGCTGCCCTTCCCTGCCCTCCCGGCTATTATTAAAGCGCAATTAGCAACTTCACGCGGTAAAACTCCCGCCCTCTGGGCCCTCTGCCTTTTGATGCATTGCCCCCGCTCGCCTCCCCTCTCCTCCGAAGACCCGAGGGGGGTGCGCCCCCTGGGAGGCCCCCAGCTCCAAGTGCAGACGCGGGGTACGCGGCACCAGACCATCCCTGAGCCGGATGTTGATTCCTCACAGTCCTGAAGGGGCGATCTGAGCCTGAAGATTTGGACTGGACAATCAGAGTCACTCAGCATCACGTCTGAACCAGGGGAAGCATCCAGAGACCACCACAGGGCCACGGGCTACCCCTCCTTTTTCTTTTTTTCTAATGAAGTATTGTGTGATTTCCCAACATATAAAAGAAGGAAAAAAGAGAGAGGGTACCAGCCAGAAAGAAACGCACCTGAGAAGGTCGAGTGTGGGAAACTGATGGGTCCTAACGGCGATTTCAGAGAACAGGAAGGTGCTTTGATGCATGAACAAAATCTGGCATCAAACTGCCTGAGTACCAGTTCCTCCGTTTATACAAAACCGTGGGCACTAGGATGCCATCCATACCCAGCTCCCCTGAAAGATGGGCGGCAAGAATGTTTATTTCGAAGCGTAGCCTCAAACGATAGGCGGCACCAGGAGCGCCTGGGTGGCTCAGTGGGTTAAGCGTCCGACTTCGGCTCAGGTCATGATCTCACCGTTCGTGGGTTCGAGCCCCCCGTCGGGCTCTGTGTTGACAGCTCAGAGCCTGGAGCCTGTTTCGGATTCTGTGTCTCCACCCTCCCCCCGACTCACGCTCACTCTCAAAAAACAATATGCGGCACCTGCTGGCACTCCCCACCCCACTCAGTGTAGCAGAATGGCTTACTCCTCACTGGCCCTGCCGCCAGCAAGGTGTGCCCCGGGGCTTTGCCCGGCTGTCTCCTGGGCACAGCCCAGCAGCAGGACGTGTGCTTAAAAGAGGCTGGGTGTGCGGGAGCGACCGCTGTCATTAACCAACCGTGTCAATCCCACCCTGGCTCGTCAGCGACACGAGCGTGGCATTTCACTCGAACATGCGGATCCAAGCCAGCTGAGCCTCCTGGGTCTGCAGGTTAAAAGCCAGAGAGCTCAGGGTGTTAAAACAGCACAGACGTGACTGTTCCCAAATAGCTAAAAAAAAAATACATTTTAAAGTCGAATTTACATTAAATGTCCCTGGGGAGACCAACCCAGTTTGAAGACCGCCCTGTGCTGTCCCCAGACGGACCAGCCCCCTCCCACCTCCGAGGCCGGCATGGCGCCGACACAGCCCACTACAGAGATAACTCTCTCTGGGGGGAAGACGTGCTCTCAGGTGCAGACATGGTGGCCGTGGCTGGAAATGAAGGAAATGGATAATCCAAGGACATCCAGTGAACGGGGCCATTTCTCCTGCTCTCAGACACTTTACAGCATGTCCGCGGTGTGGTCCCACGTCCTCCAGAATTACGCCTGCCTTTTAGGATGTCAGATGTCTGGAGGGTGAACCACAGGGGCTGTGTGCCACCGCCAGCCAGATGCCTGCCCACCAGTCCCCTCCATCCCTCTGGCCTTGCTCTCCTTACCTGCCAAGTGGGGCAGTAACAGCAGTCTAGCCCATAGCTGTCAGGAAAATTAAATACGGACTCTAAGCAAATACCCACAAAATAAGGCATAGTGCCTGGCAACAAAGAAATGGCCAGTTTGGGCATTATACTTTTGAGAAAGGTGAGCTATATTCTTTTTCTCTTCCTAGTCGCAAGAAGGAATCCTACATAAGTTTGTAGAATGTAATAAAGATCATTTAGAAAGGCTCTTTCTTGGAAAGAGGAGTAATTGGCATTCTAGATATGACCTGAGGAAAGCTGTCCAATTAAAGACTATTTGAGGAAAACATGATTGGATTAGAATGAGAAGAGTCTGGTGAGTGGTCTCAGCTATGGCAGACCTGCCCCAGAGCACTCAAAGCCATCTGCCACCCCTGGGCTGGGGGCCCTCCCCCAGGGGAGTTCACTCCTCTGGAAGTACAAGCAGGGGCCACGTAGGGCCGCAGGTGGGGGTCCAGCACATGGGCAAACAATAATCATGTTGTTGGGGCAAGATCCATTAACTCATTCACTCCCCCACCCACCTATCCATCCATCCATCCATCCACCTATCCATTCACCCATCCATCCATCCATCCATCCATCCATCCACCCACCCACCCATCCATCCATCCATCCATCCATCCCTCCATCCAACCATCCATCCACCCACCCATCCATGCATCCACCCACCTATCCATTCACCCATCCATCCATCCATCCATCCATCCCTCCATCCAACCATCCATCCACCCACCCATCCATGCATCCACCCACCTATCCATTCACCCATCCATCCATCCATCCATCCATCCCTCCATCCAACCATCCATCCACCCACCCATCCATGCATCCACCCACCTATCCATTCACCCATCCATCCATCCATCCATCCATCCCTCCATCCAACCATCCATCCACCCACCCATCCATGCATCCACCCACCTATCCATTCACCCATCCATCCACCCACCCATCCATCCACCCACCCATCCATGCATCCACCCATCCAGCCATCCACCCATCCACCCATCCATCCACACACCCATCCGTCTGGGTATTTGCCCCCACCCTGTGCAGGGCACTGTGCTTCCATACTGGGAAGGTCAGCGGGTCTGCCCTTGGGGGTGAACGGTCACTGGCTTCTTTAGCCGACTGCCCCAAGTCTGTCTTACTCATCTCTTTTTCCAGCTGGCCCTTTGACTGGTGAAAGGCATTGAATGTCAACAGTGAATCGAGAGGAATGGACCAGGTGACTTCTAAGTAGGGGAACCGTAAGATTTATGGTCTAACAGGGCGCCTGGGTGGCTTAGTCGGTTGAGTGTCCGACTTCAGCTCAGATCATGGTGTTGCGGTTCGTGGGTTCGAGCCCTGTGTCGGGCTGGCTGCTGTCAGTGCAGAGCCCATTTCAGATCCTCTGCCCCCTCTCTCTGCCCCTCCCCCGCTTGTGTGTGTGTGTGCGTGCGCACACTCTCTCTCAAAAAGAAATAAACATTAAAAAAAAAGATTTAAGGTCTAACAAAGACATTTTAGGAGTGAACAGCATGTCATTAATAATCATGCAGGAAAAACAGGCATCCACAGAACAAGTGACTGACTTGCCTCTAACGTGCTTTGAACATTACAACGTCATTTTCTTTCAGTGCCGGCTCTCTGAAATCATGAAAGGAAGCACGGGAGGGGCTGACAAGGAGCCTAAGTCTGATCAACAACTAAAAGGACTCCTCTCCGGGAATCCCCAAGCACAGCGTGAAGGTCGAGTGCACAGAGCTCCCGGCTGTGTTCTCAGAGGTGGGGGGGCCCACCCCCCGCCCCNTGGGTGCAGATCTTGGCTCCTACCTCACGGCTCCGTCGCCTCAATTATGCAGCCCTGAGCCTCAGTGCGCCCATCTGTAAAGTGGGGGCAGTAAGAACCGCCTCCAGGAAAATCACAGAAGCTGCATGAGGTCGTTGGTAGGAGGTGAGATGGCAGAGTGCCATCCCACACACCTGCTCCTTTCTGCCCCCGAGCTGCAGCCCGGAAGCCAGCGCAGCTGCATCTCCACGGGATTTAGAACGGCTAAATCCGCAAAGGGGTGACTTTACAAAGCTGATTCCGGGTCCCACAAGGGGGCAGCGCCCTGGGTGACATGGGCACGTCCACAAGGAGTCCCTCAGGCTCCCGCACCCCATCCCAGTGGTGCTGGTCCCCGCGTCCTTCTGTGTCCCGGGTGTCAGGCCACTTTGCTGGAAAAGTGCCCCCCCCCACCGCCCTTACCCCCTCTCTCCCAGTCAACGCGGCCTTCTCCCGAGGCTCACTTCCTACCTTCCAGAAGGTTGGGACCCCTTTCCACATCTCCCGAAGCTCCCCTCATCTCTGGTCCTCGATCTTCTGCTTCCTGAGAGTAGACCCGCTCTGCTCCTCCAGGAAAAGCCCCACCTCGCCAATTGTTGACCAGGGAAATGTGAGAATATCTATTATGTCCTCAGAGAATGAGAATTCAGCAGATACTAGTGAATGCCACCAGGTCTCAATAAACAAAAGACATGCCAACGAAATACACACTCGCTCTCGCATTCTGACGAATACTCTGATTTATAGTTAATGTCAAAAGAAGCCTATTTAAAAAAAATTTTTTTAGTGTTTACTCTTGAGAGAGACAGAGTATGAGTAGGGAAGGGGCAGAGCGAGGGAGACACAGAATCCGAAGCAGGCTCCAGGCTCTGAGGGCTTGAATCTATGAACGGTGAGATCATGACCTGAACCAAAGTCGGACGCTGAACCAACTGAGCCACCCAAGCGCCCCATAAGTAGTCTGATTAGAATTCAAGTTGGGGCGCCTGGGTGGCTCAGTCAGTTGAGCGTCTGACCTCGGCTTAGGTCATGATCTCACGGTTCATGGGTTCGAGCCCCATGTCAGGCTCTGTGCTGACAGCTCAGAGCCTGGAGCCTGCTTTGGATTCTGTGTCTCCCTCTCTCTCTCTGCCCTTCCCCAGCTCATGCTTTCTCTCTCTCTCAAAATAAATAAACATTTAAAAAACTTAACAAAAAACAACTAGAATTCAAATTGGGGTTAGTGAATATGTTCCAGATCACAGCTAAAAACCATCCACCTGACTTTCCGCATTTCTTTCAAATCGTATTGACTAATGGTAATGAGCCAGATGGGGACCCCGGGACCCCCACCCACCAACCGCGTGACTATGTCCTCGTCTGCAAAGCAGGCATGGCGGGGAGCCCGCGCCCTTGCTGGGGTTTGGGGCTGTATGCGACGACACACACGAAGTGCTAGCGCCACATCCGGCAGACGCAGGTGCTGGAGGGGTGGCGGTACCCAGCCTGCGCCGGCCCAGGGCGCACACCGCACTGCTCCTCATGGGCAGCTAACTGAGGACCTGAGGACACAAGGGGCTGCCGCCCTCTGCTCTGGCCCCCCCACCGGCAACTCCAGCTCTGGGGGGCGGGCCTGTGTTCCACCTGCCCCAGGTGACGTGCCAGTGGTTCCGGATGTTTCCAACATCACTGTGCCTCTCGACACTCTCTGCGGCTCCAGAGTTACGGCCGCTGGAACATCAGACTCGGTGCCACGTTCCCGTCACCCGCTTCTCCTTCCGGCGGCTTCGAGAGGGATCGTCACAGGCATCTGTCGCTGCTGCTCGCAAGAGCGGGCCAAGCGGCCAACCGCGGCCTCGACCGAGGGTCCGGAAATACCCCCCAAATCCCGGGTCATGCAGAGTGTGCTCCCCGGGCTCCTCAGAGCCCTGCCTCACCGTGACGCATGCCATAGGTTTTCCGAGTGGAAGCCGGGCCGCCCCTCTGATGCCCGGCAAACCTAACCATGTCTGTGTTAGAGGCACACGCGGCCCCGGGCCTCCGCGGAGCTGTTGATCAATAAAACCGCGCTCCTCGGAGGATGCAAGTGACATCTATAAACCCGCGAGTGTCAAAACAATGGCAAGAAAGTCCTGTGTTCCTCCCGTCAGAGGACGGAAGCCGGGTGATTAATGCCAGCCCGGTGACACCGCAAGGAGAAATAAAACAAGCAGCTGGTGGTTCTGCGGGCCAGGCTCGGGCTCCTCTTCCCCGCCAGCGTCTCCGCTATAAATACTGACTCGCATTATGGGCAGGGGGCATAAATCTGTGCCCAAAAAGGGAAAAAGAAAGAGGCTCCAGAAACCTGCCAAGTCAACTTTCAACTTTTGGTTCCACGGTCAAAAGTCCGCCGCGCCCACCGCTCCTCCCTTAGAAGAAAGCCTCCGTGACACTAAAGGAGATTTAAAAAAAAAAGAAAACCAGGTCAACCTGGGAACACAAAGTGTAATTTTACATTTTGTGTGCAGTAAACTCGCCCCGCCCCCGCCCCAGCCCCATGAGGTGCTGGTTGGTGTGGGGCCAGGGTCGTGAGCCTCTCCCCGGGAGCGCCCCCTACCTTCCCCGTGACCAGGGACTTGGGGGTGTGGCCTGAGTCTGACTTCTGATGACACCGCTTGTTCTTCAGCTCAAAGAGGGAGATGATTCCAGACGTTCTGGAAGGTCCACTGTCCTTTAGGTAACATAGGTTTCCCGCCTTGGGATCGGCAGTGGATTTGTGGCGCCACAGCCTCCTTTCCCGTCGGATCTACCCCCCACCTGCATGGCCCGCCACACGCCCACGAGAGTAGGCACCGTGTCCTTTGTTCCGTTCTGTCCCCCATGTGACCGAAAGCAGGCCGTGGTGCACAGTGGGTGCCCAGGAGTCCTGGCTGCTGACCCCTTGGTAGGGCAGCTGTGTGGCTCCCATCAGAAGATGCCTCACAGCTGGGCACGGTGTCCGGAACACACCACGCACTGCGACGCGCTGCCTCACCGCTCTCTCTCCTTTCATCCTCAGGGACCAATTCTGCTCTTGGGCTTCATTTTGGCCTCTTCGTTTTTGTTCTTCCTGATCTTTACCACAACAAGACCACAGGTCTGAGGAATCGTGGGACAAGGTCACATCTTCTGAGCTCACTGGAGGCCTGATTACATCCCACGTTGGTAACCGCGTGTCCCAGCCGGCACGTCCCGGCTTCCACTCCGGGCGTCTGGTGGGGGCGTTAGGAAGGCCTGACCAACTGCTGGGGGCTGAGCGGAGCTGGCTAGACTCAGTGACTGGGCGATGGCAGCGGTGTCCCCGCAGGCTTCCCTTGGGTGCACCGGGGCGGATGCAAGGGTGCGGAGGTCTGGACTTCCTTAGTCAGAGCGTGGCTTCCCCTTAGATGGGGCTCCGAGCATCATGGCTGTGACACAGAATGTGACTGAGGAGGGTGCCGACAGCCAGCTGAGCGCCGAGGGGGCCCGCTTCCTCCTTGCTGGCGCTCAAGGTGCCTGCCCAACGGCCCAGGGAGGCCCTCAAGGGGAGCGAGTTCTATGAACTTGGCTTACACTCGGCTTCATGCCGTACCACCTTTTGACTAGTCCTGACCTCCAGAGCAGTAGACTCATCCGCAGCGCAAGCTCACGGAAGCAAAGAAAAACGGAGCCACATGGACAGAAGAAGGAGATGGACTCCAGCCGATTTTTAAATTTCATCGATATTCCCCCCTCTGGTACTACATTTAAAAGTCTGCTAATTCTCATCTGTGCAGGCTGTGGGAATGTTCCAGAACTCACTTGAGTAATGACTCCAATGGCGTGTTGTGCCAGCGGGCCACGTGCCGACCCCAGAGGCACACGGGACTCCAACGAGACATGAAGTAGGTGGCAGCAGCGGACTTCTCCGGCCCGTACGTGCGTGATCTGCCTCCAGACGTTCATCTTGTGTGGGAAAAGCATATTTACCTAAGTGGACCTCAGAGCCAGGTGCGGCGCTGCGCACTTTGCCTGCGTGATCTCATTAAACAGGGACAGTGAGCCAGCCCTGCTTTGCGCACGGTGCACCGCGGCCCCCAGAGCCCAAGCAGCCCACCGGCCACCTCAGGACGCTCCACACAGGCGTGCGCAGAGCCCTGAGTGCTCTCCCCGCCAGGTCCCTTCGGCCCACCAGCCCAGACCAGCCAGGGACAGCCCTGGCCGCGTGCGGAGCCCATAAATCACATCCCTGATGCTCGGAGGCTGCGCCTGTTCCTGGGTGATAAACTCCCACCGTCTGACAGGCCGGGGTAATTGGGTACCAGCCTTCCCTTCTCCAGCGCCCGGCTGCGGGAGGAAGGTGACCGTACATCTCAACACTTCCCCTTTTCTCTCAGCCCGGCATGTTCTCGCCCATGGCCTTCCAGCTCAGTCTGGTTCTGGAGACACAACAATGCCTTTGTCAAGGGGGCTGCAGAGCAGCAGAGACCCTAGCCCAGCAGCCAGGTAGCCAAAAACCTCGGTGTGGCCGTGGCTGAAATGCCCTGCCGTCCCGGCCACTGGTCCTCTGACTTCGGCTCAGTCCCTTCTCCCATCTGGGCCTCAGTTTCTCCTTTTGTTAAAGGCTTTTTTTTTTTTTTAAGTTTATGTATAGGTTTTGAGAGAGAGAGAGAACACGCATGTGCACACAAGCAGGGGAGGGGGAGAGAGGGAGGGAGGCAGAGAATCCACCCTGGTGCCCCCTAAACCAGTGTCTGTAGAAAACGTCCTGTCTAAAACCCTTTACAGAAGGTAGAGCGCCTGGGGGGCTCAGTTGGTTAAGCATCCGACTGGCTCAGGTCATGATCTCACAGCTCATTGTTCGAGCCCTGTGTTGGGCTCTGTGCTGACAGCTCGGAGCCTGGAGCCTGCTTCAGATTCTGTGTCTCCCTCTCTCTTTGCCCCTCCCATGCTTATGCTCTGTCTTTCTCTGTCTCTCAATAATAAACACTAAAAAATTAAAAAAAAAAAAAAGAAATTGTCCTATCTAAAACCTTTTAGAGAACGCGGGGCGCCTGGGTGGCTCAGGCGGTTAAGCGTCCGACTTTGGCTCAGGTCATGATCTCACAGCTCATGAGTTTGAACCCGGCATCGGGTTCTGTGCTGACAGCTCAGAGCCTACTTTGGATTCTGTGACTCCCTATCTCTGCCCCTCCTCCACTCATGCTCTGTCTCTCTTTCCTTCTCTCAAAAATAAACATTCCAAAAAAAAATGTTTTTAAATCAAGTGTCCTGGTGGCTGACCCTTGTCCCAGTCGATGAAAGGGCTGATGAGGAAAGACACAGGAAGTGTGTGCACAGGGCGCCAAGACTGAATTGGAAGATGGCTCTTAAAACCTTGAACCCTGGAGGCTTGGGGCACAATGCCGCCCTTGGGGTGCCGCAGTTGAACTCAACAAGCGGTAGGGGACCACGGCTAAACGGGAACTTGAAAGCACTGATAATGGAAAACAGTTTGAAGATGCGATGAGGAAAGTCATGAAACAGGTCTCCACAAGTTATCTCAAACCAAGCCGGGGCAACGATCGCAATATTTTCCCCAGAAAAACCTTAGGACCAATACATTCCTGTTTCTGAAACCTGTTCCGACTCGACTGCATAGTCACAGTGTATTTTCAGCACCCTCTCCTCCCCGGGCCAACAGCCAGCAGGGCTGAGATTTCACTGCCTCGGGTACAGACTGGGGAATCACGCAGTGATTCTCTCATTCGTTCACTTCACGAGCATGTCTTGAGCTCGCAGCCTATGCCAGGTACCACGTGAGGAGCTGGGGGTCTGGAGGAGGAGGACAGCAGGCGCCTATGGAGCCACTGAACAGGGCACCCTGTCTACCAGGGGCTCAACGAGCTCAGGGGAATGACTCTAAGCCGGGAGTAAGGAATGGGAAGCGGGGCGGGGGTCTCAGGCAATGGCAGAGTGTGCGTGTGTCCATCTTCTACTCCTGGGTATCAAACTCACAGTCTTAGTGGCTTAGGTAGTACATTTATTATCTCAGTTTCCGTGGAGTGGGAGTCTGATCGTGGCTCAGCAGGGTTCTCTGCAGGGGTCTCACAGGGCAGCAGTCAAGGTGGGAGCTGGGCTGTGTTCTCATCTGGAGGCTCGACAGAGGAGGAATCCGCCTCTGAGCTCCTTCTCACTGCGGGCAGGATTCCCTTCTGCACTGCCGTAGGTCTGAGTGGGGGCCCTGGTTTCTCACTGGCTAGAGGCCTCCCTCAGGAGCCTCTCCAACATGGCAGCTTACTTGTCAAGCCACTGGGGAGAATCCATCTCTCCGGTCTGCTCGGACAAAGGCTTAGATAACGTAACATCATCACAGGAATGGCCCTCCTCACCTCTGCCCTATTCTGCGGGTCCTGCTCCCGCTCAAGGTGGGGGTTACACAGACATGGACACCAGGGGGAGGGACCCCCAGGGTCTGTGCCCCGCAGTGTGTGGAGGCCCTAAGAGGGGCCACGCAGGGGAAGCTGCAGGGGGTGTGAAAAGCAGCAGACAGTGGGGCAGTGGGATGAAACCGGGCAGTGGGCAGGTCCAGGCCCCCAGCACTCTGCGGATGGACGCCCACGAAGGGTGGACAGCAGCCGAGGCTCTCAGCGGTGGGGGGAGGGGGGAGGAGGGGACACCATGACATTTGCTTTACAGAGACAAACACAGGGCGCCTGGGTGGCTCCGTCGGTTAAGCGACTTCAGCTCAGGTCATGATCTCACACTTCATGGGTTCGAGCCCCGCGTCGGGCTCTGTGCTGACAGCTCAGAGCCTGGAGCCTGTTTCAGAGTCTGTGTGTCCCTCTCTCTCTGCCCCTCCCCTGCTCACACTCACACACACTCTCTCTCTCTCAAAAATAAGTAAACATTAAAAAAAAAAAAAAAAAAGACAAACACTTCCCTAGGCATAAAATAGAAACATCCTTCCAGGGAGCATTCTTTCAAGGGAATGTTGACGTTAGTTACCTCCAGGAAGGGAGCCGGTGGCTGCGGGGACTTGGGCACCTTTTGAATTTTGAGTCCATGTGAATGCATGGCAGTCAAGAAATGAATTTGTTCATTTTTTTAAGCCATCCCTGTGGCAGCAATGTGCAGAAGGGGCCGGGAAGAAAGCAGCGTAGCTGTGGGGAAGGATTAGAGCCCAAGGAAGGAAAAGGACCTCGGTGATCCAACCCCAGCAGAGCGCTGGGACTCTGGAGAAGGAAGGACTTGAAATCTCCTGGTATTAGAGCCTTTTCCTCCAAATTTCCTCAACTTGCCGCCTCATTTCTTAGCTTCCCTCTGCCCTTAGAGACGTGGCCCAAAGAGCTCTTGGACTTCAAGAACGTGGCCGTCCCTATAGAAAGGCAATGGGTCCCCAACAGGTAGAGCCCACCTCCTTCTCATCATTCCAATACAAAGTGCTAATTTCTCTTTCTCTAACGCATTTGATGGTCACTTCAAAGAGATTCTTCAAAGAGATTGCATTAGACCAAAAGAAGGAAGAGAGAAGAAAAAAACCCCCAACATTAACTACAGAATCCTGATGGGTTATGATTGCATTACTTTTCCCTGAACACCAGTCCCAGCTTCCTTTTTGTGCTCTAAATTACCAATTCTAGTCCCTGTGTAGCTAAATAATAATAATTACCATATAAATGAATATGCATATGTGTCATTTTCCTCCCTAAAAGCGGGAGCGCCTGTTTATTTTGGATGAGGGTTTGTTTTGTTTCTGAACAACCAAAGCACATAATTAGGAGCCTCACCTCTTGCTCTTGAAATCCTGTCTCCGCCGGGAAGAGATGAAAAGGGTACGGGATGCCCCTTGAAGCTCAGAAGAAATTTTTAAACAAATTAAAGGAGATATCTCTTTGCTCGGCAGGCAACAATGGCTGGGACAGACTCAAGATCAGAATGTAGAGGCCGGAAGGGGCTTCGAAGCTGAGGCTGAGCCTGGCCTTTCACAGATAGGGACCCCGAGGCCTCGTGAAGAGTGCGGGGGGGGCGGGACATGGTGTGCACTGGGGAGCCAGGAAGAAAGTGGCCAACAGCAGGACCCCGTGTATGCATTTCTGTTCGGGGACGGACTGCAACAACACCCCCCACCCCCGCAGGACACACGAGCTCTGCGAGCCCCGGCGTCTGCATCCCCAAATGCGGTGAGGGCCGCACCTCCTCCAGCAGGCTGCGGTCAAGACGCTCAAGGCCACGGCTGCGGCCATCAGCCCTCCACTCCCATCAGCAGTCTCCACCGACAGCCTCATTGCATAGGGGCCCTGCGCCCCTGCAGCGTGGTGTTGTGGGCCAGGGGCCAGGCCAGGCACCCCAAGTCGCTGGGGTCCAGGCGCCCTCCGACCCCCATCACCAACATAGTAACAATGGTGATCACTAATACTATAAATACCGAATCAATAGTATTAAGTCAACCAGAGTGTTCATTATGCACAGCAGAGTCACAGAGTCCAAGAGAACTCATCATCATATCTCTTACGACAGAACTAACTGATAACGCTAACAGTAAGGATTATTACCATCTTGATGATGGTGGCGGCTGTTGGCGAGGACCAGGGATGCCTGGTCTCACGCTCTGTCTATACCGTGGGTGCACTGTGTAGACCAAACTTTTAGATATGCTCAAGAACATTTATAGACATTAACTGCATGTTTCAGAGACTAACCTGGGTCACTGAGGGCAAGACTAGGATGCGCAGCTGAAGTCATAGAAGCCACAGCTGGAACCACCATATTTGCCCCAGACGCCATGGCTTCATGACTTACAGAGATTAAAAAAAAAACAAAAAACAAAAATGAACCAAGCAGCCCAGTCAAGCTGGAGCCTGTGTCTGGACTCGGTGCCTGGATCTCCGAAACATGAGTTCAAGGCCCAGGGAATGCACCCAGTGACCCAAACCCACGATCCCACACTTCTGAATTCCAGGTTAAATGCTTGTGCACCAGAAACATGCAGTGATTTATGAAAATGACTTGCACCAAATAACACTTCCATGCCTTGAGACTGGGTTGTGTAAAGATGGGTAAAGCCTGGCCCGAAGCCAAAAGGAGGGTCTGAGTCAAGAAGCTGAGTTTGCCCACCTGCCTGCAAGACCCAGGGCCTTTCTTGTTCTCACGCTCAGCTTGGGGTGGGGGGTGTCCAGCCTTTCTGGTACCGAGGCAGCTAGGGACACCCTTGACCTAGGAGCAGAGCAGCCAGCACACGGCAGCTCTGGATCGTGAGGTGGTGGGTGTGGCATCAAAAGCATCTTAAAAGGAAATCCGGGGGCACCTGGGTGGCTCAGTTGGTTGAGAGTCTGACTTTGGCTCAGGTCATGATCTCGCCGTTGGCAAGTTGGAGCCCCGCGTTGGGCTCTGTGCTGTCAGTGCAGAGCCTGCTCTGGATCCTCTGTCCCCCTCCCTCTGCCCCCCGCCCTGCTCGTACTCTTTCTGTCTTCTCTCTCTCAAAAATAAGTCAACATTAAAAAAGAGATTAAAGGGGGAAATCTGAAGCAGGTGTGGGGAGCCCCTGCCGCCTGCCTTTGCTGATGCCAAGAACTAGCACGGAGCAGGGACAACGCGTGGGCCGGGGAGCAGCTATGGCTTGGGAGGAGCCTACACTGCTCAGGGCGAGTGAGATTCCCGGGGTAGGAACTGACGGTTACTCCCTCCCGCCGCTAAGCGCTCCCTGGCGCCAGCGGCTCTCGGCATCCCGAACCCGCCCCACGTGCCAGGCTGTCCCCAGCTCTGCCTGTAAATGCAGCCCCCATCCCGCTGTCACGTTCCAGTCGGGGTGACTCAGGCGCGCTCATAGCAAAGGAGGAACGCCCAGCATTCGGCCAAACCACGGCCCTAGGCGGCGGAGCAGCAGCCGGGCCCGAAGCGCGAGGAGCAGACCCTGCACACTCCCAGCCCGGCCATCCGCAATGCAAGAGTTTAATTCGACTTGGCAAACTCAAAATCAATTATAGATTAAGGCGTAGAGCGTTTTGTACGGGAAGTGCTGGCCCAGTTCCAGTCACTTAGGAGGCTCTCCCCTCCCCCTTTATTCCTGACAAATGGCAGTTTCCACACCTCCCAGATAAAAGACAGGGAACCTTCAAGAGCGTGACCCATTGGTGGGGCAGCTTTAAGAAGAACGGGTACGAGGTCTGTAGGAAGCGGGGTCCGGGCCTCATTCTGCCTGCCCGCTTACCCCACCCAGCTGCCCGCCCAAGTCAGCCCCTCCACAGACCACGCCAGCCCCATCTCCAGGGGTTTCTGGAACAACCTGGCTCTCCCGGCTTGGGTCGTGGCCCTCACAGCCCTTCTGACAGCTGGCCCTCCTTTGGGCGTGCAAGGCTGTATCCGACTGCAGCTGGTGAGCTCAAGACCAAGGGACCCCCTTGCTCGTGGGGGGCTGAGGCGGAGGGGAAAGTCCAGCAGCAAAGGCCATGCGGTGCCTGCAACAGGCGCTAAGCGTAGGGGAAACTGAGCCAGACGGGCTTGGGAGCAGTGACAAGTCCTCAGACAAGCCCCTGGCTAAGGGGCCATTCTTCTGACACTGCTGGGAGCTAGACGTTTGCTTTGTGGGGGGTGTAGGGGGGTAGGAGCCTTTATTTCACCTGGGGGCAGGTGGGAGGGAGCACCTGACAGAAGGCAGCGGGCAGGGCAGAAGGCGGGGCTGGTGTCTGGACGGGGACTGGGCCAGGGAAGGGCTGCCCGACCCGTAGGCCTATTGGGAAGAGGAAACTGAGGCCGGCCTCTGCTGAGACCTAACCCGAGAGGGTGCGGGTGGGCATGGGAGCTGGGTCTGGAGGAACGAAGGTGCCCTCCCTCCAGGCTGGACACGGAGCCCGGGTCCCTTCTCACTTTCCTCTTGTAGGGCCCGAGTCCCTCCTGGCTGACTGGGCCACGTGACCCCCAAACCTCACTGCTCCCACCCCAGAAGAAGGAGCCAGATCAGACAGGGCAGTGGACACGGAGCCTGGGGGAAGTTAGGGAATGCGGGGTGGAGTCCATGGTGTGTGAGGGGGAAGTATGCTTTCTACCCGGAACTGAAGAGAAAGGGCAAAAACGTTTTTCATGATCGTGTGAAAGTATCCCTTAGAACAGGGGTCAGGAAACTATGACTCCTGGGCCAAATCCGGCCTGCTGCCTGTGTTTGTAAATAAAGTTTTATTGGGACAAACCACGCCTTTTAATCTCTGTACCACGTACAGCTGCTTCCACATTACATCAGAGGTGAGCACCATATGGCTTCTACAATGCCTACTATAGTCACCACCTGGCCTTTATGGAAAACGTTCATCTAGCCCCCGTTTAGGGTGGCCTCTGAACTTGGGGGGCCCGTGCCTAGGCAGCAGGAGACCATGAGCTCACTGGGAGCAAGCTGAGGTCTAAGGAAAACACACTGTTCAGATGAGCTTCTGAAACAGACTGCAGCTTTTCTGTGTCTTGGGATCCAGACTCGCAGAGCCGAGGACCATGCAGACCCGGCTGTGACCAAGCGTGAGGACTGTTACTTGCTCACCAGCACGCCAGAGAGATGTCCGGCGATCTTTCCAGAGTTGGGCCTCTCGAAGAATTTTTCAGCGAGAGGGAGAGGGAAAGAGAGTATGCGTGCACATATATGCACACTGAAAGAGCACAGGCACATAAGCTGTGTTCTGGGCACCACGAGGTCTGCACAGTCCACCCGCTCACTCCCTCTGAGAGCAGCTCTGATGGGTGGACAGCATGCAGACAGTGGCTACTTGAGGAATCAGAGAAGTATACAATGGCAGGTGACCTGGGGAAGGAGAACAGAATTCAAAGTACCAGCAAAGCAGTACCCCCACCTGGTCTTCAGGCAGCCTGAAACTGAGCGCAGGTGACAGGGAGGGCCCGAGAGATGGCCAGGAGGGGTCCTCACATCCAGCCTGGGCAGTGAGAGAGGGGATCCCTGACACTCAGACAGCGGGGAGATCTCCGTGTGTTTCTCTTTTCTGTTTCTTTTCACCCCAGCCCCCAGGCAAGCCTGCTGTGGCAGTGGTGCCATGGAGAGCCCGCAGGTGCCTGAAACTCTGAGGGGGTAGAGGGCCCTTCCTCTGCAGTCTCTAGAGAATGGGCACGCGGACAGCACAGAGCCGCAGGGAGCTGCATGGCACTCCTGGAGGTTTTGCACCCAGAACCAAGATGGGAACCACAGCACAGAGAAGGTGGCTGGAACTTGCAGCCGGAGCCCCAGTGAATCATTGCCCACGAAGACAAAAAAAATATCAACACCCACCATAGGATTTAAACAAGACCCAGAGTCTCACAGCAGGAAGATAAGTGTCCAGGATACAGAAGCACACAGCACAAGGGCAACGGGAACATCTCAGACCTGAGACTTCGCCACTGACACGACTCGAGTGCTAGAATGAGCGACGAGGCTAAGGAGGCTGGTTTTGAGCCACGATGATAATGACAAAGCTCAAACGAGTAAATGAATGGACAAACAGAAAGTCTTGGAAGCAGAAGACAGCGAGAAGAGCCCAGTGGAATTCTGAAAACGGAGAAACATGGCAATCCAAATGAGAAACTCACTGGACGGGCCCAATAGGAGAATGGAGACAGGAAAGGAGGGCCTCAGGGAGCTCATCATCCNAGCCTCGGCGACCCCGCAGGGACCACAGGCCTGCTGTTCACAGACCTGGGGCCTCAGGAAATGGGGACAAAACAGTGCAGACACTACCTGGAGAAATCATGGCTGAAAACTACCCAAGTTTGGAGGAAAACGTAAACTTATCAATTCAAATCTCCAAAAACAAACCTCCAAAAGAACGAATCCAAAGAAATGCACACCAGCCATTTGGTAAGTGAACTGCTGGAAACCGAGGACGCAGAAAACAATCTGGAAGGAGGCCGGGGAAAGGGATGTGCGGCCTGGGCGGCTGTCTTTCCACCAGAGACCATGCTGGCAGGAAAGAAGCGGGACCCTGCAAGGCATGAGGAGAAAGAGCTGGGCATCTAGAATGTCGAACCCAGGGACAAACGTCCTTCAGGAAGGAAGGCAAAAGGGGCACCCAGGTGGCTCAGTCAGTGAGCACCCAACTTCAGCTCAGGTCACGATCTCACAGTTTGTGAGTTCAAGTCCCACATCAGGCTTGCTGCTCTCAGCACAGAACCCGCTTCAGAGCCTCTGTCCCGCCCCCCCACCTGTCTCCCGCTTGCATGCTCTCAAAAATAAATAAACTTTTTTTTTTTTTAAAAACCCACAAGAGATAAATTAAAATGAAATACTTTAAAAATGTTCAAATCAGTGACAAATTGGACTTCGTTAAAATTAAAACCATTTGCTCTGTGAAAGCCCCTGATATGAAGACACTAAGACTAACTGTGGACTAGGAGGTGAGGTCTGCAAATCACACAGTTGCACAGCCCTCAGTATCTTCATCTGTAAAATGGGGAAGTCATAGTGCCGACCCCACGGAGTTCCCCTGAGGACCCGAGGAGTCAGTGCGTGGAAAGCCCTCCCATGGTGCCCGCTGTTCCTGCTGCCCCCAACTGCCCCTCCAGACCCCCTCACCCCCTCCAACCTCCGCCCCCGTGCCCCAGGAGGCTGGCCTCCATGGATGGGCCGTGTCATCTGGACACCTGCCCTCTGGCTTCACTGGGTCTGGGGGCAGGGAGTCGGGGGCACCCCCAGTTCTCCTCTGCCCCTCCAGGTCCGGGAGTGCGCAGCTCCCTGTGGGGCTGGTCTCAGGTGCTCATGGGTTACCTGAACTGCCCCCTGCTTCCACAACTGTCCTTTCCTTGAAGGCTCTCCTGTGACCCTTGGGGCGGGGTCGGCTGTCTCCTACCATCCCGAGGGGCGCCCCAGATTCTACCTTCTTATCCGGCTCCATCCAAGGTGAAATCCACACACTGGGCTTCCCTGAGCTCAGGTTCGTCTGTTTCACCCTTCTCCGCAGGCCCTGGCTCATCTCTGCGCCAGGACCTGAACCCACGCTGCTCCCCCCCCTTTATCCAGGAACAGAGCCCCGCTCCCTGGAAGCCCCGCCGAGCTGCTGCCCGCAGCTCCTTACCCGCCTGACACAGTCCTCCTCGCTCACGCGCTCCTGAATCAGTCTGACGAGCAGTGCGCTGGGCACCGTCTAAAGGAAAGAAGACACACGGAATGAGAGCCGTAAGGACGTGTGACGGGCAGGCCGGCCGGGCTCAGCTGAGCGCTGGGGAGCTGGCTGTGTGGACACACAGGTTCTCCAGGCCCAGTGGCCTCTGTAAAGTCCAGCCCTCCCCCGCACCCTGTGCTCCCCAACACTGTGCTCACCGACCTCCACGCTCTGGCTTATCCCGCGTCCCCGCCCGGGTGCTCCCCTCCCACCCAGTGACTCTAAGTTCCCTCAGATCCCTGCCCACAAGCCGCCCTCCCCAGGACACGGCATCCTGGGCTCACAGGGCAGGGAGAGGATGCAGGGGGAGGAGGACAGAGGCTCTGGAGCCCTCAGAGTGCTTCTAGAAGGTTACGCCTGATTTCAGGAGGAGATTGGGCCATGTGGGTAAAGACGTTCCTAGGGAGACCCTTGGGGGGCCGCTTGATGGGTTGGGGACTCAGACACTCATGATTTGGGCCCTGGCCACCTGCTGAGTGACACTGGACGAGTCTTCAATACTCTGAGCCTCAGTTTCCTCACTTGTAAAGGAGACGAAGACGAGGTGCTTCCAAGAGCTACCGTGAGGATAAAATGAGACAACACCAGGGCTCGGCGCCGAGGCCAGGACCGCCCCTGAGCACCCTCGATGCACCCTGCACGCTGCCCCCTCAGCACGGGTCTGGACAGGCAGCTCTGCTCAAGGGGAGCATGAGGCCTGGTCTGTGTGGCCTCCCCGTGTAGTGCACGGCCCCCGCTCACGCCTCTGACGCGGGACGTGGGAGGTCAAAATAAATTCCAGACACGCAGGCACGCTTCTGGGGGTGGGGGTCGGGGTCTGGGAGCAGAACGCAGACCCACCCTCAGCACCGGGGCTCGCGCCCCCACCCCTGCCCAGGGCTGGCTCCATTCGCGGTCAAGCGTCCCACTCTTGGCTACATCGTGGCTGCTGGGTGACCTTGGGCAAGTCCTGGCCTCTGTAGGCTTCACACACCTCACGCAGAGAAACGAGCGACAATTCTGTAGTTTCTCCTTTTATTTTTTTGTCCCTCATCCACACATCCTGCCTCCCGTAACGCAGAGCCCCCCAGAGTTCCTTAAGGAGCCACCCTCTTGCCCTTCGGCCTGTATAGTTTCTGTGGGGCCAAGCCCACCGTCAGACACAGAGGGGGGCCTGATTGGTCCAGGCTGACCAGTATATCCCACCGCTGGCGACTGCGATTGCTTCGGACGCTGCCCCTGCCCCAATCCCGGCCAAGAGGCATCAGGCCCAGGATGTGGCGTGCAATCGTCAGAGGCAGGAGCCCTTGCTTTCCAGTGGATCCAAAGCTGAGGGGCTGGAGCCGCAGCAGGCACTTGGCACGAGGGGGTCGTAAGGGCACAGGGCCAGCACGAAGGACACCCCAGGTCTCGGCCTCAGGATGGCCTTTCCAGGATGTGGAATCGGAAGAGGAAGACAGAGCAGACGGCAGGACACTGATGGAGGGGGCGCCTCTGAGGAGCCTCGGACCTGTCTGTGTCCGCCGGAAAGTTCTGGGGCCACCGCGGTTTCTACCGAACCGACATCGGAAGTCAAGAGCAAGCGTGAGCAGGAGAGAGAGAAGGAATGCACGCGTGACACGCTGAGAAAGAGGAGGCCAGAGAAGCGAGGGGCGAGAGGGGAGCGAGCGGCATCCAGCCCTGGCTCGGGCACCTCCAGGGCACCTGTGTCCTTCCATCTGCCCTCTCCCTGGTCTTGCCAACGTCTTGCTCAGGCCAGTCATCCCACCCCCCCCCCGG
>NW_027530625.1:8777305-8777553 GCF_008692635.1 Crocuta crocuta
GGGTGCCCACCCCTGGAGGGCTTGTGCGAGCGCAGGTCACCGGCCCCACGCCAGGGCTTCTCAGCCAGCGGGTCCAGGGTGAGGCCGAGAAGCTGCATTTCTAACAAGTGCTCAGGGATGCTGAGGCTGCTGGTCCGGGGACCCCCCTGGAGCGCCACTGTGTTAAAAGCGAACTCCAGCACCCAAGAGCCCCACCCCGCTTGGGAGAGGCTACTGGCGGGGACTGGGGGGCGGGGGGGCGGGGGGGT
>NW_027530625.1:8777622-8787875 GCF_008692635.1 Crocuta crocuta
GATCCTTTCTGCCCCACCCCATCTTCTCAGCTCTCCTGGGGAAACGTCCCCCAGCTGGCCGGAGAGGGAAGGGGGTCAGCGGGGGAGGAGCAGCCCTTTCCTGTCCCCCCTCAACCCCAGGCAGAGCCAGTTTTCATCCTGAGGCCCGTTTCCCTTCGAGATGTGTCTCCGTCCCTGCCGACACCCTTTCAANCCAGTCAAAGAACAGGGTTGAAAGGAGACAGGTCCAGATGGGGTACAGCACCCGCAGGGCTGTGCCCGGCAGGGGACAGGCCCTGGCTTTGAGCACAGCCCCTCCTGGGGGCCCCTGCCGCGCGCCGCCTTGGCGCTGTCTCCGTGCCAGCTTTGATGTGTCACGTCAGCAGCGGGGCTTCCGGGGGACGCTTCTCGGAGTCCCTGCCAAACTGTCTTCGTAGGACTCGGGCCCCCTCCTCCCAGAGCTCTGCCATGCTCTCCCACCCCAGTCCCGCGAGGCCTGGCTTTGTGGGCAGGCTCGGGGACAAACTGGCAGAGCCCAGCGAAGGCCCAGATCAGATGCTGGCCCCTGGCCCCTCGTCTCCCGGCTTTCTTGTCATCAAGGCAGAGTCGGCCACACTGGCTCCTGGCTGGACCTCACTTCCCCTTCCAGTTCCCGCTGCGCGGACCCCGCCACCCATGTGCTGACCTCAAAGGGGCCGTTGTCCCCTGAACCACGGGACGCTGGGCTGCTGTTCACAGGTGGCCGGTGTGGTGGAAGGTCAAACCCTGGCTCTGCCCCCTGAGGGCCCTCACCTCACTTCCCACCCCTGGGCATGGGCGGATGTGGTCCCAGCCCCGGGTCCCACTCTCCAGGCCCCTCCTGTCCCTGTGTCGCCTTGAGTGACAATTGCTCAGGAGTCAGAGACATCTGAGTCTGCAGGATGAACTTGCACCTGGAGCAGAGGCAGGAGGGGGGTCGTTGAGACCCCTTGTCTGGCCCCCCCGGGGGGCCCCCTTCCTCCTACCGGTCGGTGCTGCTGGTGGGGGAGGGAAGCCTGCACTTGGACTTGAGCTCGAGTAAGACCTGGGCAGAGAATCTTTAACAACAACTCTCATGTTATAGTTCCTGCTGCTTCTCGGGGCTGTCGGCACAGGTCTGGATGGCAGGCACTCCCGGAGCTGTGGAAGCAGGCCCTGGGCCGAGTCTGCAACGGGCCCTCATCACGTGCCACGGGGCCACAGAGGGAGGTGGCCCAGCAGGGACCCTGTGGTGGGAAAGGCCAATGAACTTCACCGTCGCCTTGAGTGGCTGACAGGGGACACGGGACACCGGGAGGGCCCTGAGCCGCGTGGCCTCCAGGGCTCGGAGCAGCAGGGTGGGAGAGGGGGTGGCGAGAGTTGGCGGAGGGCAGCCGGGGAGCCCCCAGCCATCCTCCGTGTACTACGCGCCTGTGTGCACGCAGAGGCAAGAGTTCTTTTATTTGGAAACTAAAGAAAACGGTGACTCTGGCAACTGGACGCTTGGGCACATGGGGTTACACCAGATTTTAAACGTGTAAGCAGAGCTGGGGTTAGTAAATAACACTGAAGCGAGAAAGAACCCAGCTCCGGATCCTTCCTCTCTGACCCACAGGCCTTCAGAGTCTGGGTCACTTATTCATTCAACAAACACAGGCTGCTCTGCTCTAATGCAACAGCCACGTTCCGAAGAAAACTTGACCTGGGCATGATTGTGCTGTAAGAGTAATAATGGTGACGAGAAAGGGGAGTGGCATTTGGGGTGGGTTCCCAGGGGCCACGTTAGAATTCCCTGGGGAGCATTTGAAAACTCCGGTGCCTGACCCCTAGTCCCCGGGATTCAGACTAAACAAGTCTGGCAGGGTCCACGTGAGCCTAATGTGCTTCGAAGATCGAGAACTTCTGGACCAGGCAGTCACTCAGGTGTGTTTGCAGGTGTGTATTTTCCTGTAGGGATTTCAATAATAAAGCTCCCCCTCCCCCACCTGCCTCCCCCCAGGAGAAATGAAGCCATTCTGGAATAGTCACACTCAGCTCCTGCTGCAGAGATTTATCCTGGCAGCGCGGGCCCCCTTCACCTTCCTGCTGCCTCCTGTGTGGTTAGAAACCGACGGGACTCGGCTCTGTTCCCCTGACTTCCCAAACCCCAGCAGGGCCTGCACTGGGCCACAACCAGCCCGGACAGCAGGGGCCTCCTTCACTTTCCCGGCCTCACTCTGGCTCCCCGCCCTGCCCCCGGGGCCCCTCACCTGGGGTTTGGAAGGAGGGTCGGCCTAGCGAATGACCAGAGCAGGCAGATGAGGGGCGAGGATCTGGCAAGACGGGGTAAACTGAGAGCAAATGTGGCCGCGGTCAAGGTGGAGAGGAGATGAGAAACACCTGCCGGGGGGTAGGGTTTATACCCAGAGTGCCCTGGGGCCCGAAGACCGCGAGAAAGCTCCTCCTCCTCGGGGTTTAGCCCCGACCAGATCCCCTTGTGCCCCGCCGAGCCCGCTCTGCACACGCCTCCCCAGAGCTGGCCGGGCCCTGGGGCCCCCTGACCGACTGGCCCGTGCAGACCCCCTTTCCTGAGCACCGGGCCGTGGTGCTGCTTCTGTGGGCGGGTGAGCCAGGGAACAGGGTGGGGACCAGGATGTTAATGAAGTGGCCTCAAGGAGGCGGCGAGGGGCCGCGGACGGTCCCGATTCCGGCTGCAGAGCGCCAAGCAGGAAGGTGGTGCCTCCATCCGGGGCCCCGGAGTCACTGTGATCGCCACCCCCGTCTCCTCTTCTGGCCCCCACTGTCCCTGCTGTGGGGCCGGGCTCTGGGGTAGGCCCCACCCCGCCCTCGCCCTGGCCCGTTACCCACAGGGAGGGTGTGAGGGGAGGAGGGAGGCCTGGAAACACTCAGCAAACACAGGGACGCCCCCTGTTCTCAGCCGCCTTCCCTCACAAACAAGCCTGAGTCTCCAGAAAGAACGTCCCAGAGGGCGCGTCCCTGCGGCTCTGGTCTGAATGCACGTGTCCCCCAAATTCACGTACTGAAATCCTAACCCTCAAGGTGACAGTATGGCGGTGGGGACAGCTTTGGGAGGTGACTGGGGGGGGAAGAGTGGAGCCGTCACCAGGGGGCTTAGTGCCCTTATTCAAGAGACCGCAGCCACCTCCCTCGTCCCTCCGCTTCGTGAGGACAGAGCGAGAGACGGCCCCCGCCAGACGCCGAACTCCAGACCCGGGAGAGATCAGCCCTGTGTTTCCAAGCCACCCCGTCTGTGCTATTTTGTTACAGCGGCCCCGAGGGACTGAGAGATCCGCTTACAGCCCAGGGGGCACTATGAAGAAATATTTCTAAGTTTCTATTTGGAGTCAAGAGAAACAGCAGACGCAAGCTCTATGCTTCCCTTGGGGAAACAAAAGTTTCAGATTCCGGGGGTTGGTGAGATTTTAGGAACGGGACAGCCAGTGCCCTGGGGTGCCAGCCACAGATGCGTGTGAGGGAGCCGGAGGGGCGGGGAGGGCGGCCCCTGCACGGCCGGGGTCCTGGGGTGCAGGCGCCGGCTCTTTCCACCCCGGGGACGGCTGGAGGGCGGCCCTGAAACGCCTGCCCGGCCCAGCTCCAAGCTCTGTGGACCGAGCCCCTCCTTTCGGCACCCCCGTGATGGGGTGACCCTGGGAAGCACAGGCCCGGGGCCGCTGACCAGCACAGAACGGCCACCTCGCACTGGTAACAACCCCTTCGTGCCACAAACCCCTCGCCTCCACGCCCCCCAGGACACGTGCGCTGCTTAAGAATTCTCTCCTTCCTGGGGCGCCTGGGTGGCTTAGTCGGTTAAGCGTCCGACTTTCGCTTAAGTCATGATCTCGCGGTTCGTGGGTTCGAGNGCTGATAATGCCTCCTGGCACTTGCAGCCAGAGAGGAAAACTCTCGTGCTACCAAGTTCTCCACGGTGAGAAGATTGCTATTCAGATGTTTGCACAGCCACATCGCCTGAAGAAGAGCAAGAGAACGTTTTAGCGGACGCTGCAATTAAGAGAAGGCCGTGAAAACGCCCAGGCCCTTCCGTATTCTACTAGAAAGACTGGCCATGGGAAAGCATAACTGGTTTCTGGCTGGAAGGAGGCCACCCAGGGGGACAAGCCCACAGAGTACCCGCCCCCCCAAGCCCCGGCCTGAGGATACCGCTTGAGTGTTCTTTATCCAGCAGCCAGTGACGACTGGGAGCTAGACAGCCACACGCCCTCTCAGCCCCTCGGGGCCACGGAAGGTTTACCGCAGGAAATGCGGGGACAGGACCCAAAACGGGCCACAACCATACCTGTTCATTTTTTTTCTTAGATCGGGAAATGATGTGGCCAAATGAACGTTTAGTTCGTTGATGACTATGTATAGTCTACAGGGAGGTATACATTTCAGGGAATAATAATGTAATAAAATGCCCTTAAAGGCAAGGTCACATGGATGGCCATTTCAGCTTCGGGATGATTCAGGAGGCCCGGAGGTCCCCCGGGACAAGCATGAACCTTAATTCTCTCTGTTCCTCCTGCTGGGAGATGTCGGTGGTGATACCCTGCAGGGCTCTGTCTGGATTTTACCTAATAGCATCTTATTGTAAAATTCGATTCTGCGTGTCCCCCACACAGTGGTCAGACGTGGGGATAGGGTGTTCACCAAAAGCTGAAAAGGCAGTGAACCGCCGTGGGCCCTGACCTCGCCACGGGGCAAAGTTGATGGCCTCGACCAAGTGGTGACTGGATGAAAAAAGTTGTCTGTGCTCAGGACGCTTCCTGAATTCCTCCAGAGGTTAGGGAAGATCTGGGACTGGGGTTAAGCACATGGGGGCCCAGAGTGCCAACGTCTCAAAGACAAAGGTCCTTTGCCGAAGGAGACCCCCTCCCCGTGAGTGACCTGACTCCGCCTTAACAAGGCTGGGGGGGAGCCTGGGGTGGGGGGCTGTCTGTCTCAGGGCAGAGGCCACCACCTCGGGAGACGCTTCAACGGGCTTCCGGGGCCTTTTCCCAGGAGATTCTGCTCAGGCAGGTCTGGAGGGGAGTCTGGAACCTGCCATCTTCCAAAGCACCCTGGTAATGCTTGTGGCTGCCAGGCCCGGGGGCCCCCGCTTCTAGCAGTAAAACAGTGTGTTAGGTGGGGGGAACCGTACATAGGAGGGAAGGCTGGCAGCCCGAGCCTAAGGAACACAGTAGGAAAACTACAGACAGACAGACTGACAAGCAGAAGGACAGAGGGATGGATGGATGTGCAGAGGGGTGGACAGAGAGACAGGACTTGAGGACACAGATGACTCCTGAGCACGGCGGATGCGGGCCGGCTCCTGCAAGGATCGGCCGCCCTCATTCATCCCTTTGCTGAATGAAGCCGAGAGCAAGCTCGCCAGGGGACACAGCCCACCGCGTCACCAAGGCCCGGAGCGCATGCTCCGCAGTGGCACGGCCATCAGGAAGAGCTGGCTGATGTTTACTAGCCAGGCTTTTATTTTATTTTATTTTATTTTTATATTTTTATTTATTTCTAGGGGAGAGAGAGAGAGACAGCGTGAGCAGGGGAGGGTCAGAGAGAGAGGGAGTCACAGACTGAAACAGGCTCCAGGCTCTGAGATGGCAGTCAGCACAGAGCCCGATGCGGGGCCCGAACCCACGAACCGCAAGATCATGACCTAAGCGACAGTCGGACGCTTAACCGACTAAGCCACCCAGGCACCCCTAGCCAGGCTTTTAAAAAACAGAGTTCTGGGGCGCCTGGGGGGCTCAGTCAGTTGAGTGTCTGGCTCTTGATTTCAGCTCAGGTCATGATCCCAGGGTCGTGGGATGGAGCCCCGAATCGAGCCCCGCATTCACTCTGCACTGAGCAGAGAGTCTGCTTAAGATTCTCTCTCTCTCTCTCTCTCTCTCTCTCTGCCCCTCTCCCCAGCTCATGCTCTCCCTCTCTCTCTCAAATAAAAAATAAGTAAAAGGCAGAGTTCTATGTCAGATGACTGAAACGTTAAAAAGTTTTGACACTCAAAAAAGGGAGTTTAAGATGAAAACTGTAGGCAGGGCAAAGCGCACCAGCTTGGGGACCAGGGCTGCCTCCAAGCAAAGACAAAGAAGGGGAGATGCAATGAGGTATTTGCTGTGTCTTTAAAGCTATAGTTAAAGTGGAATGAGACTCTTCAAAGCAACTATGGCAAAATCATAAATTCTGTGAAATCTGGGAGCTGAGAATCTACGGTGCCATTTCTATGCTTTTCTGATTGAACAATTTCATAATTAAAACTTTAAGAGTGCGGGGTGGCTCGGTCAGTTAAGCGTCCGACTTCGGCTCAGGTCATGATCTCACAGCTTGTGGGTTCGAGCCTCGCATCGGGTTCTGTGCTGACAGCTCAGAGCCTGGAGCCTGCTTCAGATTCTGTCTCCCTCTCTCTCTGCCCCTCCCCACTGCTTGCACTCTCTCTCTCTCTCTCTCTCTCTCAAAAATAACATTATTTAAAATAAAACACCTGAGGGGCGCCTGGNAAACACCTGAAGAGTGAATCTAAAGATTCCGGATCGAACGTGTCTAGACTCTGGTCTGCTTCTAGAAATTTATCCTAAGGATGTAACGAAGGGTGTGCGAAGACAGTGCCCACGCGGCCCGAGAAAACCCTGGAACATAGATCCCAACTGTTGAAATCATGCTCATCCCTGGACGGTTGCAGAATTATACTTCTGTGTTCTGTGCCTTCCAGGCTATGAGGCCCGCCTGCCGCCTCTCGTAATAAGAAAATAAGTTAAAGAAGCAGAAGGGAAAAGATGAAGGAAAGCTCAGTCGTGTCGAGAACCCGTGGAGGGGCGGCCCTACCCCTGCTCTGCAGGGAAATGAGATATTACGGCGTTACAACACTTAATTTGATGCACTTACTATAGTTGTTTTCCCCGAGGCGGGCGGACCTAATATTACAATCCTCGGCACTGTGGAATAGAAAGATTTGAATGTCACCGCTCGGTATGACAAAGCAACCTCGCTGCCCGCGGTACTCCGGGGGTATTCATTCCCCTCCTCCCTGGATTTCATTTTCTGCGAGTGACACGGTCGTCTGTAACCCAGCGGCTCAGAGATGCTCTCGCCATAGAACATGCTCTGTATGTTTAGAGAGGTAAGTGATCACCGAGATGGTTTATTTTTCTGTCTCCGAGGGGACATGGACACGGGTAACTTGTTTGCTGAACTAATAAATATCGAGAACAATTGGGATTTCAGACACCATAAAGCATTTTAAACAGGGACTCTGTCTTGGGGACACGCTCTCAAATAAAGCTGTATTTTATGTAAATCGACCTTCCAAGCTTTTTTTAAATATATATTTATGCCTTTTTATTTAGCAAATTGTACTCCCCATCATTTTACAGAGGGAAATTATGGGGTGGGGGGGAGGAAGCCTGGAGTGGCTAGGCCAGATTTATAAAACCCCAGATAGGAAAGCCTTTGTTTTCAAATGTGGGCATTTCCATGCGAATGGCTTGCTCCCTAGGACGCTGCAGGCTCTGGAAGGCTGTCGGGGCCCCACAGAATTCCTAAAGCCTGCGGACTACTGGTAAGTGCTGGCCCACCGGAAAAGACCAGACCAGCATCTGAGGAAAAGCGCTGGAAGGCGTGTTGTGCTCTTGGGGCAAAACAGGGTTTGGAACATGGTGTCTGGACAGGTGAATCCATGCTGACTCCTCCCAGCGCTACTCTGACCAAGCCACCCCCGGGCCCTAAACGTGGGGGGGCCAGGAGCACAGAACCGAGCCTGGGAAGGCAGACCTGGCCCCTCGCAGCTGCTGGCCTGAGCCCTGAGCCAAGGGGACCGTGAACAGGTGTGTCCTCCAACTCACCTGGGTCTCTGGTATCCACACGCAGAGCCCATTGCTGCCAGGCCGGGGGCGGGGGGGGCACCCGGTCCGTGCAGAGGACAGTGGACACGCGAGACTTTCAGTTTGGCAGTGGACACAGACAGGGAACTAGTATCCATCTGGCCCGTGATTTCATGATCAGCACACACCCGCCTGGGTGTAAATACAGGACCTTGTCCAAATTCACAGCACCTTCTCATTTTCCGGAAGGACACAGAAGGGCAGTTTAGGACAACTCACGATTCACTTGTTCGGCACTGGGGGAGGGGGTGGGGAGGGGGCTGAAGAGCAAAGCCAGGTGGAGGCCGAGCAGCTGAGCAGCTGCGTTAGACAGGAGCCTGGAGGGGGCAGCCCTCCTCTGCTCTCTCTTCGAGGACACGACAGGCTGACCCCGTGTCATAGCTTTTGCTGCGGCTTTGATGGGTCGTGTGTCCCCACCTGCTTTAGAGCACTGTCGTTTTCTACGTCTGCAAACACGTATAAAGCTGGTCCGTTAGCCCCGGTGATGTGTGAACTTGCTTCTGAGGAGCCCCGCGTCTTTCCTGCTGGCGATGGCGGTGAATCAGGGACGTGGGGGCAGGAAGGCCCAGCGCTGCCGGGCTCTAGCTCAGCAAACACCTGCACACGCTTTCCTCTCCGAGGCAGGCCTGGCCGGGACGCCTCCTGCCCTCCCCGGGACGGCGGACACAGCTTCCGGGTCCTGCTTGGCCAAAGCCACGGGAAGGGGGCGCCGGAGGGCCCAGTCGGGTTCCTGTGCCCTCCGCCCGGCCGCCTGTCTCGGATTCCAGCCACAGGCCTCGGCTCAAGCTCCTCAAAACTCAGGCCAGACCCAATGCGCCTCGGGGCCTGTGCAGGCTCGGGAGGAGCCGCACCTCGACGAGAGCGTTGGGGGAACAGGCTGACTCCCAAGTCGTGCGTTCATCCTGACAAAGTCCCGGGGCTCAGAGGCTGCTGGGGAAACCCTCCCCGCCCAGGCCCCCGTAAGTGGCACCCAAATTGTACACGTCTCTGCAAACGCTTTAAAAGGGGAACATCCACGGCCTTTCTCCCCACCTAATTTCTCGCACACATTTGTGTGATTAATTTCAGTTTCTTAAAATCTAATCTAACACCTTGGAACCCCAGCTCGGCTCGTGAGTAATTATTTATAAACAGTGTCATAAAAGGCTGCTTCGCTGCCAAGAGTAATCAACTTCTTCAAACCACTTCAAAGGAAATCAAAAAACCTTTCCATCCACAGATCCTTTTGAGGTTTAACTAGGAGCATGATTTAAAATTCACAAGAAAACCCTTAGGTATTGGAGCTCTAATACACAGCTTTCTTGGACAAACGTTTGATAAAAAACGCAACATACCATTATATACACCATCACCTGCTTTAATATTGCCCAGGGCTACTGTAAATGCTCACTTTGTACTAAATCTGCTTTTCTCGAGGCGAAGGGGCTGCCAGCCGTGTGCCGGGGGCTCCCCTCATTCCCTCCGGTGCGTGCTCACCAGGGTGAGTCCGGAGCCTTCTTTCAGTCTACACCAGCCACCGGCCACGTGAGCCCCTGCCTGCCCCACCCCGTGCCCAGTAAGCAGAAGTGCTGAGCGCCCAGCGGCCAGTAAACACGGGCCCCTGCGTGGCTGGAAGGAGGCGAGGCGGCCCTCCCTCACTAGCCCGGGAGGTGGAACTGCTCACTGGACTTCAGAGGGCCTCCGCTTGTCCACTGTCTTCTTCCAGAACACACGAGAGACGCTCACAAAAGCGTCTCTTCTGCCCAGCCTCCCTTCCTTCCGCCACGTTCTGTTTCAGTGGCAGGCGGTCACCTGGGCACAGGCAGGTGTCCCTCTCTGCTCTTCCTCTATGCGGTTGGGACTTGAGCAAAAAAAAGGGCAAAGACGTTCCAACATCCCTAGGAGCCGCCAGCCCCAGGCCCGGCAGAGGCGGTGGGGGCTGCGGGGAAAAATCCACCACCCAAAACAGTGGTTACTAGCATCTGGTGGCTTCTACTTGCTGAGAGAGCATGGGGCCAAAAACCTTGATCCAGCCATTGAGGAGGGCAGGGGGCCGGCGCCCCGCTAGAGCAGAAGAGGCTCTTTGACCGCCCCCCATCCCCGCTTGTCCTGTGGGGACAGCCCCCAACATCATCGGCTGCACGGAGTCTAAAACAGAGACATGGTGGTGAAGTGGTAGTTGACACTGCAGATTCATCGTGCACACAGAGAGGCAGGATTAAGTATAATGAGAATCTGCCTTGAATCTCAGCTCTCGAATTTCAGGCTTCAGGCTGGCGGTTTGAGAACACAGGACACGGCACGCATGGCCCAAAGTGAATGTTTCAAAGCCGCAGGACAGAGCAGCGCTGCGGCCTGGCTCCTGAGAGCTCAGATGGCTGTTATTACCCGGCACAGTTTCTAATTTAGAAGGATCTCGCAAAGGGTCCC
>NW_027530625.1:8788067-8798383 GCF_008692635.1 Crocuta crocuta
CCAGCTCAGTCACTCAAGCGCACCCAGGTTACAAATGAGTAAACTGAGGCCCAGACAGAGTAACGTTCTCTCGCTGTTTCTTTACAGCCCGGCGGGAGTTCTGACCATCACTGAACCGAAGGACCCCTGGCAGCGGCCTGGCAGGAAGGGGGCCCTTCACTGAACTCGCTTTTACGTTACCTTAGCTCTTGCTTTGCTCCTATTCGACTTCGACTTTGCTTTTAAGTTTTGCTTTGATTTTACTTTACTTTTGCTTCTGCTTTAACTTTGCTTTGCTCTATGATGTGGTGGTGCCGGTACAAGAGAGCTGAACAGGGCAGGCTGCTCCCAGCATCCAGACTCGGAGGCGGGGGAGGCGGTNCATGCCGCGTGATAAACAGCCAATCAGAGAAGACAGGCCTCTTAGAAGAGTCCCCGTGGGAAGCGAATCCCAGCAGGAACACACGGCTTCTCAAGGTGGGGCTCCCGGTGCACACCGTCTCCACCTGGGGCACGTGGGCTCACAGCCAACATCAGTTCTCAATTCTGCCTAACCAGAGGCTCAGAAAGGGGCGCTGTCGTGCTCTCCACGACCCATTCTGCTTCAGTTGGTGAACCGGCCCTGGGACCCAAGCCTCCCCTCACTCGGATGCTCGGATGCTCGATGCTCGGTGGCCAAGCAGGTGAGGCGGCGGGATCGGTGGGCGGGGCATGCCACAAAGGCCAGGTGTGCCTGGTGCACCTGTGCGCCTGGGTCTCCTCTCCCTCACCTTCTCTGTTGTTGGCTCTTAAAACTACTCAGCATCCTCTCTCCTCTGAGGCCCGTGAGTCCCGCCATAGGGGGAACCCTCATAAAGGCCTCAGCCCCTCTCAGCTGTGCCAAGCGCTAATTTCACGGGCACACTGGTATCGCCTTCAAAGCGGCCAGGGCTCCAGTGAAAAGAAACATCAAAGCTCCCAGATACCAGTTCTCCCTGACAGCTCACACGGGACAGGAACACGGGGGTGGCCAAGTGACAATCGATCCAATCAGTGGCATGGATGATCCTGGGGTAACAATTACCCGCAGCACAGACAAGAGCCTTACTACCCCCCACCAATACGGACATTATGGTTACAACCAACGGCCTCCCTATGGCTACTACTGATGGAAACAGCAGCAGCTACCATTTACTCTGTTAACGTGACAAAAGTTTGTATCTTCTGTTGGTCATAGTTTTTACATCTGATTTCAAAGAGGATTATTAACTTTTGGAACTTATTTTTAGTTTGTTTTTTTTTTAATGAGTTCTTACCAGAGACATCATGGTTGCTGGGAATAAGTATGCCCCTAAAAAGGTTGTGGATTATATTACCTGACTTCTACCTCAGATTTCTTCTTTGTTTCATGATTTAACAGTGCTTTGAACTTGGTGTGTGTTTTCTTTGTTTGATCTCCAGGAGTTCTGTCTTTGTTTTACACAGAAATAAAAGTTTCTGTTTGGCAAAAGTTTGGCAAATCGACCGTGGAATGGAGTGCCCCTCTCTCCTCTCTAGTTCTGCGCCCTGGCTTTGGGTCTAGCCGACCTGCACGTGGGCCAAGAGTGGGGGAACCCTGGCGCTCAACTAACGGGCCCCAGTAATGAGACCGTCAGGAAAACCCAAGTGCTGCATGTCTAGGTAGACCAGAAACCAAACATACGCCTGACAAGCGGAGCGATCACAGAGTTTAAACCCAACAGGCGAGATCAGGTGGGGCACACAAAAGCATCAATAATTGATTCCATGGGGGGGCGCCTGGGTGGCTCAGTCGGTTGGGCGGCCGACTTCGGCTCAGGTCATGATCTCACCTCTTGTGGGTTCGAGCCCCGCGTTGGGCTCTGTGCTGACAGCTCAGAGCCTGGAGCCTGCTTCGGATTCTGTCTCCCTCTCTCTCTGCCCTTCCCCCGCTCGCACTCTATCTCTCTCAAAAAAATTAACAAATGTTAAAAATTAAAAAAAATAATTGACTCCATGGGCCTTTCGTTTTAATAACTTGGCAAGAGAATTTCTTTAGCTGGGCCCCCAAAAGACATTGAGGCATTTTTCAATGAGCCGCCACCCCACGTTGTCAAAACCCCTCCCTACCAGGTTCAGACCGCCCTTCGGACCCAGGGAGGGCAGAGTGGTTCACAGCTACTGGGCAGGCATGGGGGTGGGGGAGGTAAAGGGAGAGGGGCTCATTGAGGGCTCACCATTACTGTTGTCTCGTTGCAAGTGACTGATCATGAATGGGATGGGATCCTCGGGCTGGTGGATCAGGAGTTGCTCCAGCATGTTCTGTGGGCACAGGGCAGACACCCAGGTAGTTAACACCTGCACGGGCACCAAGGGGCCTGGGCTCAGGTGGCCCAGCACCCTGGTCACTACCGATACCAGCTGCAGGGCCCGATCTCTCCACTGCACCCAGCAAACATGCCTTCAACTTGGAGCCCAGCCCCTGCTGCAGCTGGCATCGACCTGGGTCCCCACGAGCAGAGGAATGAGGGAAGAGTCATGTGGGTATCACCGCAGAGGCACATGGAGGGACCACACCCCAGACGGAGCACAGACAGGCCCTCTCACCTCAGTCCCTTTGGGCTCCCCGGACCACCCTCCTCTCAGTTCACCTCGTGCACCATGTTCATTTGCCCCTCAGAGTCTTAGCAAATGCTGTTCCCTTATCCTGGGACACTGTTCCCCAAGTCCTCAGCTCTCAGTGGAAACATATGTTCCTGATCACACTCACTAGATAAATCCTGTCCTATGCTCCTGCCAGCCCCCATACATCCGTTATTGCCACATCCTTGTCTCAGTACTAGGCACACAGTAGGTGCCCGAGGCCAAGGTCTGCTGGCTGACACGGTCATCAGTGCTACCTGTGTCCCTCCAGCATGGAACAGAATGTGGACCAGCCAGAACAGTTACTATCCTGGGGTAGCCTGGCCACCTAATTCCAAGAAAAACCAGCTTCTACGGTCCCAGAACAAGAGCCACGGAAATGAACTAGGTAGCAGATAGGGGCTGAGCTGGCGCGGTTAAGGAGCGTCCTTCAGGGACAACCTGGGAGGGGCTTTTGCCTTGCAGGGGCAGAGGGCGTGTGCAGCGGAAGAGAGCGCGGAGCTCTGAGAAAGCCCCAGCTCTGCTCTGCACCTCGCCAACAAGTCCCTTCCCTTCTCTGAGCCTCAATTTCCCCAGCTGGTGGCATCCCAACTGGACTAGCTGGCTCTCACTGCTGAGACAGTGTGAGATGGTGTTGGCTGCTTCACGGATGAGTGTTTTTAATTTCACTTTTATTTTATTTTATTTAAAAAAAATTTTTTTTTTTAATGTTATATTTATTTCTAAGAGTGAGAGACAGCGTGAGCAGGGGAGGGTCAGAGAGAGAGGGAGTCACAGACTGAAACAGGCTCCAGGCTCTGAGCTGGCAGTCAGCACAGAGCCCGACGCGGGGCTCGAACCCACGAACCGCGAGATCATGACCTGAGCGAAAGTCGGACGCTTAACCGACTAAGCCACCCAGGCGCCCCTTTAATTTCACCTTTAAATAGTTATGTATCTAATGTGCGTGCTAGAAAACCTACGATTTCAAGGATATATAGCTCAGGAAGAGGTAATATTGTTTAATTTTTTTAAAGGGGTTGATTTAAAGAAGTGATTAAATTAGGGGCACCTGGGTGGCTCGGTCAGTTAAGCATTAGACTTCAGCTCAGGTCATGATACGGCAGTTTGTGAGTTCAAGCCCCATACTGGGCTCTGTGCTGACAGCACAGAGCCTGCTTGGGATATTCTGTCTCTCTTTCTCTCTGCCCCTCTCCTGCTCATGCTCACAGTCTCTCCCTCTCTCTCTCTCTGTCTCAAAAAGAAATATTTAAAAATGATTAAGTTAAAGTGGAAACACAGTGATAAAATTTCATGGAATACTACACCAAAAAGAAAGAAGGGCAGGTAAAAATGGATGAAACCCAAATAAGGCCTGCAGTCTAGTTCATGGTCTCCTACCAATGTCAAAGTCCGTAGTTTCGTTAGATGGTATTACCGGGGCGAGTTGGGGAAGGGCACATCAGAACTCTGTACTATCTTTGTAACATGCTGCGGGCCTAACATTGTTTTAAAATAAAAAGGAAAATGGTGAAAACCAGGGAGGGAATGCACATATGACTATGGACTGGAAATGCCGGACTAAAAGCTTTTTCAGGCCGCTCCTTTCAACAATCAATCTGAGATACACCAGGTTCCCTAGAGCGGACCACAATCCCCCCAGGGGCCGGCCCCACCCTGCCCACCAGCAGATGACTTGTAACTCCGCTGGCCATTTTCTTTTCTTAGATTGGCCCCTCAGTTGTAGAAAAATCTCTCTCCCTCTATCGGTTAACGCGTTCCAAAGGAAGCATACGCTTGCTGGAGAGAGGGAGGCTCGGGGTGGGTAGCGTGATCTCTGCTGTCACACGTGCTGGTCAGAGGCTCAGACGAGCACAGGCATCGCCACAGTGGTGCCGCTGGGGATAGGGCAGATCTGGACGGGCAAATGCTCTAGAAACTGGGCTCCGCCTCCTCTTTGGCCCTCAGAACCTCTGAGTGGCAGAGTTCTCCCAGTCCAGCTCTAGAAAGCCTCTGCCTCCAGGAGGTGCAGAAGGGCAACCAGAGGGCGCAGGGCTTCGCCAAGGGTCATACAGGGAGTGGGGCCCTAGTCAGGTCAGAAACCCAGGATGGGCGACTGGGAGCTGCCGGGAACTCCTGACCTGAAGGAAGAAGGGACATGTGGGAAACGCTCCTGCCCGAACCACAGGACGCAAGGCCGCTGTCCCAGGAGGTGGCCATCTCAGGACACTCCCCAGCTCAGAAACCAACATTGCAGACAGACGGGGGGCTGTTAGCCCCGAGGAGCCCCCTTGGAGATCAGCTCTTGCAACCCAGCATTTCATAGCTTCGGGAACAGGAAAGAATGGGACTTGGTCCAGGCCACTGGGCCAGCTGGCACGGAGCCATGACCAAATTCCTGGTCAGGTGGCCTGCCCCTTTCTTCCCTCCTGGGTCCGCAGGACAGGGGCAGGGGGCGTCCTCCGACCGAGGCATCCCTCCGGGTCCCAGCGGTACAGGAGTCAGACACCCCCGCTCCCCGCCCCAGCTGTGGGGTCGCAGCCGAGCACTGCTACCGCGACAGAGGCTCCTGGCTGGCGCCCGGTGTCGCGGCAGGGCGGGGCTGCCCGGGTCACCTGCATCAGCTCGAATATGTGGTTCTCCTCCCCGTATCGGGGCATTTCGGGGGGTATGCGGTGCGGGGCGGTGGTCGCGTCCATGGCTCCGTGCGGCGCGCCCGCTCCCTGGAGACCGCCGTCGCTAGGGCCGCCGCGCCGTCGCGTCATCAGCGCGCGCCCGCTCCCTGGAGACCGCCGTCGCTAGGGCCGCCGCGCCGTCGCGTCATCAGCGCGCGCCCGCGGGCCCCGGAGGCTGGAACCGGCCTCGTTCCCGGTCCGCGCGCTCAATCGCCGGGGGCAGGTGCTTCCCTGGGGGCAGGTGCTTCCCCGTGGCGGCCTCGCAGTGCCGTCTGTGCGTCTCGGGGTGGGGGGCCTTCCAGCCTTCTAGGACCAGGGGTGCCCCTAGGAGGGCCCCAGGTGCCGAGACGCCCAGGGGGCACGTCGGCCCTCCGAGGGGGCGGGAGGCGGGGCGTGCGCTAGTCCTGCCATCGCACCCCGGCCTGGGCCTTGGGCGCTCCGAGGGCCAGCCCGGCGCTGCTCTCTGGCCCTCAGTTTTCCCATCTGTAAAGTGAGTACAGGTCCGGGAAGGCTGTTGAAACGGTAGGGGCGGTCCCTGGGGCGGCCGGGAAGGCTGGGGCTCGCCGGGCGAGGCAGGGCTGCCACGTGACCCGATTGCTATGNGAAGGAGCGCTTCGAAAAGCGACAGTCCCCAGTGGAACTGGAGCCGCCTGCTATGGGACGCAGCGCTGAATGGGGAGCTCCGGCTTTTGTCTGTTGTCATTTTTAGAAGGTTTTTGAGCTGTGTTCTTAACAAAACTATGGGGTACGTCCATTATGGACCGGGCGTCTGGCATTTACAATACAGATCGCCCTGTGTGCCGCTCCTGGCCCCACCTCTGTGAGCCTGCTCTATGCCTCACCTCTTCTGCGAAGTGGGGATTATGTAAGGATCCCATGAGCTAATATGCCTGAAGTATGGGTTACTGGCATATATTAAGTGCACAATGCATAGGGGCTACTATTAGTAATATTTCATTTAATATTTGCACCAGCCCCAGAGATAAGTACCTTCATGCCCATCTTACAAAGAAGAAATTGGAGGGTCAGAATGGTGAACAAGTAGTGGAGCGTATGACCTGGGGCAAGTCATTTCCCTTTTCTGGGTCTCTTTTCTCATCAGGTATAGATCATGTAGCATTAGCATCAGAAGCCCGCTGGAAGTTCTCCTAATCCAAATGGCCCTGTTTTACAGAGAGATAAACTGGGGTCCGGACAGGGGGAAGTTCTTGGCCAAGTTCACTTACTAATCAAAGGCAGAGCCAGGGCAAGTGTCTTGACTCCCAGCCAAAGCCTTTCCCACCAGCCACTAAGTGCCCAGAGACATGCCCTCCAACCGTAAAACGCTGCAGATCGGCCTCTTCCCCTCAGAACCGCTTCCTCAAAGCGCAAAGCACGCACACCTTGGTTGGCTTGTCAAAGCCAACTGCAAAGACAGCAGGGGAAGAAAAGGAAGCTGTCTCCCCCTGAACAAAGAACACACAACCAAACCTGCAATTTGCACTGGAGAGCTTCAGTTTGCTTCCTGGACATTTCTGAAATGACTTGCCTTTCTCCTCATTTATTTTAAGCCCTAGGCGCTTTTCATACCATGATTTAATCTTCTTTAGCAGCCTGGAAAAATACAAATCAATTAAAGCCTAAAACCTATTGGGTAATCATTTTTTCCTTCCTCCTCCCCCAGATCGAGAAGTGCCTGCACCCTGCGCCTTTCATCCAGACTAATTTGGCTGCAGTGACTCGTTCAAGGGACGATCGCTTTGGATAGCTTATTACAGCTGTTCTCACAACATTCCTGGAGTGCATGTCAGAAGTCCCTAGGATCAAGAACCAAGTCAGTTTTGCTCTCAGGGGCTCTTGGGGCCACCAGCCGAGGCCGAGCTGTATCCTTGGAGAAGCTGACAGCCCCAGGAAGCCCCAGGAGGGTGGCAGGGAGCCAGACACGCAGGGCAGGGCCCTGAACACTAGGGGCGGGGGAGCAGAGAACAGTCTCCTGCAAGCGGAAACGAGGCCCAGGGATCCAGCTAGGGTATGACCCCCCAGGGGGTTCGGGCAGCTTTTCAGGCTTTGGGTATCGCCTCCACCCCAGCCACCCACTCCCAGCCCTGGTCAGTCTGATGTCTGGCACGTCTGTCTCTGTGGACCATCACGGAGGAAGGGAGGGAGGGATCCAAGATCCCAGACTTTACAAAATGAGGCAGAGCTGCGTGGGAAATCCTGGCTTGCCCACTTCTAGCGGGGTGACCTCAGCGCCATCGTCTGTCACGTGGGGATAATCGCGGTGCTTACCATTCACAGGGCGGTGGTGAGGACTTCATGCATGGCCAGGGTTCTCTCAGAGCCCCGTCGAGAGTCACTGCTGTCGGGGAGGGTTGGGGCGGGAGTTCAGGATCTCAACGAAGGCTGGAGCAGCGCGGCGCTCGTCTGCCCTGCACCCACCCACCTCCGTAAAGGACCCTCCAGCAGACTGTGCTTAGCCCTTCGTCCCGACCACGCCCATCCCACTGGCCTGCTTGCTTTTCTCTTTGGTAGCGCCCTTATCCAAAACAGTGTTGGTTTGCTCGCTCATCCTTACTGCCTGCCTCCCACTCTGAAAGATGAATTCCAGGGGGGAGAATCTTTCTGTTTGGTTCAGTGCTGTGTGTAGCCCAGCACGCAGAATCGGGGCTGGCATACAGGAGGCACTGCAGAAGGAATGAATGAACAAACGAACGAACGCATGAAGTGCTTCTCACCCCCTTGGCCTTCAGGGGTTGTCCTAGCTTTGCCTGATGCTTGGGGGTCCCCCGGGCTACCCTGCCCACTGCCTTCTGTGCTGGCTCCCAATTTTCCCATGTCGCCTCTCCTGACGCTCCAGCCCACCCTCCCCCCACCTCTCCTCTCCCGGAGCTCAAGCTTTCAGGGTGTGCACCTTGCCTGTCGTGGCATGCCCTGTGTGCCATTGTGTGCGCCCTGCCCTGTGTGATCACGGCAGCTTTCATTGCTCTGACAACCAGGCACTGCCGCCTTCCGGGCTCTGGGCAGTGCTCGCCCCGTCGCCCGAGGCTGGGAGGCCGACGCTGTTATTTCTCTCTAGCACGTTAGCACTCAGAGGCTCACCCGAGGCCGGCACAGGATTGGAACCCAGGACTAGGAGTCCAGAGCTTGGGTTCTTAACCACCAAACACAGCTCTGAGCATTATGGGGGAAGGCCAGACTGAAAGCACACACACACCCCCTCCCCAGAAACGCACCTGTGTGCTGTGCTCTGACGTGTCTAGGTCTTCAACCCCCCGAGTCACTTGTAAGCCCAGGGCCGAGAGTAAGGCAATTGCCTTGGTACGAAATGTGAAGGAGTGCCCCCCAAGCCCCAATAATCAAAGCAAATCACATTTAAAAACATCAAAACCCATCAAAAATCCCCTTCGGTCCAAAATTTAAAGACGAGATCAGTATTACTTGTTCCTTTTGCCTTGGGCTCCAGTATGGCGCGGCACCGGACCCCATCCCGTCTTTAAAATTCTGATACTTTGCAGATTCTTTGGTGTTAACTTTCATTTCTTTAAATAGTGCGTTAAATATTTTTACCTGGCTCAACTGCTGAGTTCTCTGGTGCCCCAGCTTTACCATGTCCTCCATTTGTGCTTCTGGGCGGGGGGTGGGGAGACCTGGGGGTGTTTGATAGACAGGAGGCCCTCACCGCACCCCCACTACCCTGGCTCCCCCTCTCACTCACCCACTTCCGGGAGGGGGCTGAGTCGGGAGGACGTGCCAGTGTCCGCAAACCCAGGCACCGTGGCTCCCAGGAGTGGCCTTGGCACTGCCTCCGAATGGGCTCTGTTCTATTCACAGTAGACCCCCTGAGGTTCACGGGGCGCCACTGTCTCGGGGCCCTTCCTGGCGCAGGTCAGCTCCCAGCCCTCCCCAGCTTCTCTGATCTGCTTGTTCCTGTCATGCCCTGGAGGCCAACTTCTGATCTGTTCTTGCATTTCCTTTGGTCCCTCTCTTTGCCGCAGAGATGCCCTCCTTGCTCCAGCCCTGCTCTGGGCTCCGGACGCTGAGGCCACACAGTGGAGAGAAATGCCTCCCCTCTCCCTCGGGCCCCCTCCTCTCCACCTGGGCGGGGCCTCCCAGGAAGCCTGGAATGTGTTCTTCCCCAGCCCCCCGCCCTCACCAGGTGTCCTGGCCCCTTCCACCTGCTACCAGCCCTAGACTTGGCCCAGCCTCCTCTGAGCCCTGTTCACTCGGGGCGTGTCTGGTGCCCGTGCCTCAAGGGTGGAGACGCAGAAGCCGGCGACCTAGGGTGTCTCGGACGCAAGCTTGCTGCGACACCCTGGACTGCAGTTAAGGAGAGCCGACGGACGAGGTCTCTTCCAGCTCTAGCATTCCATACGTCTGTGACCTGAAGAGCCCTTTGCCCTGGCTCGCTCAGCAAATTCATGATGTCACAGAGAGCAGAACCCACAGCCTTCTCTGCTCACGGAGGAGATTCTAGACGTGCTGTGGACTGCCTGAACCAGGGACAGTCTGTGAGGCCCCAAAAAGGGAGCACCCCCAGAGCGCTGATGTTTCCCATGGGGGCATTCCTTCAATAAACAGTGGGAGGCAGGGAGGAATCGTCGGAGGCCAGCCCGGCCCCGAGAATTGCAAGCCTGAGCTGAAGGCTCCTGACCCAAGCACAGAGCAGGGAGACTGCATCTTAGACTTGACAGTCCCATACAGGCACTAGCCCTGCTTGGCCCACTGGAAACTATCCCTAGAGTGTCCCACCGATTGCAAAGCGGCAGATATTTTAAAACAATTTGGTCCAAACCGATAGAAATCACAGATTTTACATGCTGTGGCACATCCCTGGATGCCCTCCGCTGCCGACGGCACGGGAAGGCACTGGAGTCCGTGGGTGTGGGTGTGGGTGTGGGTGAGGGTGTCCACAGCGTGGAGAAACTGAGGACCAGAGAAATCCTTGTCCACACTTGAGGGAAGGAAGTCACGGTCCACGGCAAAGAACGTGTCCTTGGAGGGAAAGGGGGCTTGGGTCAGGCTCCAGCGTGTCCTGGACTACCTAGGGGATCTGGAGTGGGCCCGGGGCCGGGGGTGGGGGTGGGG
>NW_027530625.1:8798512-8804384 GCF_008692635.1 Crocuta crocuta
GGGGGTGGGGGTGGGGGTGGGGCGGGGGGAGAGGGGCCGTGGGCCTGCTGGTCTGAGACTCCAAAGCAGGCTCCGCAGTCTGGCACCTGGGGCTTCATCGCTGTGTTCTTCCCGCAGATTCCCGTCGTCCTGTGAATGACCGCTGAGGAAGACCATGAATGAGGCAAAGGAGTCCCTGCGAAGCATCGAGCAGAAGTACAAGCTCTTCCAGCAGCAACAGTTTACGTTCATCGCCGCTCTGGAGCACTGCAGGGAGAACGCCCACGACAAGATCCGGCCCATCACCAGCATCGGACAGGTGGCACCTCGCGCACTGGCCGGCGGGGAGGGGCCGGGCTCTCGGGGACCTGAGGGGGCCCAGCGACTCCTGGGAGACACCTTGCTTGGAGGGTGAGGGAGCTGAGGCCCAGAGAGGGCAAGGGTGTTTGTGCCGGGATCAGGACTCAGATCCTAATGAGGCGGGAACGGCTGTCCCGTTCCCTCACCATGTATGTGAGCAAATAACAAAGTGGTTAAAACCGTGGGCTGGAGACTCTGCCGGCCAGGGTTCGGGTCCCAGCTCAGCCCCACAGCCCTGCTGTGACCCGGGGCCAGTGAGTCACCTCTCTGTGCCCCAGCTGCCTCATCTGGGAAATGCGGGGTCTGCAGAATTAAGCTCGTGAGACGCCCAGCCAGCGTCTGACGCCTGCGGTCTCGGCAGTGGGATCCCACTGGGGTTGGAGAAGCCGACCCGCCAAGCACCTTGCTTCCCTCCTCTGCAGACATTTCCACTTAGCCTGGGCCTCCCTCGAGTCAGCTGCTATCCCAGTTTGCTCTGCAGGACCTGGAGGCCTCGACACCGAGCGCGCCCTCCAGGGAGCAGCACCCTCCTAGGTGGGACCCTCTCCTGCTGCCGGCCGAGGAGTCAGCTTGTGGGCAAGGTCCCAGGCGCGGGGCGGGTATGGGGATCAGCACTCAGAACCGCTTAGGAGAAGCCCACGGGCCCCAGAGATCGCAACCCTCGCTGGCAACATCCTTCAACAAAAATCCTCCTTTGTAACGTGTGTGATCATTTCTCCCAGTTCTTCAACGTCAAAAATGATACACCAACAGAAAACACCCTCTTTCCCCTGAACTCTGTGGTAGTTAAGTCAGCTGCACCCCTTCCTGCCCCCTCCCCAAAGGCTCAGACTTCCAAGGGCACCGGACAGGTTTTCAGTGCCAGGATGGAGCGTGTGAAACCCCTCCCCGCAGCCCCTGCTCAGAATCCATTGGAGCCTGGGTGACCCCGGCCCCTCACATGCACAGGGGGGTGGCCTTCTCGCCTTAGGGTCAGCAAAGGGCCTTGGTAAAACGGTGGCCCCACGCTCTGACTCTGCATGTGATGTGTTGATTCTCGGCCCTCACCCTGCCCCGCCCCCCCACCGGGAGCTGGGTCATCCAACGGTGACCTTCCCACACACCTGGTAGCTCAGGGACTCTGGTCTATTGTAGTTACACGGCAGGGCAGGCTCCTCCCCACCCTCCTCGGGGCCCCTGGCGGCTGTCAGAGCCTCCTCCCCCTTACAAAGCCGCTGTACTTGGAAGGAACAACTCAGATCATCTGGGAAGACAACCAGCAACAGAAAGGCAGCCGGCAGCATCAGGAAACCCCTGGTCCCCCCGGCTCGCAATGCGGAGGGGAAGCGCTCATGAAATGGGCAGTTAATCCCTCTGGGACCAGGCCAGTACCTCCACAGCACAAGGCCAGCCCCCCACCTTGCCTGACCTCCGATCCGGAGTGATCGGGTGGTCCTTGGATGCTCTGGAGAAGAGCCGCCATTCCCGAGGGCAGGGCTTGAAAGGCCGTCAGTGACGTCCGGAAGGGTCCCCTACTCCTGCATCTGAGATGCGTTCCCCCGGGGGCTTTGGTTTGGTTCTGGCACGAGAGCCCTTCACCCTCCCAGAGCCGCTGCAGGTGTGTGGCGGGAGGTAAAGACGACCTTCTCTCCTATGGATGACCCCTCTCCTGGGAACACAGGACAGTGCAACTTCAAAGGATTCTAGTGCCTTCTGTTTGCTCCTCAGTCGTCTGAGGAGCGGGACTCTGGAAGGAAAGTCAGGGAGCAGCCCGCTTGCTGCCAGTGTTGGGTTAGGTGCTCAGGGCCTGGTGACCTGGGGGTGAAGTCCCAGCCTGGCCACCTCCACTGGCGCCTGCCTGAGCAACTTACTTCACCGCCGAGCCTCCGCTGTTCATCTATAAGATGAGGGCTTCAAAAGGCACCCGGCACGTGGGCTTTAGGTGGGGGTGCCGGGAGACCCAGGCTGCACCACGCTCCCGTGGTGCGTGGGGCCCTCGGTGACATTGACCGTATGTGGTGGCCTGAGCGTCCAAATGCTTCGATGTGCCTGCATCTCCCCTGTGACTCTGGGAGGGTAGGAGGAATGGAGGGGAGGGGAGGAGGAACGGGGGGGGGGGGGCTCCTGGATGTTTGGGCCCCGAAACCAGCTGGGGGCTGGGTGGCACTCCCTGAGCTCCCTTCACGTGGCCCCTGCAGGTACAGAGCTACACGGACCATCACTGCAACAACTCCACGGACCGGCGCATTCTGCTCATGTTCCTGGACATCTGCACGGAGCTGAACAAGCTGTGCCAGAGCTTCGAGGCCCTGCACTCTGGCACCCCGGTCACCAACAACCTGCTCGAGAAATGCAAATCCCTGGTCAGCCAGAGCAACGACTTGAGCAGCCTCAGGGCAAAGTAAGTGGCTTCTGGGCCTGTCCCGGAGGCGCCAGCCAGCCTGTGCAGGGCGGAGGGGTGGAGAGGGAGGGGCGGGGTCCCACAGGAAGGAGCAGCCTTCTGTCACGAGGACAGGTACGTCCCATCCGATGGGGCACGTGGCTACGGTCCAGGCCCCCCGCGCCCCCACCCCCCCACCTAGGAGGGGAATCCTAGGCCCATAGATTTAGCCAAAGGGCCAACCCAACAAATCCTCTTATTGAAAGCGAGGGACGCTGAGGACCCACGTACAGTGGGTCACAGACAGAGCCAGCACCGGGCAAGGGGACGGGGAGTCCCAGAGCAGATGTTCCCAGAAGCCCACGGAGTAGTGGGATGTTTGGAGCCCATCCCCATGGGCGTCTGGGCCTCAGCATCGCCAAGCGTGGCTCCCTCCTTCTGAGCCCTGGGGCGTCCTGGACACGCAGTACCGTACTCTGGAGGATGCTGTTTGGTCATCGGGGATAAGAGTCGGAGGGACCAACCACATTCTGGAGCAGTGACGGGCTTCCACAGCCCCTCATCCCGTCTCTACAACCACACACCAGTGGTTCGAGAATCCTGTCTCTCACGCCAGGATTGCCTAGAGTTCGGGGCCCGCAAGCCCACCGAACCACAGTGTCCGGAACCTCCCCGGGGACCGTGACGTGCGGTCAGGACAGACCCCGCCCCGGGTCTGCAAGAGCCCCCCCTTGCCACCCTGCAGGTACCCTCACGACGTGGTGAACCACCTCAGCTGCGACGAGGCCAGGAACCACTACGGAGGCGTCGTCAGCCTCGTCCCCATCATCCTAGACTTAATGAAGGAATGGATCGCCCACTCGGAGAAGCTGCCCCGCAAAAGTCTGCAGCATGTGAGTGAGCCCCACGCGCGCCAGGAAGTCACCGCGGCAGCCGCTCCGCCTTCCCGGACCACCGGCACCCAGCCTCGGTTAAGAAAACACAAACGTAGTCAACTTAAAAAAGACAGCCCCCAACCTAGGGGGAGAGACACCAGATGTTCAAAACCTCCCTGGAGACCACCTGGCGGGAAGCTGTAACTCGGAGCTGGCACCCTGCTGCACCCCACGGGAGGGGGGGCAGGCAGGGCAGGCGGAGTGCTGTCTCTTCACTTGGGCTCCCATCCCAGCCACTGAAAAACCCCAAAGGGGCCTACCCAGTATGCTACTGAGAACCGGTCTCCCTCTCTCTCGCTTTAACTTCTCCCCTCTCCTCACCTCTGGGCGTCAGGCTCTGTGCCCACTTCGTGTCGCTGGGAGAGGCTGGTGAGCCAGGGCACTGGCCGGCCCTGGCCTTCTGGGAGCTCCAGGCCCGCACCCTGCCAGACCCGCCCACACCACAGGCCCGCCTCTCCAGGCTGAGCCACCAAGGGGGAGGCCACAGGACTCCCTTGTGGCCACCGCGGCCACCCACCATAGAGCTGCTCCTCCTGCCGGAAGCTGGGGGCCAGGCGGCGAACTTCCAGCAGGTGTCTGGGCCAGAACCCAAGGGGGATCGAACCTGCCTCTGCTCTCCTTTACCTGGGGCGGGGAGGCCATGAGAGGGGCCGGAAGGACTCTGCGGCTCCCACGTAAGAATCCCCTGGTTTCCACAGCACAGTCAAGGCCCCGACACTGTAGCGTGTGTCTCTGGCCTCTGAGCCTCCGGGAAGTACTGTCTGATTGTTGGTTTTTCCCTTCGCAGGGGGCGACTTAGATTCTGTACTCTTGCTTCCTCGGGGCGACCGTCAAGAATAAAAAATGTTCTCCCACCTGTCTGCCTGGCTTGGTTTCCTGGGGCCCCTCCCTTAAAGAAAACTACGTTTATCCTACGACATCAGAGGACACTGGGCAGTAGGCTCACAAACAAAACCGCCAGCAGAGAGCACACACGAGATACGGGAGTTTGCTCTCAGGAGGCTGAGGCCGAAGACCCCCAGGCCAGCGCAGGAACAACTCTCGTTCGAATGCGTTCACAGGGGAATCTGAATGGGTAGCTGAGTTCTTCAGACAGAATTAAAAACTGCTGTCTCCGAGTCTATATCTCCGAAGGAGCTGCTTCTGCCACTAAAACAAGCAGAGCACACCGATTTCCAGGGGCAGCTGGAAATGTACGTTCTGTGGAAGCGATGGGAAGGCGAGGCTGGATCTAACAATCGCTTAAGGTAGTTTCCTGCTTTCTTCCAAATACCTGGTGACATTATGGAAGGAAGGTGGCGGCTGCCAGCTGCGCTGCTTCCTTGGCACACTCACAGAACACAACGGCAAGGCTCAGGGTTGGTAAGCTCTCCACGACCTCAGTGCCATGTGGGCTCACCCGCAAGGACTGTATTAAACCCCTCAAGGTGGCAAGCACGCTCCGAGCGCACGCAGGGACAGCAGTGCGGCCCGGCAGGCTGTCCGGTCTTGGGGGAGGGGACTCGAGTCACCCCTCCCATGCCACCATGCCACTGTTGGGGGCAGGCAGGACTGTGAGGCAGATAAAGTAGGATCCGTGGCTATGTGCCAGGTACCTTTCTAGAACAAAAAGGGTCTGACAGCACCTCCCCCAGCCACCCGGCGTAACCAAGCCAGACCTGAGGCTTCTGCATCTTTGGTTTCGGTGGGTCCCTACTTTGCCTGTGAGCCCCTCCGAGGCCACCACGGGTCACTTCATGTCAACACAGCAGAGTAGTGCAAAACAATAGATTTTTATTTGTTCACAGTTAAACACAAGCAACTGCCTTGACATTTTAGAACATTCTAAGAAGGACAGCAAAACCCTTTTGATTCCAATTCCCATCCACTAAGATTGTACCATTTCCTCTTGCAGCTCATGTTATGGCATCTGCTGTGGATTGTTTGACATGCTTTTAAGATCGAGGCAGGAAGGTTTAAACCTTTTGACAAGAAACAACTTTCTCAAATTTAACTAAAAGCAGTCAATTAAAAAATCTTTTCCCACTGATGGGACCCCTTCAAACTGCAAGTTAGCCGCATGTGGTTGATCCATGATTGAGTTATAAAACTAGATTACGTCTTAGCAAAATCTGTCCCTCCGTAATATGTGTGTGGTCCACGGAAGTCTTCTGAAAAGTGATCACTGATTCTTCCTAGTGCAAAATGCCCGGCCACCTCTTTGATAAGCAGAAGTTTCTGCTGCGTACAGCAGCGCGTG
>NW_027530625.1:8804411-8806418 GCF_008692635.1 Crocuta crocuta
CTCTCCGGGGTCTCCTCTAAGATCTGCTCCAATGTGTCAGTTAGCCTACATATCCCGGAGGGTGGACAATTTGATGGCAATGGGAAGGGAAGGGGGCAGAGAGCGCCTCTGCCTTCGTTCATTGGTTTCAAGGCCAAAAGCGGCCATGGGCGCAGGTTCCCGGGGAGCTACAGCCACTCTTCCCTCAGGTGAGCTCGGACAGACCGCAGACGGTGGGGAAAAGGCAAAAACTCCACTCTCCCCACACACATCAGAGTCATGGACGGGGACACACGGGGACAAGGGTCAAAGCAGCAGCCTCGGGGCCAGTCCCCAACCTAAACTTGCTCTTTCACCGCTAGAGAAAAGCGCCATCAGTGCAATGGATTCCTCCGTGGCACCGGGGGAGGGAGGGCTCGTGTTACACAGCTGGGGGTGGGGGGAGGTGGCGCATAAACAGGTACCCAGATGCGCTCCAGCGACACGTTTCGCTCCAGCGACACGTTTCGACACTCACTGCCGGTCAATTCCGAGCGTGCACCTCGAGAGTGAAAAGGCAGCAGAGGGTGTGTGCTGGGGGGGGTCGTTCCATGAGCCCACTCTGTTTCCCGCACGAGACATGCTCTGGGTGGGATCGGGCTTCTCCGGGGACCACTCTGAAAGACGGACTGGCCTGTCCCAGAACATCCCAAATCGGGGGGTCCTCCACCTGGACAACTACACTTCTGCAGCCAGCCTGCCCTCTGCCCACAGCCTCCTGACCTGCCTCTGCTTCCTCCCACCTCTCCGGTGCTTTCTGTCAGAAAAACGGTCATCTTGTGGCTTCACATGGTAGGTTCGAGTATTTGGTAAGAACTCCCACTGGCTAGCCACAGCCCGTGCCAGATGGTGTCCACGGAAACGCCCAACGTTTTATTCGTGAGCCTGAACCCCTGCGGCCCGGCTCACGGGCATCCGTTGCCGCCACTGTCTCAGTCACCCCTGCTATACGACTGCGAGACTCTGGCCTCCTGTGACAAAAACACCGGAAGCTACACGGGCTGGGGCAAATGCGGATTTGCCCGGGGACTGTGCCCTGAGGCGCTGCCCTGTGGGACGGCGGCGGCCCACAGGGAGCTGTGTTCTAGCGTCCATGGCCTCCGGTCTACCTGCCCGGGACAGCGCACCCTCTCCCCCACACGCGCTCTACTGCTCTGGCGCACGTGGGACCTTACCTGTCCCGTTTCTCATGAGAACCCTCCGCTGGCAAAGCGAGCAAGGTCACATCCGCCTGCCCACCCGCCTGCCGCACGAGGCTGGTCCTGGCACTCATCCGCGAGGAAACCTTTCAAAACCTCTCAACCCAAGAAAACGCCCTTCGTCTCCTACCTCTGCTTCCCTAGCCCTGCACAGGCGGGTCTCCCCGTGCTACACTAACCGAGTTTCAGGCTTCACGGCAGAACCCTGTCAAATGCTTTTTAAAAAAATCCCTAAAAGCTCTGAGAGAGGTGCACATCCTCACGTCCCGTGGCAGACAGGACGGGCCCACAGCGTTCTCTATGCAGACCACGCTGCTCCCCCCCCCCCCCANCCTGTAGTGCTCCTTTTTAAAACAAAATTCATGCTGCGCAAGAAGCAGACTCAGCCTTCGCAGGCCCTGTGCTGACCCCTGGTCAGCGTCAGGCGGGGATTGGAATGGGTTACGCACATGGGCCGAACGTCTGCGAGGCAGGCAAGCCCTGCTGCGTGCCAACAGCACGCTGCTCGGACAGTCCTGAGACTCACTCTGGCCCTGACACTGATGATTCCAAGACATGTGTCCCGAGGGCCCCCAGGCCGGAGCGCTCTCTCTGGTGCTCCCCGGCCATCACCTTTCCATCCTTGAAAAGACTCTGCAGGATGATCAAGTGACCTGTTGACGCCTGGCGAGTTTATCACTTTCAAAACCAAACCTTATTACTGACTCGAGTCCTTTGCACCATGAGAGCCTGCATCTTGAGGACGGGTCACATCAACGTGCCTCCGGGCCTCACCACCACCCCCCCCCCC
>NW_027530625.1:8806546-8815780 GCF_008692635.1 Crocuta crocuta
AGACACACGGCCTCCTAGAACCCAACGGAAGTGGAGTGCAGGTCCCTGGGTGGGCCATGGCGGTCAAGCTGAGCAGACGGCTGCGTGGCAGGGAGGTGCCGAGGGCCCTGGGCACGGAGACCTGCCCTCGGGGCCCCGGGCACAGGCCGCGGCCCACCTCACCGCGCTGCCACCTCCTTCCCTGTAATTTTACAGTCTGCCCCCGTTTTTAAGAATGTCTCTTCTTTCTTTACGTTGGGCTCTGCCTTTGGCAGTTAATCAGGGAAAGGGCTTTGATTTAAGTGCCTGGTGTCTTCGTTTCGTGGCACAGGTCTCTCGGGGCTGGGGGAGGGTGGGCATTTTGACCTGGTTTCAGTACTTATCCTGCAACATTTTTTCTCCTTTCTGAACTTGTTCGTGTTTTCTTTTCCTAAAACTGAACTAGGAAATAGGATGTATTCGATTTTAAGCTTTCCTTTGGATAAAGCTGAATTAACCAAGTGGGGTTATCAAAAGTCCATAAGGGACACCCAGCGGAAACTGCGGGACTGGGGACACAGTCGACACACGGCCTCTCCTGGGCTGGGCACAGTCCCGCCGGACGACCCTGTCCGGAGGAGGCCCTGCACCAGTGCTCTCGTGGGACAGGGAATCTCTCCTTATCTAACCCCCTCTGGCCAGGGTGCTAGAATAGTTGCTGGGACGNGAGAGAGAGAGAGAGGGAGAGAGAGAGAGAGAAACCTTTACCCTCACGTGCTGGAAGCTCTGGATGCAGTAAGATTTCGTACCATTACAGTCCATCTTTTCTCCCTTCATGGCTGAACCCTCGTATACTTTTAACTAAGAGAACTTAAAGAGAAAAACTAAGTTCATTGGCTCTTTCATACAAGTCTCTCCTCGCCTCAGCTAGGACACTGAAGCAAAAACTCTCAGGCTTCCAGAAGTTACCTTGGGAGCCCATGTTGAGTTCAAGTGCCGTGCTGGGGCCGTCTCCCCTGAGCGCACGCGGGCCTCTGTCAACACTCGCCAGGACTCAGCTCTCAAATGCTCTGCCATTACCGCCACGCAGGAGGGGGCAGCAACACACTCCCCAGGGAGCCGGCCCTGGAAAGCTAGGCTGGTGGGAGGATGCGGTTACCTTCTTGGGGGTCGAGAACGCACAACGGCGAAGCAGCTCTAGCAGCCTGAGGAGCAATGGTTGTTTAAACGTTAAAGAAACTTTGGGCCTTCAGGGCCTTTCCGCCGCAGCATTGCCAAGAAGCAGACACGAATGAGAGACTCACGGGAACATGAAGGGAGAGAGGCACACAGATGGCAGGGTTGAACCACGAGGCTCCACTGGCACAGCCCTGTCCGAGGGGCGGCTCCCCGTCCACAAGGGCTTTTCGGGCAATGGCCCGAGCCGCCACCACCCTCCCCTCCTGCAGAGAGAAGTGTCGCCACCCTCACACAAGCCTGATCAGAACAGTCGCTGCTTTCGAACAAACGCCAAATAAATAAGAGGTAGCGGGGAAGGAGAGACAGACATTCTGAGAGGGGCGGGGAGGGTAAACTCCACGGTGCCTGCTCCAGAATTCTCGCAGAACTTTCTAGGAAGCTTATCAGAACCACCAGCAGAACGTGAAGGGTGAATAAACCTTTGCTAGATCTGCTGCTTTAGATGCTGAACTTCAGAACCAAAAGCAGCGCAAAAGTCTCCTGTAAAAAAGCTTCGACGTGAAGGCGACCAGCCTTTTGTCCCTCATGGAGAGGCACAAAACCAGACTTACCTGCAACACCGCCAGTTACCCGGGCTGACAGAGAGCCAACCCGTTCTCTGAGTTTCAGGAAAGGAGAGAGTGGTGTGTTAGACTCAAAGATTAAATTTGGCCTCATATTGCACACGTTCAAAGGGCGCAACCACTGGGGGGGAAGGCAGAAAATAAAGCCACTGAGGGGCACGAACTGGCCCTGGGGTTAGTCCACACTGCCGGGTCAATGAGAGACAGGGCAAGGAATGGGTTGAGGGGAACGTTAAGAGGCATTTCAATGCCAGATCCAAAAACCGTTCTGCATTCAGTCAGCTGTCAAAAGGACCCCCACCCCATTTCCACGGCGTGAGCGAGCCACCCGGGCCCTGGAAATAGGGAGGCCTGGGAACGTGCATCCACACCTCCTGTTCTACGCCAGCAGTCTGCGAGTTAACACTGATTGACCATCATCCTTCCCTGTGTTCGTGATGAGTCTCATTGTAGTCCATGATGTGCAGCGGTCCAACACTGTCCGGGGTCGGGGGAGAGGGGTGCGGGCCGTCCAGGCTCAGGGGGGCCTTGCCTTCCGTACCCGGGTCTTTGCCCAGTTCTGTCTTGAGCGTCTCAGAAAGGCTCCTGATGGTCACGCTGTCCTCATCACACTGGCTCTCACTCTTATTACGAAATAACTCGCGCGCCTTCATGCCCAGGAAGCTTTTTGAACTGGGAAGGGACCCGACGGTGGTCGGGATACTGGTGGCGGACTCTCCCATGGTAGTTTCCCACCGACTACTGAACGGGCCTGCCCTCTGGCTGGGGGGCTTCTCTGGAGTCGAGAGCTCGCCACTGCCGCTCCCTCTGCTTCCGCCGCCGCCCCGCACACCGCCAGGCCTGGGAGGCTTGGTCTCGCCATTGTGGCCAGATGCCTCTTCGTTGTGCCCTGTTACAGAATCCGAGCAGCCGTCCTTACAGCAGGCAAGCCTGTAAAAAACCCAGGGAGGAGAAAAGGGGTGGTGTCGGCAGTGCCTGCGTCCCAGAGGCGCACACGCGGACACTAAACACCGCGCTTCAGAACGGAGAGCCCTGGCGTGAGGTCACAGCAAGAGAAACCACGTCACAATGACAGACGGCAGATGGTGATCGCACGTGCGAGCACTTCTGTGACCACATCCAGCAATCGGGGCCAAGGACAGGGACGCAGAGAGGCCGCTGGGCGCCATGAGGAAAGGGAAATCGAGGCGCCGCAGCCCCGCCTGACCCCGGGGGACTGTTTCTTATGTCCCAGGATCCTGGCACCATCTCTTCGTTCCTACCTTTCCTCTGCCGCTTCAGCTGCTTCTGCTTTTTCTTCTTCAAGTTTCTTCAGGAGGCCGTCCTTCTCTAACCTGCCGTACAAATCTAAGATCTCCAACTCAAACACCTGGGTGATCCTTTTCTGAGCTTCATACCTGCTCTCTGCCGCCTGCAGCTGTCCTCTGAAACACAGACCACCCGGAATATAGGAAGCTTTGCTTACACAAGAACACAGCACTGCAGAAACCTTCCCCCGCTGGAGTTACCTTGCCTGGAGTTTGACATCCTCTAAATATTTCTTCTGTTCCAGAAGAAGATGGTCTTTCTTGGCCAGGTGAGATTCCAGTTCCAAAATCCGTTTCTGGGAGGTGTCGAGCCTCTGATTCTGTTGGAGAAGGTGGCTTCTGTTCTTTTCTAGTTCTTTCCGGTATGCAGCTTTCATCATTTCCACTTCCTAAAAAGTAAAAAAAAAAAAAACCAAAACAAAACAGGGGGATTGGAGTCCTTTTAGAAAACGAACATGCCACATCCATGTTGGAAAATCAAGGCGATAAGCGTTGAGAAGCTGCTCTGGGGCACTGCTGGTGACAATCTGAATCAGTACAACTTTTTGGAAAGTAAGCTGGCAGTTACATATTAACCTAATACCCCTTCCTAGAAATCTACCCCTGAGAAAATCACCTGAACCACAAACAGACATGTGGGCACAAAAATAATCATCTCAGAATACTGAGAAGGGCAAAACACTGGGAACACTGTTAAGTCTCATGTCAGGAAAACAGCTAAGTGAGTTAAAACACATTTTCTAAGTTTCTGGTAAACTTCAGGTTTATGTATCAGTAAGAAGATTTTTAAAAGCAAACTATAAAACCACATGAATAGTAGGATCAACTACGTAAACACTGACATTCACAAGCATCAAATGAAACTACCAACATTCAGTTACTGCTTCAACGTGGTGGTGCTGCAGGTCTGGTGGTTGTTTTTTGTTTTTTTTAAGCTTCTTCCCCCCTCACACGACAAAGCTGGCGGGCGTGGCGCGGCCGGGCAGGGCTGCTCAGGCAATGCCGCACTGGCAGATCAGATGCCCCGACAAGGCTTGCCGATCCCGCCAGGCAGATGGCCGGCCTGCAGACAGACTAAATGAGCTGAACCCAGGGCAAGTGCACATTCACGCTCGGAAAAAACATGGAAAGAACACTAGTCTAACAAGCACGTATTACATTTGTGTTATGCTTTTTTACTGTGGAAAGATACACACATAACTTACATGTATTTGTTTTTCTTAAACAGATAAACCACCAGGGGCAAGGAGCTGAGCCTCCGTGTAGGTGAGTCATGAAGGTGAAGAGTGAATGCTTTCTTGGCGTGAAACTGCGTAGATTTCAGCTCAGAACGGGGCACTAGGTCATATGGCCATGCCTAAGACTTGCACACGTTAAGTGAGCAAGTTGGACCTTTCTCATAAACGGCAGAAGCTCTTTATGGAGAATCAAAGTACTGACCCGGAACAGCCATGTGCTTCCACTAACCCTCCCACTCACCTAATGAGGTGCTACACCGACTCCTACCAGCCATGCTCGACACCCACCCTGCCTCCCCCCCGCCCCCCGACTTGACTAAACATGAGGAAGCCTACTCCAGGTCCAAGGGCAAATCCTGACAGGTTCAAGGTAATGACTGACTGGGGATGGACGCGCATGACACAACCCTGGCCAGTAACAAGGGTGGGAAGTCTGGTGTGAGACCCTCAGGAAGCGTCCTCTCCTCTTCCGTGGGGCATTGTGGCATCTACCTGTGACCGCCACACCTGCAGTGCACACCCTGCAGCCATCGGCACAGCCAGCCCGGGGACAAGGGTGCCGCGGTGGGTCAGGAAGAACTAGGTTTTGGATTTTTGTTTTTTTAAGTAACTTCTACATCCAATGTGGGGCTCGAACCCACAACCCCGAGATCAAGAGTCACACACCCTACCTGCTGAGCCAGCCAGGTGTCCCAGAACTGAGCTCTCTGATGCTGTCCCTAAATTGCTGAGTGGACCAACCGGGGGCTCAGCTGCTTTGGAACGTCTTGCCAAGTGACGTAATTAACACAACTCCTTACTGTTAAGCCGGTTTAGCTGGTCTTGTTGTTACTGCTTACAGCGGCAGGCGTCCTGACCGATACAAGTCAGGGTCAGCACGCCCATTTCAGGGATGGTGAGACAGGGCCCAGAGAAGCCAGGTGGCTTGCTCAGAATCCCAAGAGTATAAGCCGTCCAGCCGAAGGACAGCAGCACAGAGGCCAGCCCAGCTGCACTCTCGGGGGCACCGGGAATGCATGTGAGTAATAAGGATGTTCAGAGTTCTCCGGTCCTTTAGGTGTGTTCCCTCCTTGTCTTTTCCAAGCCCATTATACTTCCAAAATGACTGGTAGCTGATTTCTAGAGAAAGTTCCACACTTAACGTCCTACTAAAGGAAGTCAGAACCTGAGAGCTGAGAGGAGCTGAGGAATAAGGAGTGACTCTATTAGGAAAATCATCTCTCTCTGCTCCTGAGACCAGTCTCTACATTTGGCCCAAAAAGATGCTTTATAAAGCACAAGCCCAAGAAATCCTACAAAGAAAGCCTGTGTGTGATGGAGAAGTTAGTGACAGGAAGCATCTGAACATTCACTATTAAAATTCCATTCCAACTCCTTCCCAACTCACTCGCTACCGTTACCTGAGGCTATTTATAAAATGACAAACAACGTCTGCCTCGGCACCGCCGGGAGGCGCTAATTAACGTAAGGTCCTCCCGAGCTGTGGCCTTGTTGCCGGGACTGAACCGCCGTCCGCTGAAATTAAATTCAACATTAAAAGGAAGAAAAACTGTGTACACTAGTATATACCCACGGTCCTGAGTTATGTTCAGCAGAATTGGCTCCCCATCCCTCTCCTCTGCCTCTCACCCACTGTCTCTCGGGGCGGGCACGGGAGGAGAAGAGAAGCTCTCTACCAGCCACTCTGTACCAACTCCCACGGGGCACTTTCCCTTGCCCCTGACTTAATTTCACAGCGAGCCAACTGGGGGGAGTAAGCTCACGTGATGGCGGAAAATGCTCACCCCAGAGGCCAGCGATGGGGCAGACGGCCGGCAAGAACGCTGCGCAGACTCTGGGCAGTCTGCACAAATGCATCCTAAGAGTAACCCCCCGCCCCCAGGCCTGGCTCCCCGAACCCTGGCGCACCTTTGTGGTGTCCGAGTGCTTGTTCTGCAGTTGCTCCAGGTACAGCTCGTTGACCTCCCCAAGAACCAGCAGCTGCCTGTTCAAGAACTCCATCTGCTGCTGGACCGACTCGCTGTTCGAGAGCTATAACCACAGCACAGAAACAGGCAAAGTGAAAGACCCCGCGACACAACACCGGCCAGTGGGCATCAAACAGGGCCCTGCTAGGAGCCCATGATTTCAGGGCTTGGGCACAACAAACCACTCCCTCGGTTTCAAATTCCCTCACACAGTGGCTGGTGGGGAGGCAGGCACCCACGGGCAACGATGGGCAGAAAAGCACTGCAAAACTGTGCTGTGCAAAAGGGAAGTGGGTCAGATGTACTACATCAGAGTGGCCACCCACAACATGCCTGGAGGGGACAGGCGTGGACACAACGGTCACCGCAGGGACATGATGTCCTGGGTCAAAGCCCAGGAAAACTCACTTATTTTATTCATAAGTGATTTCTACACAGTGCACTGAATCCCAACAGAGGAGGGATCCTAGCTCAAGAGATCTTTGAGAACCAACATTTCAAGTTTACGTAAACTAGGATTTAAAAAAGAGTTCCAGGGCACCTGGGTGGCTCAGTCAGCTCAGGTCATGATCTCACAGTTCGTGAGTTCGAGCCCCGCGTCGGGCTCTGTGCTGACAGCTCAGAGCCTGGAGGCTGCTTCAGATTCTGTGTCTCCCTCTCCCTGCCCCTCCCCCACTTGGCTCGGGCCAGCCAGCTCTGGAGACTGTCCTGGGCACTGGTTAGCAGCACCCGGGCCCCTGCCCCCTGCCCCCTCGATGTCGGGAGAACCAAAAAAGGCTCTGTACACGCTCGCTTCAGCAGCACATCCACTAAAACTGGAACAATGCCTCCACACGTTGCCCAGTGTCCCCTGGGGGGCGGGACAGGACACCGACCTGCTCCCTGTTGGGAACCCCCGCCGCGGGCACACAGGCCCCGTCTGAAGGAAGAGCGTCAGCAAGCCGTGTGAGAACAGAGCCCGACGGCCCCACTTCTTACCTTCTGGGAGACCTGACTGAGCAGCAGCTCCGTGTGACACACCTTGCTGTTGGCCTTCTTCAACTCCAGACGCAGCTCTGCGATCATGTTCCTGCAGTCCTCCAGCTTCGTCTGCCCAAAGAGACGTGCCACGGAGTTACACAAAACCGCCAGGCCATGGCACCGGCCCACAGACACGCGGGAAGGCCCAGTGTCTCTACTGCTCTGCTATGCTTGGGCCGTTGAGACTTAGCTTCTTAGTTTTAAAAATTAAGTTACGGCTGATTTCTGGAGTTCCTGATTTGTTCCTTTGTAGCAAAGGAACAAAAAGATCTCAGATCCCAAACTCTGCACCTGAAAGCCGTGGGGCCACACAGCAGCCTCAGGGTGGTGCCATGAGGAGGCTGTGAATGTTTGAGGGGGACACAGTGACACCTGTCGGTCACCGTGCGCACTACAAGCCAGAGGAAGTGCAGCGTGTTGGTATGAGATGTGCTGGTGCCTACGGGCGACCGTATCTTTGCAGAGCAGGGTTCAGGTGCTTGCAGGGAGAAAAACCACCCTGTGAAAACTAGCGGGAAACAGGCAATGAGGGTGTCAGTCTCCAATGTGATTCCAAGGACTGAGGTGCCGCCACTGCCAGATGGGCACACATGGCACCGGCCAATAATCATGACCATTTAAAAACTAAAGAAACAAAACCCTTAAGTTTATGAGTACAATTTTCAAACGGTGACCGTGTCATCAAGACATGCACACTAAGTCGTTCGGATCTGCTCTCTTGGCTGCGGGATGCCAGGAAGTTCCCCAGACGCTCAGGGAGTCTGTAGGAACCAGGAGAGCCAGGGAGGCCCTGCCTTCCGTGAAATCGCGTCCCACGGCGTCAGAGCGAGAGCTGGCGGGCTGGCTGGGATGCACAGCACCTCCCCCCCCAACCCCCCCGCACCTGCAGCTCCTGGCTCTGGTTGTAGAACTCCTCTCGGTCGTGCTGCAGCTGTCTGATCTGGCTGTGCAGCTGGCTCACCATGGTGTCTCGCTGCTCCTGCAGCTGACTGCTTCTGGCCTGCTCCTTCTGGAGGCTGACCTTCCAGATCTGGATGTCCTTCTCCTGTAGCTTCAGCTGGTCTTTCTGACGGAGACCAAGGATGGGATCATTTCAGCTGCCTGCCGACGCGGGTGGTGAGGCTCAAGCGTAACGCACAACGCGGTTTCTCACGTGGACAGCCACACGCCACCCTGACACCGGAACCCCAGGCCCAGCGTCCACCAGCTCACAACTGTCCAGCGTGGCTCAAGGTCAAAGGTCACCAATTTCACATTAGCAAACAGGTTACAAGATGCTGGAAGAAACTTTCTCAGCGATGCCCCCAGGACCTTCCAGAATCCTAACCACCAGGCCTGGCATAAGACCTCTCACAATCGCTATTGATTAAGGTCCCTACACATGAGGCAAGTCTACTGACCACCTAACCAGCACTGCGCACGTGGTCACGTTACTTCTCTAACCACCACGCTTTAAAGGTGGGTGCTGCTATTCTCATTCCCATTTTACAGAACGGCTAACAGATGCTTCAAGAGGCTACATCACTTTCCCAAGGTGACAAGTGGTAGAGCCAAGGTTCAGCCTCCAGGTCCAACTGGACCGGAGCTACAAGATTCTTGCCATAAAACCAGCTTTAGGAGAGCTGGTTTCATGTTTGGAGAAACAAAATCATCCTCTGACCCTGTTGTCGTCACAGCCAATTACGCACAAACCCCTTGTCCCAGGGTGTCTGAAGGTGACAAGCTGATTCGGAGACCTAGCCAGTCACGCCTTAGCCTCAGAGACCAGGCGGCGGCCACAGCCCCACGGGGAGCAGAGCCAGGCCTGAACACCCGGCCTCGACACGGCAGCTGCTGTTTACACACTGCCGTGCTGACATGAGGCAACACACAACCGGAAGCCTCCCAACCCCCATGCTCACAATGCGACATTGTGAAGCCCCATTCCCCTGCCCCCCCGCCC
>NW_027530625.1:8815894-8817331 GCF_008692635.1 Crocuta crocuta
GAAGCCCCCCCCCCACCCCCGTGCTCACCATGGCGGCGTTGTGCTCCTCCAGAGCTGCCGCCCGGGTCACCCTGCGGAGGAGCCGCCTGTTCCGGAGAGCATGCTGTTGCCTCTTAAAGCGCTCATACAATAACTGGTTGTGCAGTAAAAGCAACTGGTTACGGAGGGTGCGGATCTCATCTGAGGGAGGAGAGCCTGATTTTAAAGCAGAGGGAGGGTGGCAGAGATGCCTTTTACAGAAGGTTCGATCAAGAGCTTCCCGTGGTTAGCTAGCCCAAGAAACTCAATTCTTCAAGAAACAAATCGCCACCCCTTTTGCACACAATCACTTGGGTCTCAGCAACAGCCATTCGTTTTCCCCTTTCAAGGAACACGGGCGGGTACAAGGCGGAAGGGCTCCCGAGGCCTTTGCCCCCCAGACCCAAACCACACACGCAGTCACTCGGGCTCCCGTCCTCCCTCCCGGGTGCGCTCCGGGCAGGCGCATCTCCAGCACCACAGACCTGCCCAGGGGCTTTTCTGGGGAAGCCGGGCAGGAGGTCAGCACTTCCGGCACTACTGCCCACAGGCACGCACCACGTGCCACTTTCAAAAGTAGCAAACACTGGCTTCGCGACCCCTGATCTACTAGAGGCCGAGCAGGTAGGCCAGCTGGAGCCGTAGCCAAGGGGAGACGTGTTCCTACAGCGCAAGCCTCCTTCAGGGCCAGGACAGGCGGCAAGCGTGCGGGACCCACACGGGTTGGGTCTGGGGCTCAAGTCACAACTTTACCTCCAAAGTGGGTCCAGTCGACAGACTTGCTGGGTAAAGACAACCTAGGAAAAAAGGTTTGGGGTAAAACGAAGTTACTGAGCTCGCCTAGAAAACCTTCTCTGCACCTTTCACTGCAGCTAGGCTAGCTCCCTTCCTCGGCAAAAGCGGCAAACGGATAAGGAAGTTTCAATCCCCAGGGCCGTGGGGAGTTGAAGGCAGCGGCGTACATCAGACGGAAGGCCGGTGCCCACACCAAGCAGGACCAAGTCTCCAGGGTGGAGGGGCCCTGGCTGGGGCTGCACTGGGGCCGATCTCTGCTCGGCCCTCCAAGGCGACTGAGTGATCAAACACGCTGCCAGCGATTTTCAGCCCTCTGCACTGCACTACCCGGGCGGGCAGCCAAGGTTAAGGAGAAATAGGTAATTTACCTGAGCCTGTTACATATCTCATTCAAAAAGAGCAATCTCTTGTCAAATTCCACCTGATACTATATTGAAGACAAGTTAAAACCGAGACCTTGCTTGGCAACTGTGGAGGATTCGAACTCTGGACTGGTGATTCCCTTACCCCCTCCTAGATAACCACTGAAAAGGGTAATAAAAGAAGGGTTGGAACAATAGCTCGGACAGGATACATCTAAGAAACCCTACGTGTGAGTGCGGGCGTGGGGGGGGGGGGGGGGCG
>NW_027530625.1:8817338-8830255 GCF_008692635.1 Crocuta crocuta
GGGGGGGGGGGGGGGGGGGAGCAGCAGGCCACCCCAGCCCCGCACTGAAACGCTGCTGACTTCACCTTCCCTCTAAGGCACCGTGTTACCGACACGGAAAGAACAGATCTACAGCTGGAGAAGGAAATGCCGGGACAAATATCCCTGTGCCACTTGAATGCCACAACCTCCTCCAATTTTCGGAGCCGCCATGAGCGCGTCTGAGCTTCGTCCTGGTACAGCGGCGCGGGTCAGCAGCCCCGGGACCACCGCGGTCCGGTGTGTGCAGACACAGCCCAGTCACGCACGCGCAAAGGCACCGGACTCGAAGGGCACCTGACCGACACGGGGGAGGCGGCTCGCTCCGTGAGCTCGGGGAACGATTCCCGTGTCCGTGCCTGACCTCCTGCGTTTGAGAACACAACTGAACACCGAAAGGGAAAGAGCGTGGCACCCGGAACTTACTTGCTGAGCTCCTTGCTGTGTGCGTCCGCTCCCTGCTGAATCAGCCTATCCAGCACTTCCACCGGGGAGGCAGAGGGTGGGTAGTCTTCCTCTGTGTTTCCTTTTGCCTTCTTTAACAGTTCCTTGGTCTTCTTGCTGACAAAATGATGGGCGGTCTTTGGCAATGCCACCTCAAAAAGATGATCGTAAGGGGGAGGCTGCCCCCGTCCAAAGCCCACTCCCCTCTGAGGTGGGATTTTACAGGGGCTGGGGGTGAGGATGCTGCTCTCCAGCGGAGTCTGATGCTCCCTGGTGCCAGCAGGGCTGTCGCTGGCGCCTCCGCAGGGCAGGTCGATGGGAGTGAAGGCTTGCTTTGGTGTGTCGGGCCCAAGCTTGTCCAGGGAGGAGTTTAAAGGCTCAGGGTTCACACTGGCGCCCTGAGCACCAGAGGCGGCCGAGTGGGTCTTCCGAGGGCAGCCCGGGAGACTGTCCCGGTAGAAAGGAGAGTCGAAGCCTCCTCGAGGAACCAGGAGCTCGGCGTCAGCCGTGGTGATCTCAGAGAGCTCTTTCGATATTGCCGCTGAGAGGAGGGAGGCAGACAAGAGACACCACGGTAAACAGGCCATCTGGGCGGGGCCGGGCAGGCAGTGCGGGGGCCGTGTGACGCCAAGTGCCACCCGGAGCGACACGTAATTGCGGCATCCCTGTACCCGCCTAGGACCCAGAACGAAACTCCCATCCTCTACCCCCCACCCCAAGAGAAGAGAAGCCAAGCAAGTCTGGGGGCATCAACACTAAATCCCGGTTTTAGGGCACGACCAGGGCTTTGTCATCGCATGGCCATCTCGTCCCAGCCCAGAATCCCACACCTCACCTTCTTCTTTATCTTTCTCAACACTATCTTCTTCCGAAGCCAGGTCACCTAAAAACCCGGGAAGGTCACTGAGAGTGACAGAACCTTTGCCACCAGAGAGTTCTTCTAAGGAGAAACAAAAACAGCGCAAGTCAAAGAAATACGCGGGTCATCTCACAAGCGTAACGCTGTTCGCAGCGCAGCAGCTGGCGCCACAGCGTTCTCCCTGCCGAGGGCGTGGAGGAGGGCTTGACGGGTCTCCCCCTCGAGCTACTCCAGAAAGGGAAAGAATGATAAAGACTCTAATTAAGGGTACGGAAAATTAATTCCACAGAAAATAAAATCCTCCATTCTTTTTTTTAGTTTTATTTATTTGGAAAGGAAGTGGGGGAGGGGCAGAGAGAAGGAGAGAGAGAATCCTAAGCAGGCTCCGCGCTGTCAGCACAGAGCCTGACGAGGGGCTCAAATTCACGAACTGTGAGATCATGACCTGAGCTGAAACCAAGAACTGGATGCTTAACTAAGTAAGCCACCCGGGCACCCCTAAAATCCTCCATTCTTAAGGTCTCAGAGAACAGATGAAACCAGTCTGACTGGCGCAAAACGCAGGTACTTCACCGCAATAGCTTAAAAGCACTTTTTTGGATGTTATTATTAAATCTGTTTTTATTTTTTATTTATATTTTTTATTACTTTTTAATTTTTTAATGCTTTATTTATTTCTGAGAGAGAGAGAGAGACAGTATGAGAGCAGGGAAGGGTCAGAGAGAGAGGGAGATACAGAATCTGAAACAGGCTCTGGGCTCTGAGCTGTCAGTGCAGAGCCTAATGCGGGGCTCAAACCCACGAACCCTGAGATCATGACCTGAGCCAAAGTCGGACGCCTAACCAACTGAGCCACCCAAGCACCCCTATATCGGTTTTTAGAATTATCTCTGGGCTTCACCGTTGTGTGGTTGTTCCAGAATTTTTTGGTTTCCACATCTAACCCAAGAGGAGACAAGCAAGGTCTAGCATTAGCTAGAGACCTTACCTAATCCTCTGTCGTTCGGGAGATGGTGTTGTCTGTGTAGACAGGGCCTTGCTGAATCCGTTCTCTCTTCCTAAAAAGACAGGCACCGTTCACATGACAAGGCAGAAAACTATGTACATGTTCTCTTATGTAAGAAAAATGCCCTAAAACTCTGAAACTTTAACACATTAGAAAGGAGTTTAAAGCTTAACTCAGTGGTTTTCAAAGTGTTTGGTGTCAGGGTGCCTTTAGAGTCTTAAAAACTGAGAGTCCATGAGCTTTTTTTTATGGGGTTCTATCTATTGATAGTCACCGTATTAGAAATCGAAACAAATTTTAAAAACACTTACTAATTCACTGAAAAAGAGCAAACCTGTCACATGTAAACACAGATGACACAATCTTTTATGAAACGGGCCTATAGTTCCCAACACACAGAAAATCGAGGAAGAAGAGTGGAAGTATTGTCTGTCGGCAGCTCTTCTGTACAGGGATGGGGAGAGCTGGACTCCCCTGCCTGCCTCTCCTCGCAGCCCTGCAATGCGCTACTCTGGCCACACTGCTGAGGCCTCAGGTTAAGTAGTTATGCGAAGACTTAATCTTTCAAATCACACCAAAACCTGACACACTCATTCCTGCAGGTTAGGCAGAGAGTGGGCTCTGGAGCCGTGGCACACGGCCCTTCATACTGCGTTCAAATTTTATCACTGGCGACAAAGACTGCCCATCATCTATTTTGAAGTGACAGGCTCAGCTGGTCACGCAATCAATGGCCTGTCTCCTACTCAGGTCTAAATAACTGCAGTCTGTCTGTCAGTCAATCGTTTCTTCAAATAAAACCGGTGCCCCACAAAAATCGCAGCTGGTCCAGCAGCCACCGCACCGGTGCCTGCAAAGTAGCTTGCGTTCTCTCTCAGACAATCGTAAACATACGTGGTCTCGAGGGCTATGCTGTCACAAAGTTAACCATTTTTGTTCCTTTCTATTAAAACTCTTAAGGAACTGGTGTTTTTGATTTTTTATCTTTCCTCCTGCTAAACTGAAGAAACATGGCTGGTGCCGCCCTCATTTGTGCCAGAGGCCAGCCGTTCCCCACCCACCGTTCTGCACACGAGGGCAAATGCCAACCAGGTAGGGAGGGCAGAGCAGGTTAGTATTACTGTGAAGGCGGTCGATCTACTGGGTCCCTGAAAAGGGTTCTGGGGCCCAGGGGGTCAGCAGATCACAACACGAGAGCTGCTGGTTGGCCTATTCGCAGTTGTTCTGATCCAAACCCATCATGTCTCAGGTCCGGACTCCTCCATCTGCCATAACAAGCTTCCTTCCCAAGGCAGGGCTGCCCGTGGGTCACCGTGCACAGCCAGACGGACCGCAGGCAGGCGCGAGCATACCTTCCTGGGAGGTGTGGCCGTGGCCTGCAGGACGGAGGGGTGCACGTAGTCGTCCGGGTGGCAGAGTGGGGCGGGAGGAGGAGAAGTTGCTGGGGTTCCCAGAGGAGTCCCTTTTCCACCTGCTCACAGACAACATACACAGCATCACTAAGCCTCTTAGAAAACTCCGAATTTGGGGTGGCTGGGTGGCTCAGTCGGTTAAGTGTCCGACTTCGACTCAGGTCATGATCTCACGGTTCGTGGGTTCGAGCCCCGCGTCAAGCTCTGTGCTGACAGCCGGCTCAGGCCCTGGAGCCTGTTTCGGATTCTGTATCTCCCTCTCGCTCTGAGCCTCCCCTGCTCATGCTGTCTCTCTCTCTCTCAGAAATAAATTAAAAAATTTAAAAAATTTAAAAAAAAAGAAAACTACAAATTTTTTCCACCTGCTTGGACTGAAGAAAGCTGCTAGACTTAACTTTCTAGGGATCCAGAGATTTTTTTGTTCTATTGCTTCGTTGGTTTTTTTTTTTTATTGCTTCACCTTCTATGTTCTCAAAGCCCCAAGGTTTGCATCAAGTGTCAAAAACAGGTTTACTGGGGCGCCTGGGTGGCTCAGTCAGTTAAGTGTCTGACTTCAGCTCAGGTCATGAACTCATGGTTCTCAAGTTTGAGCCCCACACCAGGAGACTCCTAATTATTTCCCTTCCCATTCACACCTCCCCCCACCAAAAAAACACAAAACAAAACAACAACAGGTTTAGTACCGCCAGCAGCCCAGACTCACTATCAGACCTAAGACACAGTCCCTTTTCCTACCCAGCGGGCCCAGACCAACCGACCGAGTCCCACCTCAGGCACACATACCAGTTGTACCAAAGACTTTGCTGTAAGGGTGTGACAGATCAGGTGGGACGTTTCCAGGAGAAGTTGGAGGAGTGGTCATACCACAAACCATAGATGGGCTCCAGAGAGTAGCCTGGGAAGTTAACAGGGCATGTCAGCAATGAGAAACCAGTGTCAGATCATCCCCAAGCCTTATATCCCAGACCAAACAGAAAAAGGCATCTTATTAAAGCTCTACGAGGAGACAAGATGCGTTCTGTAAGTTTACACTCCAAGAGAAACCCAAGTGGTAACTGACTTCCCTAACACCACACATCCGTGAAAACAGCTCCTAAAATCAGCAGTATCAGCTTCCCAATCATATGCTAAACCCCGACCCCAACAGGCAGCTTCGCCCGCGAGCGGAGAAGTGAGCAGACACGCTCCGTAACACCATACTTGTGGCGGCTCAGTCAACAGTCGTGTGGACGGGGGACTCAGAGCCTGAGGTGGCTGCCCGGGCGTGTGTAACAATGTCAGCCGAGAGCTGGAATAAGGGGTCGAGGTAGCACTCCCTAAAATGAAAGAGCAAGAGCACGATAGGTTAGTGTGTGATTTTAGATTATTCTGGAAAGGAAAAAAATTACAGCATTTTAAACCATTAGATAAGATCCATATTTAAAGAAAAAAAAAACTGAGGGGACTCCCAAGGCCCCAGGGACGAAGTGACGTTTGCACAGCTCTTTAAATGCTCTTTGGAAATGAAGTTCAGTTACCTCTGACGTCCAGGGAAGCTTCAGACACCTTGATAAAGCGCAGCCTGGATGATACCTGTAACAGGTACTGCCTACAGATAAGCCTGCCTTTTCTAGAAACCAATTCTACATTGTCCAGATTCACTGGAACTGGGTCAGGGCTACAGCCCGGAGGGCCTCACTGCAACTGCCAGTAACATAGGAAGATTCCCTGCCTGGAAGTCGAATATTTGAGTCTATTTTCCTTTTCCTTTTCAGAAACATGTTAGAAACCCACCCCCAAGTCTGCTGGCAAACTGTCAGGTAGGAGATACAAGAGATCAAGGATACGGGACTCTTAAATTAAATGTGAAAGAGGAGGGGTGCCTGGGTGGCTCAGTCAGCTAGGCAGCCGACTTCAGCTCAGGTCATGATCTCATGGTTTCTGGGTTCAAGCCCTGCGTTGGGCTCTATGCTGACAGCTAGCTCAGAGCCAGGAGCCTGCTTCTGATTCTGTGTCTCCCTCTCTCTCTGACCCTCCCCTGCTCATGCTGTCTCTTTCTCTCTCTCAGAAATAAATAAAACATCAAAATAAAATTTTTTTTTTTAAATGTGAAAGAGGAATTAATCAGGACAAACTGGAGGCGAATTCTAATTTTAAGTATTTGGGAAACCGTTCCTAGGAGCTGAAGTGAAGTCTTATTCCAGGATAAGAAAATTAAGTTGACAAAAATCAACAGTGCTTTCCAGAGACAAAGCTGTAAAGCAGTAAGAACCGAAGTCACCCTTACCACAGCTATTCTGCGTGTCGATGTAAGGGCTGGCGGCCACATCAGCCGCACGATGAGGAAAGCGTGCTGACACCTGGGGGGACACGGAGTCACCACCGTCTTCATACGAGGCTTCTGTGGGGTCCAGAGAGATTTTGGCACACTCTATTACAACATCGTGTGTTTCTAATCTCTTCCACCTGGAGAAGGCAACAGAAGATAAGAAATGCAAGGTACAATCCACTTAATCAAACAACTGAAGACTTAAGAATGCTAACTTGGGGGGCGCCTGGGTGGCTTAGTCGGTTAAGCGTCCGACTTTCGCTCAGGTCATGATCTCGCGGTTCGTGGGTTCGAGCCCTGTGTCGAGCTCTGTGCTGACNGAACAAGGCCCAGCCCAGGATGAGGCTGGAGCACGCCAGCCCATGGATTAAACAGTACTGATACACTAAGAGTCAGCCTATGTCCTCCCTATTTAAAATGGTTACATCAGGGGCACCTGGGGGGCTCAGTCACTTAAGTGACTTTGGCTCAGGTTATGATTTCACGGTTCATGAGTTCAAGCCCCACGTCCAGCTCTGTGCTGACAGCTCTGAGCCTGGAGCCTGCTTCTGATTCTGTGTTTCTCTCCCTCCCTCCCCCCCTCCCTCCCTTTCTCTCTCTCTCCTTCCCTCCCCAGTTCATTCTCTCTCTCTCTCTCAAAAATAAACACTAAGAAATAACTTCCAAAACATTTTTAAAAAAATAAAATGATTACATCAGATTATCAGAAACTAATCTGAAACCAAAAAATCATCAACAAAAGACTAGAAATAGCCTCACAAGAGAACTACACAGAACAGTCGCCAGAGGGAAAGCTCCCTTGGAACAAAGGAAACCAAAGAACAGGGAGACCTGGAAACTCCCAGGGAGCAGAGGCTGATTTGGGGTCACCTATCAAGGCCTGGGGAGTTCTAATCCATCGCTAGACTGGAAATAAGGCACAGAAAGACTCAAACCTAGAGGATGCCCACAAGAACGTGTTTAAGATCATCCAAAAATTCCTGTCACATGATCCACGGTTCTACCTCTATGCTTTAGCTTATGGACATCGGCACACAACAGGACGCACAACAACGTTCAGCACAGCTTATGGAAGGAAGGAGGGAAGGAGGGAAGAAGGAAAGAAAGAAAGAAAGAACTCAAAGTCAAACCAAGAGGATACATTCTAGAAAGAAAAATTATACCATCATGAAAACGCATGCTTTCGGCATGTCAATGTCTGCCAAGAGTCGGGAAGGACACTGACCACAAAGGACACAAAAGAACCTTGTGGGCGATGAAACATTCGTTACCGTTGACTGTGACTTTTGTCAGAACTTAGCAAAACTGACGAATCTTAGTGTATGTAAACTATACCTTCCTAAAGCCGAATGGAAAAATCATGTTTTCAAGGATTTGGTGACGTAAGATAATCAGGGTATGAGCTTAAATGAAGAAGGGATTCAAAACTACTCAGAGATACGCCCACAAAGCAAGGGACCGACCACACTAAGTACTCCAACCAAAAGCACTGAAGTCAGGGGTGACAGTCTCTCCCCTTTCCACCCGTTCAACATTCGCCAAATGTTCTACAAAGCCCTAACAGTTAATACAGCATGCACCTGCTCAGGTATAAACTTCCTTACAGACTCCATCATTTCACTCTGCAGGTTCCTAAGTAAGTAGTGATCTGGGAAGACTCTTATCTTCACGTTCCAAACCTTACAGAAAAGCAGCCCAGCGCTAAGGGCACTCCATGGGTTTCCCCCAACAAAACACCTGCTACTACACAACTGTTCTAGAATGTTCTTCAATCTGAGATGCTGAAAGTGGGATCTCAAATACAGAACAAGAGTCCAGGGCATGGGCAGCATCCCTAAGAGGAAAGCCGTTCAAGGTCAGTGCCACACATCTGGTCTCCGCGGGTGCTCACCGCTCGTGGTATCTGTGCGTATGGGCAGCCGCTTCCGCCTGATGTGTTCTCAGCATGAGCGGCAAGGGATGGAGTGAGAACAAGGGCCGGGACACTTATGTAAGAACACTGATTTTAGAGATGGAAGTGAGAATCATAATACAGTAGGAATACGTTCAGATGTCTGACTTAATCTGGACCACATGCACGTACAGTATTTCCTCATTCTTAAAGGGACTCTCCATAGAGTAATCTCCCTGAAACTGGGAAGTAAAATCTCATCGGCTGGGGGTTCGTTTTTGTGGCGTTATTTTTCTTTCTGAGGCGAACATGAAACAGAAGTACCCATGGTATCCTACCTTCGGTGAAATACGGGAGTTTCAAAAGTCAACACGGAATTAAAAGGTCCCTCCCAGGCCACGGCCCTCAACCACTTGGGCAGCTGCTCCGGATTCTGCCGGCTGAACTGGTGCCCTGCCTGCGTGTTTCTGAAGAATACGCTCTACGCTCTCAACATCCTGATGTACAGACCACACACCACCTACTAACTTCCTATTACAGGAGGTGAGGATGTAGGCCGCTGCAGTATATCCTTTGCCCTCCTCCCTAATGCTCTCCATACATGCGTGTCATGCGTTGGTTTATTCTCAAAATCGGTTTCCAACGATTATTAGGACTAGGTAAGTACTGCGTGTGAGCCAAGCAGCCTAACACGAGACTTCCCTTTCTGTTCGCCTTAGTTTGTCCCAGAGTTTGGATTTTTCTGTTTCTCTTCCTCAGTCTTCTGTGTGTCTATTATAATTCCTCCTAAATTTACTCTAACAGCTCTGAAACAATGCCTAATATAATTTTTACATAACGATATGCAAATAATCTGCCAGAATTATTACCCTCTAAATAGCTCCCTTCTGGAGCCCTTGCTCTCCCACATCCGTTGAGACTGGGTGCTCTTAGCACTGCCATGCACTGTTACCCAACTCTTCCCTTGACCACGATCCTAAGTCAGGTCCCCTCATTTCCTGGACTCTGTGTCTCCCCTGATCTTACTCTCCTTTTGATGGAACACACGCTCCAGAAGTCAGCTGAGGACGGGGACGTGGGAGGTAAACTGGTGCCCTTGCACGGCTAAAAGTATCGCACTTGACAGGCAGTTTGGCTGGGGCTAGAATTCTAAGTTGAAAACCCTTTAGTCTCAATTAGTCTCAGAAGCCAATACCATTCCGACCTGATCCTTATTACGCATTCTGGTGTTTTCTCTCTCTGAAAGTTTCATCCCCAGTGTCCTGAAGTTCAGCACACTGAGACTGGGGGCATTCATTCTCACTGGTAGAGCTGGGTGAGCCCCTCCAATCTGGAAATGTGTGTCTGGCAATCCCTGCATAGATTTCCCTGTATTATCTGAGCTTGTACCGGAAATTTTCTTCTACTATGTCTTTTACACTTTCTTATCCCACAAAAATTTTCTCCTCTCTTTTTAAAACTGTTTTTTCATGGCATGTTGGACTTCCTGGAATGGTTATTTTAAGTATCTTTCTGCTCAGAATACTCTTCTCTATTCTTTGATTCTGCTTTCTGAGACACTCTAAACTCTATCTTTCAGGTCTTTTGTCGAAGTATTTTCTGTAGCTCTCATTTTTCATTTTCAAGAGCTCTTTCTCTGGTCTCTGAATGTTCCCCTCCGTGGCGCTCGGACCTCTCCATGGGCTCAAAGGCCTCATCTCAGTGGCTACTACATCCCTGTATCACCGTGGTTCCTTTCTAGCAGCTTCTCTCTTTAGGTTGGTCTCTTGTCTTTTGTGTTAGAGCTTTCTCCAAAATCCAGATGGCCCCTGCCTACCCGAGGGGAGCAAGGCTAAGCCGGCCAGGGAGACTTCAAGTTCATAGCCTAGATGGGAGACTTCCAAGTTCATAGCCTAGACGGAACATACTCCTCCAACTGTACCACCTCCCAAACCCACCAAGCCTATAGTAAGGATTTGTTTCTTTTTAAATAGAAACCTACGAGAAGGAGAGGAACAAGCAGCACTATAGGTTCCTAAAACCGGAAGGCAGATGGCCCAGAGGTAACGAATGCCGCAAACCTGCGAAAGCAGAAGCCTAAGCTCCCAACATATTAAAGCTAAAACTCAACCTGACTTGTACTGCAGAATCCTTAAAAAGGTAAAGAATTTTTACACATCAGTCCTTCTGGAACTGGAGAAGAGCGACAGGTAGATAGGCCAGTTAGTATCGGGATGACAAGGTGAAAACTATTTGAGGGGCAGTTAGAGCCCCAAGGTCCCCGCCCCGACTCTACGCTCCCGGGCAGCAGAAATCTGGGCTATTCTCTGGAGAGAGTACGACAGAATTTCGGGACTGAGCTACTCCAGAAATAGTTGAGGGTGTGAGTACCACTCAAACAAGGGAACTGAGTGTGTCCACTCTAAACACTGAGACCACCAGCCCCTCCACCACCAGCCTCTTCCCCTCAGCGGCAGCCAGACCCTTCCCAGGCTAGAGAGCAGAAGCCCCTTCTCCACAAAAGCTTGACCAGCTAAGGAGGAACACGATACTGATATCAGTATTTCCAAGCGATGTTCAGGTGGACACATGCAGGAAGCTCAGAGGCGGGGAGTCCCACCCTGTGAACAGACCTTTCCGGTTTCCTTACCCAGATGCATGCAGACTGTCAGATCTTTGCAGAAAGCCTCGAAGACTTCAAAAGAACAAGAGTCAATGGATTACACAGGGAACAAACAACGCTCAGCTTTCTCCAAGACGTGAGAGGCTGTAGCCCTGAAACCCAGAACAGCTACCATTAAGGAGCGGCACTCGGAGAACTGTAAAAAGCTCTTAGATGTTAAACACGCAATGCTAGTAATGAAGCTACGACAGGATTAAAAGCTAAAGATGAAGCTACCTTCAGAAAGAACGAAAGAGCAAGACAGAAGGAACAGGAAGAGCAAAGAACAGCAGAGAAGCACTCTAGGAGGCCCCAGTCTCCACACCAACAGTGCCAGACAGACAGACAAGATGGACAGGAGGAAATCAAGCACGAAATAACTAACGAGAATTTCCTAGGGTCTCAAGATAAGAGTTTCCAGATTAAACAACGAGAACAGATTCTGGGCAGGAAACGTCAGAATATGAGAGCAAGGAGGAGACTCTCCAGGCTCCCGCAGAGAAAACACAGCAACACGGCCGGTGAGGAGTGAGAACAGCTTTGGATTTCGACAGCAACACTGGCGGCAAGGTGGTGACGGGACAATGCCCACAGAGGCAGGGGACGAGAACGGAGGTCCGTACCCCGCTGGGCAACTGCTTCCTTTCCCTCAGGCCACACGGGTGTGCTCCATGAAAATGACAGCAATCTGAGAAAAAAGCCATGAGACACGGGGGACGGCAGAGGGGGCAGAGGGAAGCCGTGCACTGAGGGCCAGTGTCGTCCCCGCAGCCACCGCTCTGTCTGCCTAATGGAGGGCCATGGCATGCAGGTGAGCCCGGCCCCGATCCGTCCCGGCTCAGCACTGATGAAGGCCCCGCTCGCCCTTCTGTGCCTGGGTCAGCCCCACGGGGGGACTCTGTCCTGACCCGCTCCCGGAAGGCGCTGCCGTGAGCCAAGCCACGGCTGCTTGTTCAGGCGGCGCTTCCAGAAGCCGGCCCCACTACAGGCCTTGCCAGCTGCGCGAACTCGCACGGGCGCCTGGTGTCTCAGGACTCGTTTGGGAATGACCTTGCCCACTGGCTTCCCTTCAAGAGACCCCGCATAGAGACTCAGACACTTCCTCTTGTCTCCTGCAAACCGTCATCTAATGGTGACAAGACTGCCACGTCCTTGGCCTGGCCTGGCTTCCTAACTTGCTTTCTAAAGCCCAACAATATGTGTGGTAAAACTCTAAAGAAAAGAAAGAACAATTAACAGAAAAGCAAGAACAGTGGTTTCTCTGAAGAGGGACAGGGAACAGGGAGAAAGATGGCTGGGAATGTTCGTCTGTGACGCCAGGTGGTGGCGTCACACACGGGTATTCGCGTGACACTGAACTTTACATGCACGCTCCATCTCCCTCTCCACATACAGTATCTCTCACACCCGTAAGCGGCTGCAGGCTGACTGAGGCTCCACGTGGCAGGGAGAGGTTCGCTGTGAGAGGACCAGGCAGTGGGAGATGCCCAAATCCGTGGACAGGTTTCCCCAAAAAGGATTCAATCCTCTGCCGAGGGAGCTGTGAGCCAGAAAACAGCTGGGGGAGGAGCTGAGCCTCTCAAAGCTCCACGCAGAGAACACCACTCCACTCTCTGCTTGCTCTCGACTCAACCCCGCCCTCCCCCATGCCGGGTATCCCCGAAGGGGAAGCCTCCAGGTGCAATTTCTCCAGAGCGCACACCCAGAAACGTCTCAGGGTCCCATGGAGGACAGCAGTGGCCTGCTTCTCTGCAGGTGGAGTCTAACTCAACATCCACTCCTGCCACAATCCGCTGGCTTCAACCGCACGGCGCACAGCCTGCCTCCCACAGGCGCTGGCACCAGCGAGCCACGAGCCTTGCCGGGGCTCTGCAGGTCCGTCCGCACCACCCCTGCCCCACTCTGTGGAAAGAGCTGTTCTCTGCTCGTGAGGAACGTGCATGAGACTCCTACAAAGTTCCAGCTGCACCAGTCCTTCAAAACACAGTGATTCCAGAAGTAGAAGGGCCTCTATTCCCAGATAATACCTCGACAGGCACATCGCCTAGATCACATGATTAACCTGTCAAGAGAGGCTGTACAATTCTGAGCCACCAGCTTCATTTCTGTACCTTCGCGGGTCCAGTTCGTGGTCCTTGGATCCAGTCACTAATTCTGGGTGAATTCGCACATGCTCCATCATGGGCTAGAAGAATTTGGAGCGACAAATTACAAAAGGCTTAATTTCTGTGGTCTCTCCACACAACCGGAATACTGAATATTACTCGACAATAAAAAGGAACAAGGCCCCGACACCTGCTACAGCCCCAGTGAACCCTGACGCGCTTTACCGCTCCCG
>NW_027530625.1:8830339-8839077 GCF_008692635.1 Crocuta crocuta
CCCGGAGTGCTTCCGCTTCCATGAAACGTTCATCGGGACAGGCACGACTACAAAGGCAGAAAGCACACCAGCAGCTGCCCAGGGCTGGGGCCGGGGGGATCGCTGAGCTTCGTTCAAACTCTGTCTACCCCTGAACGCGGAAGCCCCCGCCGTGGGCTGTATCAAATGGGCGCTCTTCACTTACCCTGACCACTTCTTCAAAAGTGTCCAAGTTCTCTTTCATACTGTAGTGAGAGCGCAGAAAGGAGACGAAGTTGCAGGGGTACATTCCATAGAGGCGATGGAAGAGAGCATAAACACTGGCGTGGAGGTGGACAAGATAGACTTCTGTCACGTGGCCTACAGCAGGAAATCACAGATAGGACTCAGCTGGACATGAGGTGACGTGTGCAAAGTGCAGAGCGGGCGCGAGCACATGGCTGCCAGCATGACCCATGGTTGATTTCTGCCACCTCGCTCCAAAGATAGCAAGCGAGTATGTTTTTCTAAAATGCAAATCTGAACACATCAGCACCCCTATTTAAAATCCATCAACGGCTCCCTATGGCCTTCGGATCAACTCCGACCTGCTGAGAGGGGCCCACAGAGGCTCCTACTGATCCACCCCTCCGGGCCTCTGGGTCTCCACCCGACAGTCTGACGACACTGACCTTTCTCATGATAATCACTCTCCCTAAAATTTGTCGTGGGTTTGTTTTTTTTAATTTTAAGTGAACTCTATGCCACACAGGGGGCTCAGACTCACAACTGAGATCAAGAGGCACACACCCCACTGACTGAGCTGGCCAGCAGCCCCTCCCTGAATTGTGTCACGATACTTCTCCACTGCCCTGTTCAGCAGCGCCTGTTGAGAACAGCACCGTCTCGTTCACCCCTTCGCCCCCAGCGCCTGGTATAGAGCGGGGACTCAAATACTGGCGGAACGAATGTGAGAGATCCTTTTGGAATCAGAGTGTAGTCTTGGCTACGCAGATTTGTAACTAGAGTGAAAACCCTATTATCCAGGAACAAGCCTAAGGAGCTGAGAGCGGGAGACACTCAACACCTAGTGCGCCTGGTCTCACGCAGACCCCGTGGAAAACCTCAGGTCCACAAGCTCCTCTCTAACAGCGGGAGACCACTCCCTTCCTCCCAAGAAGAACCTACTGAATAAGCCAGCACCACCTGGGTCCTGCGCGTGTCACCTGATCCCCTACAAGAAGCTACAGTATCTGGTGTCACATGGCTTACACGTTTCCTCTTTTCAACAGGAGTATCTGGCGTGGGGCCCGCCAAAAGATCCCAAGTATCACGTGCTTATAGCTTCGGAATCATTTTGATAGAGCAGGACAACCCGCCAATATGGGAAAACATTCCCCCGTGCTCAGAACGGGACCACCGCCTGGAACGCACCGCATTTTCCTGCTTCCTTCTCCTCGTAAAGGAGACAGGTTCTCAGGACCAGAGGTGTGTGTTTTGTCACAGAAGACCAGCAGGGGCGCCTGGGAGGCTCAGTCGGTTAAATACCTGGCTTCGGCTGGTCATGATGGGTTCGAGCCCTGCGTCGGGCTCCGTGCTGACAGCTAGCTCGGAGCCTGGAGCCTGTTTTAGATTCNGTTCTACAAGTCTAGTCCTGTACCGCCACAATGGACAGAAGGTGTTTTGACAGATGGAAGTTTACCGACAGTTAGGAAGTTTTACATCCTACCAGTTTCTCTGACAACTAATCCTTTCAAGCCAACACAATAAGGAAGGTGTCACCCAATGGTCATGAGGTCATGATTCTTATTCCTGCCTAGCACCCAACGTACTTCCTCAGCTGGCTAGAGACCACCACCCATTCCAGCTAGAAAATTCTACCTGTCCTTCCCTTACAGCTCCTAACCTGTGAAATCGATAACTAAAGCACTCACCTGGCAGGGAGCAACAGGTACATAAGGACACCTTTACCTGGTTTCTTCAGGCACCATGATGAAAGACGACCGAAGATATCAAAGAAATCATGAAGGTGCTGTTTCCCCGACTGCGGAATCATTGGTAGCATGGTTATCAACACTAAGACACCTGTTGTGAGGACGATGACATCGGTGTCCATCTGCAGAAGGGAAGGTCAAGCAGGAAGAAACACCCGTCAGGCCCAGCGCTCGGATCAGCACTATCAACGCTAAATTCTAACGGGATCACAAATTAGGGGTCTCCTCGCAGACTCACTTCCCTATCCCTCTGGTTTGCAGGGAACAATAACTGAATCACGCTTGACCATGATGAGTCTGAGGCCCCTAGATAAACCCATCTGGGAGAGGAACTTCAACTTGACCTGAGGACGCCTAAGCCCTGTAGCCTGAGGACATGGACAGAAGCAGGACAGGCTGCTTTTTAACAGAACAAAAGAACACTAATGCTTTTGTTCATTCAGCCAAAATATTTACTTTCATTAATCAATTTCGAAAACACTATACAAGGGGGCACCTGGGTGGCTCAGTCAGTTAAGCGTCCGACTTTGGCTCAGGTCATGATCTCACGGTTCGTGGGTTCGAGCCCTGCATCGAGCTCTGTGCTGACAGCTAGCTCAGAGCCTGGAGCCAGTTTTGGATTCTGTGTCGCCCTCTCTCTCTGACCCTCCCCTGCTCATGCTGTCTCTCTCTCAGAAATAAATAAAAAACATTAAACAAACAAACAAATAAGAACACCACACTTGTCAAGTACTTCACTACTTTTTAAAATTCTTTTTATCATTTATTCACTTTTGAGAAACAGACTGTGAGCACGGGAGGGGCAGAGAGACACGGAATCCCAAAGCAGGCTCCAGGCTCTGGGCTGTCAGCACAGAGACTGACTCAGAGCTTGAACCATGAACCATGAGATCATGACCTGAGCTGGAGTTGGCACTAAACCAACTGAACCACCCAGGCGCCCCAAGTGTTTCACTATTTTTTAAAGGATTACAGTAGAAATATATAATTTAAGAAGAAATGAGAATACTGCTAACAAGTCTACTTAATGGCTTATCTTCATAGCATTTACAGATCAGCAAATAAAAGAAGACATGCTGACCGCTGACCACGTCTGTAGTTTAAATAGCATGTCAAACAATTTCAGGCTAATTGAAGACACTTAGTACCCAATAGAAAATGAATCAACCCAGAATAGCTACAGTGGCTCACCAGACCCATAATAAATCATGAATGTTTGCCATGTAACTAGAATTCAGATTTAAGAAACAAGATATTAATCAAAAGACTGCCATGCAGGCTAACATGTTCATTATTTCTGTCAAAAAAGGAAATCTAGGAGTCTAGAAATAAAGTCTTAAATAGATTTAGTTTTTACATCAAGCGCTAAGACTTCTGTCATGGCGGGTATCTATCTAACATAAAGAATGTAAAATACTGGTAGTTGAATCGAGAATACATAACCAGCTCCGGTAAAAAGGACGAACCCTAATTTTGTTTACGATAATAGTCTAACAGAGCTTGGGTTAACAGTCTAGGAGTAATTTTAAAGTTCACCCATTTGGAAAAGTTAAGTATTTTACAATCTGAACTAAACTGTGTGCCTCAAAATGGAGTTATATTCTCACCAACTCATTCACAAAAAAAAATAAGTTAACACTGTTTCTATTTTTTTTTTCTTAATGTTCAATGCCTGTTTTTATAATACCCTACCAGGGTGACTCCTTGGGACCCACTGTTAGGGATAATGCAACTTATCCTTGTTGGCAGAGACAAAAATCGATTTGCACGGTGCCAAATCAGGTGACCCAAAGGTACTGCCATCCCAGAACAAATACTACTGGGTATTTTCATGTCTCTGTGACATGAAAATTTTGTTGATAGAAAATAAGTCCAGAAATTAAAACAAATAAAACAAAAAGCCTTGAGTATTTCAGCAAGCCACTGTCAATACTAAAGCCCTGAAGTTCTATTTAGGTTTTGACTCACTGTATAGACAATGCACTGAATTTAGTGCAAAAAGAAGAATGTAATTCAGTAGGCCTTCTCTCAACAAAACCTTAATTACAGCTGCAACTAAATTAGGTTCCCAAATGGTTAAAAAGGGGCGCCTTTTAACTGGCTCAGTCGGTTAAGCATCTGACTTCAGCTCAGGTCATGATCTTATGGTTCATGAGTTCGAGCCCCTCATCGGGCTCTGTGCTGACAGCTCAGAGCCTGGAGCCTGCTTCAGATTCTGTGACTCCCTCTCTTTCTGACCCTCTCCTGCTTGCACTCTGTCCCTCTCTCAAAAATAAACACTAAAAAAATTCTTTTAATAATAAAAGTTAAAAAAAAAAAAAAAAGAGCTGTTGGCCATTTTTCTACTAGCAAAAGGAGAATTTAGAAATAAGGGTTCCCCCAAAGAGAACCCAGATATTTTAACTGAGGGAAGGTTGGACAACAATGGAATCAAAGAGGGTTGGGATAATGCTGTCTTGAACCGATCTGACTGAAGCGTTGCCCCATTTGTTTGGACAGAAGATATGCGACCGTCACCGGGACCCACGAGGACTCACTAAGCACCAACCCTGGACTACGTGACATTCCAGGAAAGCCAAACACTTAAAGTTTCTAAACATCAAAATCTAGCTTGCCTGCTTTAAAGTAACTCAGACTTGCAGCAGCACATTCATAAAGCGTTTCGTCCCAACCCACACACACTGTACCTTGAGACATTTGAGTAAAGAAGGCAAAAGAGGCGCTTGAGACAGCTTGTGCTTCCAGGGCGGCTGCAGCCTGATGACGTGGCCCAGCAACGACAGGGCGGGCAGCCGGGAGGCGGCTCTGCCCACGCAGTCATTCATTTTGTCCAAGAGGTGCTAAAAATGTAAAAGAACAGGGGACACACATCTCAGTAAGGCCAGAAGGAGGCGGGAGGGAATCCTCACGTGACTGTACGGAGGTCACTCACACAAAGGTAGTGATGATTTACTCCAGTCCCTCAAGACTTTGCTCCAACAAATGATTTTTAAAAACCACACTGGCGAACAAAATCCGGTTGCGTGTGGCCTGAGAGAAGGCAGCCAGCTGGCAAGTCCAGTGAAAGGTGGAGCAGACTCCTTCACGGACCCTCTCGTTAAGTACAAAATAAGCCACTTCTCCCAGTAGCCCCTGGGCCCAGGCCTGCGGTAGGTCCGATAGGTTGCTGACACTGGGAGAGATCCTGCTGTGGCCACTTATTGCTGCTGGGGCCCCATCTACATGGTTTGGCCCCAAATATCAGTCAGGTAGTCTAGAAGTTAAAATTCAGCTCAGAAAAACAACTAGACAAAACAAGATCACTGGAAGAGGCACACAGCGGCAAGGCCTCTCAAGTCCAGGGAAGCCGCCAGCACTCAGGAACTCAACGCCTCCCAAAGTACGCAATTATGACCCTCTGTGGGCCGTTCACCACCAACGGACATAAGACACGAAGGAGCCCTCCACGCACCTGGTGCTCGGCCACAGGACTCGTCAATGAGCCCCCTGAGCCATCTGTACCTACAGACTTTCCCATGTTGATAAAGCCTAAAATCCTATTTACGGGATTACTTAAAGGCGTGTGCCTTACAGGTCAAAGCATCACTGCACAAGTACAGCAGCGGGATTACAGGATTTCTTGGAATAGCAAGTTCTTAGAAAACCTATGAAAAATATGCTTTCTTTTGTAAACTTCTCAGGGAAACGGGATCTGCCGATCATTTTCCTACGCAGTTACAACGAGGGAAGAGCCTCATCTGTGGCATGGAGAAGTCGAAGCAGCCCGCTCCCAGACTGCATGGCGCACGTGCACAGAAGCTGGCGTGCTGGCAGAGAAGGGGACCGGGGCGTCCCGTGACATCCCAGCAGGTACCTTATCGTGTGGCTCCTGCAAGGTAGTCAGGATGTGCAATACCGGCTGAGAATCAGTCTCCAGGTAATAATCCACCAAGGTGTTCACGAGCATGGGACCACGGTCTGCCAAAGGAAAGCACAGGCGGTAATCGTTCCTTCCTCTAACGTTCTACACTTACATCAAATGGCTGCCTGGCACAAATTCCAGAAAATGTTTCTTCATATATGCTACCCACAGTTATGCTAAGCGTTCTCATTCTTCCCGCCCCCTGAAATCAATTTGGGTTTACTAGGATAATAGCAAATGTGCCTGCCTAAATATCCATAAAAGCACTGAAATGCTATCTTCTTTTTTTCACTGCTTTTTATAATTATAAAGTTGTAGGGGCACCTGGGTGGCTCAGTCGGTTAAGCATAAGACTCTTGATTTCGGCTCCGGTTCTGACCTCACAGTTCATGAGATTGAGCCATGTCAGGCTCTTCACTGACAGCAAGGAAGCTGCTGGGGATTCTCTCTCCATCTCTCTCTCTATCTCTCTCCCCTCCCCCACTTGTTGATTTTTCTCTCTCTCAAAATAAACAGTAAACATTTAAAAAATAATAAGATACAATAAAATTGTAATCAATCCACGTCCATTGTTAACAACGCAGATTACGTCAAGGACATAAAATGAAAGTCCTCCTCGCCACCAGCCCCCCACCCACTCTTCAGAGTTTGGTACACGTCCTTTCAAACCTTCTCCCACTAGGATAATCACACACGCACACGCGTGCGCACACCCCCACGTCCAGAGTCACCAGTCCGTGTTCGTGTGTGTTTTTCTCACTTAACATGTTGTGGATACCCTCCCAAGGGAGCGCTGCTGACCTACTTCATTCTCCTCACTGACCTCCCGGTGCTCCACGGCACGGCCCAACGTGACACATTTAACCAGGCATCTACTGAAGGATACTTGGTTTTCCAATTTTTCCAAGGCTATAATGAAATATGGACTCTTGTTTGTTTTCAGGGTTTTTTAATGTTTATTTATTTCTGAGAGAGACAGAGCATGAGCAGGGGAGGGGCAAAGAGAGAGAGGGAGACACAGAATCTGAAGCAGGCTCCAGGCTCTGAGCTATCAGCGCAGAGCTCGATGTGGGGCTCGAACTTATGAGCTACGAGATCATGGCCTGGGCCGAAGTCCAGCGCTTAACCGACTGAGCTCCCCAGGTGCCCCCGAAATACAGACTGTTAAGTAGAAAACGTGGTACATGGTTCTTAATTGGTGACAGACACCCCTAAAACGCTGAACACTAATTAATTCTCCTGCCAACAGTGCCCATTTCTGTAATCAGTATTTGCTTTCTGTCACTCTGGTAAGCAAAGAAAGGTACTTATTTAAATTCATATTTCTCTGATTAAAGACAGGGTATGTATTATTTTTTTAAGTTTATTTATTTTGAGAGAGACAGAGACAGTGCAAGCAGGAGAGGAGCAGAGAGAGGGGGAGACAGAAACCCAAGCAGGCTTTGTGCTGCCAGTGCAGAGCCCAACTTGGGGCTCAAACCCACAAAACCGCGAGATCATGGCCTGGGACAAAACTAAGAGTCGGATGCTGAACCACGTGAGCCACCCAGGCATCCCAGGTTACACATTTTTATACTAGAAATCACACCTGTGATTTGTTCTATCTGGCATCTGCTTGACAATGCTCAGGGAGGGGGAATAAGGGAGCGAAGATGAAACGAGAATGGCCAACTCTGAAGCTGGCTCGTGGGGCCATTACGTGATTCTTAATAGGTTTGTATGTATATATGAATATTTCCATAAGTAAGAGCTTAAAGTACATAGAGAGTGGGGCGCCTGGGTGGCTCAAAAGGTTAAGCATCTGACTTCAGCTCGGGTCATGATCTCGCAGCTGATGGCTTCGAGCCCCGCATCGGGCTCTGTGCTGACAGCTCGGAGCCTGGAGGCCGCTTCGGATTCTGTGTCTCCCTCTCTCTCTGCCCCTCCCCCCACTCGCACTCTGTCTCTCTTTCCAAAATAAACATTAAAAAAATTTTTAAGAAAAGCACATAGAGAGTGAATCCACCAATATACGCTCTTCCTCGGTGGTTTTAAAGACCCTCCATAGAAGGTGAAAACCCCAATCAGCAGAGTGCAGTCACCCCGAAGCCAATCTCTCTGGATGAGCAGAGGGGCTAACGTGGACGCGCGCCGCTTACCAGAACTGAGGTTCTCTTTAAATACGGCTGTTACGTCATCCCGCACACTCAGCACAGGGGAGTCCAGCATGGAGAGGAGCTCCCCGATGTTCGCTTGCTGGGCCATTATCTTGCACGGATGTGCTGGGCCGGGTCCGGAGCGTGCACTAACGACCCTGCAGGCCCTTCATGGGCGCCGCTACCAGACTGGGGGAGGAAGAGAAACAGTGTGACAAAACGGCCCCGCTTCCCGCACGAAACATGACTGCAAGGCAGGCACGGGCGTCTGACGCAGGCAAAGTTTGCCCAGAACCCGGCCGATGAGAGCCGCTAGGGCGTGAGACTAACGCCCGCTGACAGATCCGTGCATGGGAGTCGTACGGAAGGCGCCGGCGCGGACGGGAGACGCCGGCACAGCAACTTCATCCCACGACCAAAGCGACGTTTTTCAGTTTTACTCATACTTCTGACTCTACCTTGGGTTTTGGCTAAGACGAGGTTTATGTTTCAAATCATCGATCGAAAAAGCAGGCGAACTATTTTCAGAAAAAGAACTTAAAACCTACCATTTCCCTCCTGACACTCCCATCGAGGTCTAGAAGTCAGTACAGCCTGTTAGGTCCACAGGGCCAGAGACAATACCTCGTTCCAACCGGGGACCTCTTCTCAGTTTTCGTACAAGCCCCTCCCCCTAGACGTCCTTCACACTCAAACACCACTGGTCACAGGGAAAAGGCCACGGGGGGCGGGGGGGGGGGACCTTTTAAA
>NW_027530625.1:8839101-8854517 GCF_008692635.1 Crocuta crocuta
GTGGAGCTGCCGACAGCAGCTCATTCTCCAGGTGGCACTACCCACATGGACAGTTGTTCAGTTCTCTCAAGGTATATTTTTAAAAACAAAACCAGGGGCGCCTGGGGGGCTCAGTCACTTGAGCGTCCGACTTCAGCTCAAGTCATGACCCCATAACTCATGGGTTCGAGCCCCACGTGGGCTCTGTGCTGACAGCTCAGAGCCTGGAGCCTGTTTCGGATTCTGGGTCCCCTCCCTCTGCCCGTTCCCCATTCGTGCTCTTTCTCTCTCTGTCTCTCAAAAAATAAATAAATGTAAAAATAAAAATAGAAAATAAAATAAATATAAAAAAATAAAAACAAAACCGGTGATCATTTAGGAGGCAGGAAGTGCACACCTTTTACAAACATTACCGAGTATAGTCCTTACACGGTATCATAGGATTGGTTCTCCTGTCCCCGTTTTACAGGGAGAGAAACAACGGTCAAGACATTTGCTTGGGGCTGCTAAGCTGGCAAGAGGCAAAACCAAAGGAGAACTGAAATTTAAACCCAGGTCTGCTTGACGGTAAAGCCCTAAGCCCTTAAATGTGACATGAAGCTAACTTGTGGTTTTGATCCTCACAACAATTCTGTGAGGTCAGCAGATACCCTCTTTTACAAATGAGAATATGGATAGTCAGACAGGAGAGGTAACTCTGCCAAGGTCACACGGTGAAGCAGAACTCAGATGGCTCAACTCCCAGGCCAACGACGCTCTCTGCCCGGCACCCTCACGTTGCTTCCCCCGGGGCCGTCCAGGAATAAGCTGAAGCAGCCACTACCCAGCTTCCCCATCGACAGAAACCACCTGGGATGCCTATTCGGAATGTAGTCTCCTGGGCCCATTCCAGAACTGAATTTGGGGTTTAGGAACCTGCATTTTAATAGGCACGCTGGCAGGAAACACTACACTAAAAAGTCCACTGAAGAGTCAAGTCCCTCCGGTAAGTTGCCAAATTTAAAGTACCAATGACCCCAGAAACCGGGAGTACTTAACTTACTATTATCTCTGCTTTTGTTTAATTACAACCTGGCAGTAGGTTTGCCTCTTGGCAAATCAGAAGTTCATGAGCCAAAAAAAATCAATTAAAATGTCTACATGCAGGGGCGCCTGGATGGCTCAGTCAATTACACATCCAACTCTGGATTTCAGCCCAGGTCATGATCAGTGGTTCAGGGGATCAACCCCTGAGTCGGGCTCTGCATGGACAGCAAGGAGCCTGCTTGGGATTCTCTCTCTCTCTCCTCTCTGCCCCACTCCTGCTTACACATGCACACCCTCCCTCTCTCTCAAAATAAATAAACATTTAAAAAAATGTCTACATGCATTTTGGTAGCTAATCATGATGTAGGAAGTTGCTGGCTCATGCCTATAAATATAAATCTTACAGGTAAATCACAACGGAAGTCCATTTCAAAGGGCTTACAACTAGTAAGATTTCCCTGTAAAAGAGTTCAAGGCTGAAAATAGAAACAAATTTCATCTTGTGAGTTAGCTTAAATTAAATTTAGAAGTGAAGAAAATACCAACCTGCCCGGGTTTACTGTCCATCGAGAGAATTCAATGAGAGAACATACGCAGACACTTGGCACAACTAAATACTCCCTGAGTCGTGGCCACATAGTACAAAAAGAAAACTAGTGAAAATCTTGGGGCCACCATTTTCAAGATGACTTTTTAATAGCACATGTCTCTAGCCAGCCCTCACATTCACTTCTACTCCAGGGAAACCACGAATGATTCTCAGATTTAAAAGCATTTTTGTCCCTAAGTTTGGTTTTGTTCCAATAATACTGCTACCTACCTAGTCTCAGTTTAGTGAGACTCCGAGTTTGTATTTTGTGTATTCAGAGGACAGTAACTGGTAGGTCAGAGCTGGTCCCCCAAACCCAGGCAGCCCCGAACAGAGAGTGACAGGAGTTCCACGCCAAACAAACATGGCACCCATCCAGTCAACCTGGCCATACACAGGGCTGGCCAGCATGGGCTACCTAATTCACTTTTCAGTTTGTAAATGTCATGTTAGGGGTCAAAGTCTTGTTTCTGGAGCCTGCTCTTTCCAGACACTTTATAGAAAGCAAAAATAAGGTTTCATTCTAAAACACATTAATGTATTTTTGGTAAAAAGCTTTTCTCTTTGGTTCTAAAAGTCTACCTTTCAACCATATTTTTTTTAATTCCCCAGAAAAAAATATAAGTCTTGGGTTTTATGGGAGCTTCTTTATTTAAGCGCCCCAAGTTCATGGATTCTGACACACAAAAAAGCCCTCCCAAGAGTTTAATCATGAGCTTTTGAAATCAGTCCCATGGCTGCACTATCTTTTCTTTTAGAATTCATTCAAATATTTCTCGAGGGTCTAAGTAAGTGCAGGGTGCTGAGTAGGAAAGACAGACTTAGCACGTGCAATGGAGAATTAAATGTGGGATGAGGAAGTGGACAGGGTTTAGTGTGTGCACAGAGTGGGGAAGGGGCCAGCAGTAGGGGCGGGTGAGGCACACACGTGTCAGACACACTTTCCAGCCTGGGGAAGATCGACTGGGAAAAGTCATGTGAAGGTTAGCACCACAGGCACTGGAAGCATCAACTTACAGCTGTGAAAGTCTCTCTTCCATTCTGGAAATAACCAAGTATAGAAAACAGGAGTCAGGAGAGGCTGAAAGTCAATACCTAGGTTAATACATTTCTGTAACCTACATGCCAAAGCGCCATTCCACTTACTTAATGTTATCTTCACTGGCCGCGTGCCACAGCACAGTGCTATAGATTTAGGGAGCAATGACTTTCAACAGCCACTCCCCATGCCAAAACCCATCACTCTGTCAGCCTTCTGCATCTCAGGAATACACACGACCATCGGTCTAAAGCCAACATCGAGGTGACATCTTCGACTCCTCCACGCTCTTACCCTCCCCTTGGATCTGTCAGCAAACCCACACCGATTTTGCTTTCCCTTTGTGGCCCTCATCAAAGCCCCATCACCTCCCATGCTGCTCCTCCCACTTATACATATTCCTGCTCACCGACAATGAATCTGCCACCAAACAACCACAAAAGACTCTGAAATGGGGAAATCAGAATCCACCAGTCCCCTGTTTAGATTCTTCCCATGGAAAGAAGAGCCAAACCCATGAGTGGCCTAACGCTTCCTGTTCTTTGGCCAGTTGTGAACCCCTCAGCCACCGTCTGCCTCTTCTCACACGTCTCTGCCTCATCGTTTCTCTGCTGTAGTCCCAGTCTCCCAAAACCCAGGAAAACTGGTGGGTGCCCTTGTGGCTCCCCTATCCCTGGAATGCTCCTCTCCCAGATCCTTGCACGGCTGACTCTCACTGGGGTCTCTACTCAAAGTGTCACCATCTCTAAGAGGTCTCCCCCAACCACCCAATCGAAAGCAGTCAGGGGCTGTCAGTGACCACCTTTGAATAAACCAAGTTTAAACTTCACAACTGGCCATCACATTCGATCACACAGAATACTCAGTATGATCTCAACATGCCGGGAAGAGAGGGATTAACCCAAGTTTAACTTTAGTCTCTATATCTGGCCAACATCTGGCTTTGGCCTTGGTCTTTAGAGCCTCTGAACTTGAACTGTCAACCGCCCTCCTTCAGCAGCATTTCTGGCATCCCTGACTGTGAGTGCAATCGACAGCTATGCGCTCGTGTCGTTACCATCACATCTAATCTACACGATGTCTGTAATGTGGACAAGGCGTACATTTAGAATTACTATTAAAAATCTGAATATTCACTTTTAAATAAAGGCAAAACGCTCCAGCTGTAACATCCAAGCTCAGTGTTTTACATTTTAATTACAAACGTATATTCATTTTAAAATTAAAAGCTTTAGTTGATGAATGTGACTTTTTAAGATTTTTTAAAATTTTTATTTATTTTTGAGAGAGCACAAGCAGGGGAAGAGCAGACAGAAAATCCAAAGGGGGCCCTGCGCTGACAGGCTGACAGCAGCAAGCCCAATGTGGGGTTTGAACTCACTAACCGTGAGATCACAGGCCTGAGCTAAAGTCGGATGCTCAACTGACTGAGCCACCAGGCACCCCTGAACATGACTTTTATGTTCAAAAACAATCAAGAACGTTTCAAATGGCTAAATACGTTAACTAATAATGTGAATACTAAGAAGGTAGATTACACAACTTTACAAATAATAATAAGTATTCTTTGAGCCAAATGTTTATAAAATTTTTAATAATAGATGGCTAAATAAACAAAAATTATTTAATTCTAAATTTTATAGAATTGTCTCATAGCACTTACTACAAACAAAATAAGCTTTTAAAGCTGCACTGAATTTATAGTCTTCATTAGTAGTCTTTCAAGAAAAAGTCACATTTGGGAACACTTCACATCTTGCAAGGATGAATGAAAAATAAAATGTCAGCCTGTCACCTCAGTTATAAGACACGAAAAAAATCCAAAAATCACAGTCAACAACATCTATGATAAATCATCTTCGAGCCAAACATAAAGAATATAAGTAGTATAAAGAAAACAGTGTTAAGAAAAAACTGAAATCCTCTAACACATTTTATACACACTAATCAAATTTCAAAGTGGACTCTACAAAAAAGCTTTAGGAAGACAGCGTCTTGTAGTTTTGCGTCTATGAGGGCCAAAAGCGTGAACAAAGGAGCTCAGTAAGATGGTGGCTACCGGCTGCCAACACTTTTTAGTAGCTGAAGACGAAGGATCTGTGAGGCTTGCCCAAGATACAGGTTCCTTCTAGAAAACCATCTACCGGAAACTTCCCTAAATTACATTCTGATTTGTCCAAAAAGGTTAGTGAGGAACTGACTATAGCGGCTGAACTCAGCACCCTACATGTAACACAGCGACCGCGGGAGCAATCTAGCTGCGAGCCGTGACCCAGTCATCTTCCTACATGAAAACTCCAAGCTTTACAAACCCAGCTGCTAAACTGTCCTGTTACTGAAAAATGAATTAAATTTGAGATTTACGATGTGTTTTACTCAGCTTGGCCCCCAACGGTATGACCACAACCACTTGACAGTGGGTTCTAATTCCCATTCTGTGGATCTGTGAAAAAGGACGAGTGTGAAGTCCACACAGAAGCATTGAGAATGAAGCCAGCCTCAGAAAGCTTCCCCTGCTTGTGAGAGAACAATATTACTGCCTTGTTGTTAGTGTACAATTTGTGTGAAGTTCCTGTTTGTGAACAGACATCAGTCTTTAAGGCAAAAAATCCGTCCTTTATTTCACAATCCCTGGGATGTAAGGTGAGGCAGACAGTGACAGAACACAGTTATAGGCAACAAGCGAGACGTGAAGGGAATCGCATTAGCTGTACAGAGAGGGACGGCAAGCCCGACACCTTCCCTATCTTGCCCACATCTCCCCACAGAGACGCAGCCCTTGCACTGGGCACTCTTCGCCGGTAAACTCACAATTACAGCTCAGTGCTAAGTGATGTCACTAAGACCAAATTCATACCCACAGAAGTGCCAAAGCCTCACTAGTTATGAAGAGTATATTCTAGGACTTTGAAAATCCTCCACTCCTAGAAACCACCACAGCATTTAATTCATCCCAGAACGCTAATTAAGACAATTAATACAGCAAGCCATGTTAAGACGTAAAGGCTAACTCACCAGTTCTTGGGCTCTCAGCACAGGATGTACATTAAAATCACCCGGACAGTTCATGAAATCCTGAAGCCCAGGCCCCACTCCAGAGCAGGTCAGGGGGTGGGGTCAGGAGAGCAATCTGGGTTTGTTGTTACAGATCCAGGTGGATTCCTAAGGCACAGGCAGGGGTGAGAACCTCTGTACCAGTCAAATGACTCGCTCCAACACAACGGCTTCAATTTAATCAATGTAACATAGTGGCTAAAACCAAGCCGTGCCACTATACAGACCTGATGTGAGCCACAGGGCCACCAAGTAGCAGCTACACAACCTTAGGAAAATCAGATAATGTCTCAGAGCCTCATTCCTCATCTGCAAAATGGGGACACACCAAAAGTGCGACTGTGAAACAGAAATGAGTGACACATACAAAGCACCTAACACAGTGCCTGGCACTGAATAAGCAATTAATAAAGCCCGGGGAGGCTGACAAATCATCTCATGCCACAGAAGGACCGGTTCCTAGCTCACAGCTTAACCCAGAACTGTTCACCCCTGAATGCAAAGAAACAAGCACACATCTACACAGCCGTACCAGTGAACCACTCCCCTCCACCTCCCCCCAACCACTGGACTGAGTTGATACCTTACCTGCTCTGGGGACAATTGGTACTTCAGTTTCCAGTGCTGTCAACCTGGTGTCTTTCATGGTCACTGAAGGGAAAAAGCACATATATGTAGACAAGAATCTTACAGTGAAGTGAAAAGCAGATGCGGTCAGGGGGAGGTTAGGGCTCACCTCCTTCAAGCTGCTTCCTGCCCCAGCCCTGACAGGTGGCCCTATGGTTTCCACTGGAATGAACACTTACAATCATTGGGCGCACGTGCCTCTCTCTCCCTGTCTACATTTCTGAACAGCTGGTTGCTGGAAAATTCTTTATACTGTGCTGAACTTGTAATCTCTTGTCCTTTGTTAGCTGTTTATTTGAGCTCTAAGCAAACGGGCAGGAGGGGCTCTAGAACCATACACTTCCAAGTTGCAATCCACACTCTGCCACGTATTAGCTGGGTCACTTCTGGCGGCTTATCTTAGGTTCCTAACATCTAACCTTGTTACCTCAGCTGGAAAGTGAGAAGAGCGGCCTCTGCCTCAGGAGGCTGCCTGGGGTTACGCGTGAAGACGCGGCCTGGAGCTCTGGCACAGCGCATGGCGGAATCATCACTCGCAGCCCTGGGCCTCAGGCCACAGGAGAGAGAACGGCGCCAGGCGCAAAGCACTTAGTGGGCCTACACCTCCTCATCACCTGCCATGCCCCCCTCCCTCCCTAGAGCCTCCNCCCCCCCTCTCACCCCCACCTCCCTGCTCCCAAGCTAAGCACTCACCCTTAAAACCTCAGCTTACACATCTGCCCCAGCAGAGAAGCCTTCCCTCCCCTCCACTCCCGTGCCCCAGACTAGGTCAGGTCCCCTGTTATATTTGCTTAGCAGCCTATATTTCTTTGTGTCACTTACCACAACCCAATTAAATAAGCATAATTAGTTACTGAACATGTCTCCCTCACTAGATAGAAGTTCCATCCAGGGAGCGAGAGGAGCTCAGTCAGTACTGCATCTGACTACCACGGTGTCTGGTACTTGTCGACCAAAGGGTAGGAGTTAAAATATTTCTTAACTAAATGCACAAAGCTGACTTCTGCCTTCAAAACAGCACAACCTCAATCTAATCCTTCCACGTGACAAGCATGAAACACTTGTGAACAGCTATCATTTCTCTACTGTCTTCCCCTCTTTACCAATACTTTCTGTCTTGGTAATTAGCTCATATTAAACAAACACATTAAATATGAGTATACATATTTATATAAATATATTCCGAAGTGTTTTTAAAATGTGGGGCCTTCGAACTAATTTAGGTACAGCCTGATCATGAGATGATAGGCCTCCCGAGGACAGGGATTATCTGTTTGGTCCCCCAGCGGACACCCCCAGGCCTACCGGAACATCTGGCACACAAGAGGCAAATATACCCTGTTCAGGTCAGCAAAAATCTCATCCCCTTCTCTGGTGGCCATTCCAGGGTGGGATGTAGAGCGTGAAAGCTGAAAGCTGAGCCTCACACGCTGCCTACGCCTAATCAGGGAGCATGCAAAAGCTTGGAAACGAGCCCTTCACTGTACTGTGATGGTCAAAGTCAAACTAGTGGATGGAGCAACTCTCTAACAATTAACGCTCTTGCCCCAGAAGACCGGGTAATTATATTTCCTTGTGGAGCACATTCTAGGCATTAAAAGTCAACGGTCCTCAGTGGCATCCTGCAAATGTGTGTACACTTTCGAAAAGACCAGCCGAATCATTCACACAGGGAGTGCTTGCCTGGCCACAGTCAGTCAGTCAAGTAAAGAACTGGAATTAAAACACAGGAGCCTCTATTATTCAGCATCTTAAAATCAGCTGTAGTCCAGTGAGTCATATACACTTCCTCTTGCAATTAATCCTAGTTGGATCTTTTACCCGAAAAGGAATATCCCAGGGAGGGTGAAAGTGGGATACACACAAGATGAGCTCTTGCAGCCTGCCCAGCCAAGATCACCGTCTCAGACAAAGGGACGGGCACAGGAAATCAGGATGGTTTTTGTCCAGCGCTCAACATTAAGACTTCTTACATTATCGCTAGGCCAAAAACTGGCTAATGGTAACAGACTGTCATCAATTTAATGTTGACAAGTCAAAGGCTACCTGCCATTATTTATATTTTAATTGCTTATTTACTTATCCATTTCTACTTAAATCCCGTCCTACGGAGGTACGACTAGGTAACACCATTCTGGTCAGGCAAGTGCTACGGTGTCCTGTGAACTTCCTGTTCAGGGGTCAAGAACGGAGAAGACCCTCTTCAAAGATGTGCACCCCAAAGGGGTGTGGGTGGAAACACCTGTCAGAGCATAACAGGGTCAAGCCATGCTCTTATCTTCAAGAGCCAAATTAAAAAAGAAACATGCCCCCAGATCTAGATGTTTCCTCTTTCACATCTGACTCAAGAGCTGCATTCTCACCTGGTGATGGCACTTCCTACAAGCAGTCTTTTTGAATGAATGAATGAGTGATGAATGAATGAATGAATAAAGGGTAAGTCTGAGGAAGAAGCAGGCTCTGTGCTTTCAGTCTTCCAAGATTAAACAGAAAGAGCTCAGGTCAATTTGTTCTCCTACTTCACCTTAATTTCATTTTTCAGGTGTTTACATGGCTCACATACTTAGAATTACACTTGAACTCCAGCTTAACAGGCATGTACAGCTGCCATTAGCAGGACCCTACACGTCTCTTTTCACATCCCTCTGTCCTGGGCAAGATGCATTACATGCTGGGAGAGAGCTAAGAGCTCTATATTCCTTCATGAAATATCAGGAGCAAGTACTTAAAATGCCTTTACAAAGTATTTTATCTGAAAATGTCACTTGAGGATTCAGGCTTTCGGCAAAACCCAGCACCGAGTGTGTGGTCTCCTACCCTCAGAACCAAATCCCATGAAATAAGTCCCCGCACAGCACAGCACCTAACACAGCTCTGTACACGCTTGTCTATGATGTAAGAATGAAGGCAAATGTGTCTGCACCACAACTTCTTTCCCATGCTCAAGTCTTTCATCTAAAAAATTCAAAGACAATTCAGATACAGGCTCAGGCACAGACGGCCTAGTCCACGGTACAGGTAGACCAGAAGCATTACTCCATGATGTTCACAATAAAGACAGCAGTAATAATGACACACCAGCACACCACTGCGTTCAGCTCTGGCTCAGGAACAGTCTCGGGTGACTTCCTCGAGCAGTATTCTACCGAGTGAACAAAGCTGCCTTCAGCACAACTGCACCCAAAAGGGGTAAGATTCTAGCTGCAAGTATCTCTTCCCACGGCACACAGGGAGAAGGAGAGGGGGTAGGAAATACTACTTTGCATGTGAGCGTGAAGCAGCTGATGGAGAAACCTGCCAACGCGTGTAGCCGTGGGTGGCTTCCCCGGCCCCGCCGCTGCGCGCCCTCTCAAGGACACAGGAACCGGGCCAGGGGAGCTCCGGAGTTGCCATTCAGAATTCTGGCCATTAGGGACCTGGAAGGACAACTTGCTGAAGCTTCTACCCTATTTCAAAGGTGAATGTTGTAGAACTGGCCTGTAGGGATGGAGCCTGGCTTCAGTTAGGTATCTCTCTTCTACAAATAGTAATGTTTCTTTTAGTCTGAATCAAAATTATTTACCAAGAAAACACACATCAGACAGATACCATGCATGTGTCAGAGAGGCACTATCCAGAGCTTCCCCTAAAAGAAATCTGACCAAACTGTAAGATTTCTGTAAGTTCCCAGGACTACAACAGAAATACCCTAGGGAATAAAGGCACAGGGTGTGACAGTCCAGGACAGTGGTCCTCAAATGTGGTCCCAGCAACAACAGCATCACCTGGGGATTTGTTAACATGCAGACTCCTGGGCCTCGTGGCATACCTCTTAATCCGAACTGTGAGGGTGGGGTTTTCTGGGGAATTCTGAAGCCCTTATTAAAGGTGCAGAGCCACTGGCCCAGGAAGAAGAAGGATGAAGTCAAAAAACATTAAAAATATAAATTTGGGGCCCCTGGGTGGCTCAGCTGGTTAAGCACTGACTTCGGCTCAGGTCATGATCTCAGATCCGTGGGTTAGAAGCCCATGGCAGGCTCTGTGCTGACAGCTCAGAGACTGTAGCCTGCTTCAGATTCTGTGTCTCTCTGTCTCTGTCTCTGTCTCTCTGCCCCTCCCCTACTCATGCTCTGTCTCTCTCTCTCAAAAATAAACATTAAAAAACTATAAAAAATACATATATATAAATTTAAAATATAATTGTATAAATACTGTGAGGTTCAAAGGGAAAAAAATACATAGTGCAGAAACCTTGGAAAAAAGCCCAGTGGAACTGCGCCAGGTGCTAAAGGTACCGGCACAGACTGAACTCCAAGCCTGACAAGCACTTAGCAACTTGCATACCTGAGATCTCCACTTCTAACTTTTTTAATGTGGCATTTAAGTTGAATTCCTTGAGAAGTATAAAGAGTCATTCAATAGAGAAGTTTAACCAGGAGATTTATAACACAAACAGTACACAGGTCCACCTGTGAAAGGCTTGGGCCTTTCCCACCTACTGGTTAAAAAAAAACACATTGTTTTGGGGCCACCTGGGTGGCTCAGTCGGTCAAGTGTTCGACTTGGGCTCAGGTCATGATCTCACGGTTCATGAGTTCGAGCCCCGTGTCGGGCTCTGTGCTGACAGCTCAGAGCCTAGAGCCTGCTTCAGGTTCTGTGTCTCCCTCTCTCTCTGCCCCTCCCCTGCTCACGTTCTCCTTCTCTCTCTCAAAAATAAATAAACAAAGCCCAAGTCCATTTTTAGGAGGAGTAATCTATCTAGAATAATCAGCTGGGCTGCAAGCTGGGTCTATAAAGTTCCTGAGTGAACCTGTATGAATTGTTTGGTGGTGATAGGACAGGAAGGGATATTTGGTCCAAAGCTTCCAGCAGATTTTCAGAGGGGAACTGAGGCCCCCCAAAGTTAAGAACCACTAACTTATGATTTAGTGTATGAGATTAGCAGTTCATGTCATTTATCAAAGTGAAAGATGAAATGTTTGGGTTCTGAAGTCAACCAACAGGGCTCAAATCCCAGCTCAGAAGCTGTGGAAGGGACCTTAGGCCTCAGTTTCCTCATCTTCCTATCCTGTCTCCTAAGGCTGTGGGAAGAGTTAATGGGGATCGTGCATGTAAAATAGCAGGGTCAGGCACATAAGTACTCAATAAATACAAACTTGATTATAACAATATTACTACTAGATGAAATGTATTGCTGGGCACCTGAGGCTTCCGTCTATCCATGTAACAACTTGCATGTGCAACAATGATAAAAACCATTCCATAATTCCAAATGGATACACTTCACGTTGGCTGCTGTGCTCTGTGAACTATTCAAAGTAGTAGCAGTCTTAATGCAGACACTAGGGTCACCGCATCTGTTCCTCCTTATCACCCACTACTGAGCCTTCTGTCACCAAGAGAAAGGCAAAATCGTCCCCTGTTACTCAACTAATGCTTCATGGTCTCTATTGCCTTAATCTTTACTTTAGAAAGTGACCTGTGAGCTCTAGGCCAGCAGTACCAGGCCGTGTTCTGTATCAAAGCTGGGGTTTTAAGGCACTTTACTCATTAGATGATAATCTGAATTCATTCAACCTTAAAAAGTTTTCTGTTACCTTTTGCTGGTTCCCAGGACAGAACAAAAGTTAGCGCTGCACAAGGGACAATAAGAAACTGGTGAGGTCCTAAGATCATGTATCTTTAACTTATTTATACACACATATATGTGATTTTTATTCTCCCCCTAAAAAACATAGACATTAGATATTTAATGACTAATTTCTAGTAACTATAGGCTTAGAAAGGATCATCTCAAATAGCTGATGGCAGACCTCTTTCAGAGTAATTCAAATGGCAAAAAATGAGAAGTATTGTCAAGCAAACTAAATTATACTAAACACAGGGGGGAAATCTCAAGTGTTGAGTAAATGCTGATTATACACACACGTTTTTAAAGCAAAAAGCTACAGGTTTGAATGTTACTGAGTATACTTTGCTTTCATGTTTAATCTCAGCACCTCACATAACAAACACAACTAATACAAATAAAACCAATCTCTCAAAAAGAGATTTAAAACATGAAAAATTTATAGGGGGTTACCTTTTAAAGTATCATGTGATACAAAGGAAAGAATACACAAGTCATCACTCAATGGGTCAGGCTTAGGAGTCAGCCATGTGCGAGGTTTTTGCTTTTTTTTTTTTTTTGAAGGAATTTCTTTTTTTAAAATGTTTATTTTTGAAGGAGGGATAGAGAGCAGAGCGTTAGTGGGGAAGGAGGCAGAGAGAGGGAGACACAGAATCAGAAGGAGGCTCCAGGCTCTGAGCTGTCAGCACAGCGCCCAACGCAGGCTCGAACCCATGAGTTATGGGATCATGACTTGAGCTGAAGTCGGACGCTCAACCGACTGAGCCACCCAGGTGCTCCTGTTTATTTTTAATGTTTATTTATTTTTGAGAAATAGAGAGACACAGTGTGAGCAGGGAAGGGGTAGAGAGAAAAGGAAACAGAATCTGAAGCAGGCTCCAGGTTCTGAGCTGTCAGCACAGAGCCCAACGCAGGGCTTGAACTCAGGAACGGTGAGATCATGACCTGAGCCGAAGTCGGACCCTTAACCGACTGAGCCACCCAGGCGCCCCAATGTGCTTAGTTATTATAAAGCCATTAACGCTTTGATTCAATCAATTTAGTTAGAGTGTTTGACTGAAGTCCCAGGGGGACCTAAAATCCCAGAAATGTAGACCTGGAAACACTCTAATTCACAATCCAACTTTCTTATTTCACAGACGAAGAAACTCAAGCTTAGAGAACTTCAGTGGCTTGTTAAAAGTCAAGAGCTATTTGATTTTTAGCAAAGCCTAAAACAGTTGATGTACTGCCGCATTTTGTTCATCTTCATCCAAGAATATATGAGTAATTCCAGGAAAAGCTAATTTTAGTCCACTATGGCTCTGGAACCTGGAAAAGAACATACCTGTACCCTAACAAATGGGGAAAGAAGATGGAGCTACAAGATCAAGTCAGCTGTAATTCAGAGCCCAAAACTCACCCACCACTATACACACACCAGAGGTCAGAAGCTATTTTAGGAGATAGATGCCTTTGCAATAAATTATACATCAAAGGAAAAATAGCCAAATTGATACTTGAAGCCACTGGTCCTCACCCTCTGGTGTCCATCAGAATCACCTACGGCTTCTACCAGATATATTTCCAGGGCCTCCTTGAAGACCAAATATGCAGGCCCATCTACTATGGGGCTGGACATCTGTGCAAGGAGGTCCTGATGAACACTACTGCTTGAGATCGCGTGTTCCCCGCAATTTCGTTATTCTGTAAACGTGACACAGACGAGTATATATTTGACTTGTCCTAGTAAGACTGCTCAGTTTCAGCTCACAAATGACACCAAGCGTGCACAAAAGGCGTCAGATTACACGGCCAACAGTAGCCCTGGACAGGTCCTCCCCCTGAAGCCAGTGAGGAAGAGGCCAACTGAGTCACAGGATCTGAGACACTGCAATGTCATGGAGAGAGGTAAGAAGGCTTGTGGCCGCCTCGGAGTCTGTCTAACTAGGAATTTAGAGACCTAGCGGGTCTTTACGACACCAGGAAATGCATGAAGTAAAGAAAGCTTACATCATCCACCTTTCCAGGCACGTGATGTAAGAGTGTTTTAGGTAAGATATTAACTTTAGTTGGAGGATATTTTCATTTTACATCTTCTATAAATACCCCTGCAGTTTACACCAGGTGCTTAGAGGAAGGTCTGCCCGCTCCCCAGGGCAATAGCGAAGAATGTTTTGGCGTTTCTGGGGAGCCTCATTTGCCTGATGCATGACTGTTAAAGGTACATTTCCCTACACAACCCTAAATCAGCCTTCATATTTGCATATTCCAGGTTTACTCAGGAATGTTCAACTTAAGAATCACAGGTGCTTGCTCAGTAAATCAAGGGTTCCCCGAAGATTTCGTTTTATGACGCTTCCTGAAATTTACAGCTACACCTGCCAGCGCCTTTGAATTCCGAGAACTCCAAGCGGATCCCAAAATTATAAATCAAAGTATCTCAGAAGAGCATTATTCTATTTTAGTATTTTTACAGCTTACTCTATGCAAAGCAAGGTGCTATTTCTAGGCTTCCTATTAAAAAACAAAAAAAAACACCAGCAAGGATTTTAGTCGGACTTCTCTCTGCAGTAAAGGCACCAGTTGTATAAAAACATCAAACACTCGCCGGTCTAATTTAGACTCACATATTTACAAGCACAACACTGCCATCCGAAACAAAGCTAAAGTGTACAAGCACCGATAACTGCACGCACACAGCTAAGGTGTACAAGCAAACGTACCCTCTCCAAAATTAGACACACGCACATGCAACACACACAGGCAATTGTGCACAACCTCTGGCCGACTAATTCCGATCACTTAGTTAGAATGACAGGCTGGCTCTGGTCAAGCAACGTATAAATGGGAGCACAAACAGATGCAGGGGGGCATAAATAACGCCGGGAGCACAGTCCTGGGACCCGCGGCGGAGTCACAGACCTCAACTGCAGCCCCGGCTCAGAAAACCCTGGAGATGTGACCTTGGGCAACTAACTCTAATCTCTCTGGGCCTCAGTTTCTCCTCCAGAGAAATGGAGGCGTTAACAGGGGCCGCCTCTTCCCTTCGCCGCGAGGACCGCAGGACACGATGACCGCAAAGCACTTCCACGGTGAGTACTCCATCAACGTGAGCGGTTGTCAGGGGCAGGGCCGCGCCCCCTCCCACGCTCCCCCCACCCCGAAAAATCCGAAGCACACGAAGCAAAACTCTTGCACGGGAAACACAAAGGGCTTGAGTTGTAAAAGGTCTCTCGGACCGCGGGCTCTTCACCTTCCAGTTCCTCAAATGAATGAATGAATGAGCGTCTAGGAGTGGCTCTGCAAATAGCTGTCTCCTCCTAAGGTTCACCTCTGCCGACTTTAAGGTAACTGTCTCCGACCGTCAATTAAACACCCACAAGCACACCCGCAGCGAGGCACCCGGGTCCTGCACATTCCGCCGGACACGCAGGGTCCCGGCGAGCCCTCGATGCCCACAGGCAGCCTCCATTCATTCTCCTCCCCACCCCTGACCCCTCTCCTGAAGCCCC
>NW_027530625.1:8854602-8873295 GCF_008692635.1 Crocuta crocuta
GGGCTGCCCAGGGGCCCCGCCTCACCCCTGCCCTCTGCACCACTCCCCAGGGGTGCAGCCGTCCCCTCGGCCGCCGAGGAGGGGCGAAGTGCTGGTCCGGCCCGCCTCGCGTCCCCAGGGACTCGCCAGCTCTGCGGGGCCCCGCCAGAGACAGCGCGTAATAAGAGGGAGGGGAAAGCTCTCCGAACACCCCTTCCCGGGGTTCCCTCTCCAGCAAGTGAGCCCCTTGCCCCAGCCCCTCGGGGCCTCCCAGACCGGGGTCGTGGTGCCAGGGATGCCCCGCGAAGCCCCCGAGAAAAGGAGGGGGCGACACCCCCATACTCACCCACCGTCTCCTCCCCCTCAGCTGTTTACCTCACAGTTCCTCCAGCCTACAGGGCGCCGCCATCTTGGACGTACAGCACCTCCCCCGTCGTGAAATGCCCACGACCGCCGCAGCCTCCGCCACGAAAAAGAGTGCCCAGTCGGGTCTCGCCTCCCCCTCGACCCCAGCGGCAGGTGACCGCGGCCGGCAGCCCCGTTGGACGGAAGAGGCCGTCCTGCGCATTACTGATGACGAGAACCAGCCGAGAAAAAGCCCAGGGGAGTTTGTAAGGTAGGGGGGCGGGGACGGGCGGAAGGATCCCGAATGGAGGCCGCTGAGAGATCTTGTGACTCCGAAGGAGGCGAAAAGAAGGGCCGGCGCGGCGGGAGGAGCCCCGGGAGGGAGTGGGGGGNCCCTCCCCCGCACCCCTTTTGCCCTAGCCCACCCGGTTGTTTCCCTGCCCCCAGGGCCTCTCTCTCAAACCCGCCGCAGAGCTGCGATCGTGTTCCCCAAAGAGCCCCCGGGGCCCGCGTGGGTGAAGGGTCCGCTCTCGAGCCTTGGCGGAGTGGCAGCTCATTCCGTCAGGGCAGCCTTCGTTCCTTTGCGGAATATTTGCAAAAAGCCCACCTCTGGGACCGTGAAGGGGACCACACTGGCGTCTGCCCTCGGGCTGCCAAGGCTTCAGACCCGATCAACCACCCTAATCAGGGCAGACGGCTTTAAAATAAGGCAGCCTTCACAACGTGCCTTCTATTTCCTAGCTGTGTGGACCTGACAAGTCTTAAAGTCAGCTGGGCCTCAGTTTCTTCCTCTGTGAAATGGGCATGATAGCATTGCTCAAGTGAGAATTCCAGTCCTGAGCCTAGTACGGCCCAACAGGTGATGTTCTCCATCAGAGGCGGGATGCGATAGCCACTGGGAGCAGTTCGAAGCAGCGCGAGAGAGCAGGCAGAGAGTGAGCTGAGCCTCACGGCGGGATGTGAAAGGCTTTTGGAAGGAGTGGGCATCTGCTTTGTTTTCAAAGGAAAGGTAGGTCTTATGAACCAGAAATGGGAGAGGCGATCGGGAGGAAAACGGCATTCCAGGCAGAAAGCACCAACGAATCAAGAGCCTAGAAGCAGTACATGCGGGGCGGCTGATGGTAATAACAAATTTTGTCATGGGAACCAATTGGGTCACAATGCAAGACAGCTCATGATTTAAGGGGCCAGGTGCCTGAGCGGCCAGGACAGAGGGTGCTGTCAGAATTCGGAGAGGCCCAGCGTGGTCCCAAGTAGGGTTTACTGCTGGCTTGTATGGTGCTTTGTGAGAGTTAATGACACCCCTTCTGGGAGACCATGTGAGCAGAGCCCAGGGCGTGTTTCAGCCCTATCCTCTACCCCCAATCCTCTTGGGTTGAGCAGTGTACAACCTTTATAACCATGCTGGCTTATGGGGAAGGTGAGTATGGAGCTGGGGATTCAACCAGTCTAACGTGGTTATGGAAGCAGTTGGGGGAAGCCAAGAGTTCTCGATTCTAATGGATCAGAGCTAGAATGCAGGGTTCTGCCGTTTTACTAACTGACCTAGCCTTAATTTCTTCATTCACAGTATGGGGTAATAGTATTGCCTACATCGTGGGGATTTGAGGTTAAATCAGTGAGACCTGAAGCCATAACTAGGGTAAAACCTAGTTCAATAAATGTTACTTCTGGAGGCTCCTAGCTGGCTCAGTCGGTTGAGCGTCTGACTTCAGCCCAGGTCATGATCTCGTGTCGCCCGAGTTCGAGCCCCGCGTCGGGCTCTGTGCTGACAGCTCAGAGCCTGGCGCCTGCTTCGGATTCTGTGTCTCCCCTTGCTCTCTGCCTCTCCCCTGCTTGCGCTCTCTCTCTCTCTCTCTCTCTCTCAAAAATAAGCATTAAAATTTTTAAAAATAAATAAATGTTACTTCTGTTACTGTGTTCATCGTGCTCTTGGCCAGCATCCGTCACTCCTAGGAGCTGGTCTGCCAAATGTTGAACTTTGTAGCCACTCAAGGGCCGTCAGCTGGGGCGGGGGGGAGGGGGGTGTCCAGAGATGAAAAGGTTGGGAGAGAAGGGGAAGGATCTGGTTTCTCCACAAACCATTTCACAGGAACGGAAGACTGCCTTTGCATTCCCACCAGGGCCGGGGCTCAAGTGCATTCAGAGATTTCAGAGTCCAGTGATTGGAGGGCCCAGATTAAGGGGTGGAGTCGGGGGCCAGGCGTGACCTAGGGCTCTAACCCAGGAACCTTACTCCCTCCCCCCGTTTTCCTTGGCTCTTTGACCTCATCCTGCTGGAATGTTCTCTCCGTGGAAAGGAGCAGTGATCCACAGAGCTCATCAACTGCTGGCCCTCAAGGGGGCCCTAACTGCATTGTTACTGTTTACACAGCGTCTGGAAGAAGAATGGTAATTGTTCTCTCAATATGGACCACCAGATGCTTGTGACAAGAGTCCAGGAGGAACAGCCAGAGGCAGCCCGGCCGCCATCCCCAGCCACTCTCAGTCCTGGCTACCTGGATACTTTTTCTCTAAAAGTCTTGGTTCGCCTGTCTGAACGTGACAAGAAACAAAGGAGTTGAGCCGGTCTAGGCAGGTGGCGCTGACCTGATGTGCGTGGTAGACCTCACGGCATTTGTCTGTGCGATGTCTCCCCCTCCCCTTCCTAGGCGCAATCACAGTACCGCCCTGAGGCCTTGGGCACCCTGACTAGGCCTAGCCAATCCCCGTCATCTAGCCAAAGAGATTGGCCTCTGGACACGTGACTTGGGCTGGGCCAATCAGGGTGCTTCCTTGCGTCTATCTGTGGATGCTAAAGAGAGATTGTGTCTCGTCTTCAGGGTCCGTAAACCTGGATGAAGGAGCTGTGACCCCCCCACTTCCCCATCGCCTACATCAACCTCAGAGAGAAGTCCAGCCAAAAGATGGAAAAGACCTAGAGGGAGACCAAGACAGAGATGGAAAAAGAAATATAAGTTGCTATCTCCTGAATTTTCAGAGTCCTTGAAAAAAGCTTGCTTTCCGTATGTAGCTTCATGCCACTCACCCTGCCTCCAATGGCCACACATCTCCTGCAAGGCCAAGCCCAAGTTTCTGGCAGTGACCTCCACAGCCCTGGAACCCCATCTCATCAGCCGCCCCTTGCTGTCTGCACTGTGTCCAAAAGACAAAGATTATATGTATACACGCTGTATACGTATATGACCATACACATATCTGCGCATGTGCTTTTTCTTTGTCAGTAGGCTTCACCCCCGGCACAAAGCCCGATGTGGGGCTTGAACTCACAGCCTTGACATCAAGACCTGAGCTGAGATCAAGAGTCAGACCCTTAACCAACTGAGCCACCATGGCACCCCTATATGAGCATACTTTTAACTTACATAAATAGTTTGTGTTTTAGACGCCAATCTGTTTCTTACTTTCTTCCCCACTCACCATTGTTTTGAAGCTCTATGCGCGTTGCTCTGTATACATCTAGCTAGTAGCTTCTAACGGCTGACAATTACTCAGTGATTCGGATCTACGCCGATCTGCCCTCCACTCTCCCATGGAGGGAATGATACCCCGTGTCATCAGAAACAGCACTGGAGGAACATCACTATACTGATACGGCTGAGAATGTCTTTGGGATGTGTACCTAGGAGTAAAACCAGTAGACTTAACTTTGTTGTTGTTTTTAGAGAATTTTTTTTTTTTAGTTTTACTGGGGTATAATTGATGTACTAAAAATTGCATACATTTAACTGCAGACATCTGGGTGACTGTGGACAGAGGTCCACACCCATGATGCCATCACCTCCAAAAATTTTGCACGGACTTATCACCATACTGTTCTCCAGAATGACTGCTCCGGGCTACCGTCCACAAAAGTGCCCATGTCCCTGCCACCACTTGGCATTAACTAGCTTTTTCATATTTTCAACATACTAGGGCTATTCTGACATGTTCTTGGGTTTTTTTTTTTATTTTAATGCTTATTTTTGAGAGAGAGAGCATACAAACATGCGCACACACGGAGGAGGGCCAGACAAAGGGAGACAGAAATTCCAGAATGGGCTCCACACTGACAACAGAGAGCCCAATGCGGGGCTCGAACTCAAAAACCCGGAGATCATGACATGAGTTGAAGTCGGATGCTTAACTGAGCCACCCACACGCCCTGACACATTCTTGGTTTAATTTACCTCCCTTGACTAGTGAGATGGAACATTTCTTCATATTCTTGTTAAGTTTGTGGGTTTCTTCCTCTATAAATTGCTGATTCTTATCTTTTGACCTTTTTCCCAGTAGAGTTATTGTCTTTCCCTTGCTGATTTGTGAGAGCGCCTTCTCTGTTTTCCTGTGTGCCCCCTTGTTGGCAACAGATATTTCCAGCATCTCCTCCAGTCCATTATCGTCCTAGTAACTGTAACTGCATTGTATTACATTGAAAGAGAGACATTATTCCTGATGTTATTAAATTCATCTCCTTCCCCCCCCTTTTTTTGAGACTTACACTTTGGGGTTTTTGAGGTTTTGCTTAAGAATGTCCTTTCCAAGGGGTACCTGGGTGGCCCAGTTGGCTAAGCATCTGACTTTGACTCAGGTCACGATCTCACAGTTCGTGAGTTCGAGCCCTGTGTCAGGCCCTGTGCTGACAGCTGGGAGTCAGGAGCCTGCTTCGGATTCTTGTCTCCCTCTCCCACAGTTTGTGAGTTTGAGTCCCGCATCAGGCTCCCTACTGTCAGCACCGAGCCTGCTTCAGATCCTCTGTNAAAGCCTGCTTGAGATTCTCTTTCTCCCTCCATCTCAAAATAAATAAATAAATAAACTTAAAAAAAAAAAAAAAGGCCTTTTCCAACCCTTTTCTTAGGAAGGAGAACTGGTGGCCACAGGTGGGCGGTCACAGCCCAGGTTGCCCGGTGGGGCCAGAGGCCTAGGTGAGTGGGGACCACGCATCGACAACCCAGCCGTGTGGCCTGGATGAGTCGCCGGCCACATTCAGTGTCTCCATTGGGAAAATGGGCATGAGACCAACTCTTAGGTTGCCCAACTCTTAGGGTTGCTGGGACAGCCTGGTATGAGACACATGTCAGCACTTAACTGAGCACCTGCCACGGTGTGGGCGTCTGTAGATACCGTTGTTGTTCCCTGCTGTCTGAGTGTCCTCTGGCTGCCCTAACAAATTACCACAAGCAGGAGGGCCAAACCCAGTAGAAATGTATTCTCCCAGTGTCCTGGAAGCCAGAAGTCTGAGAGCAAGGGTTTCAGGCAGGGCTGGCTCATTCTGGAGGCTCTGGCGGAAAACATGTCCTGTGCCTGCCTCGTGACAGGGCAGCGAGCTTTGACCTTCTGTGGTTTGTAGCTGTGTCACTCAAGACAGATGTGTCTCTGCATCTGTCTTCATGTGACCTTCTCCCTGGGTGTCTTCACGCGGCCTCTCCTGGGCCCACATTAATCCAGTCCGATTCCATCTAAACTGCGCTAGACCCATATAGACCCTATGTCCAAATAAGGCCACCTTCTGTGGTTCCATGAATTTGGGGGGAGGACACTGTTCAATCCCCTACGCCTGCTTTGGGGAGCGTCGAGTCCAGCAGATGAGATGGGAGAGGGATGCGTCATATTGTGATGTGGAGTCAGGTCCAGCCCAGGAACAACGGCAAAGAGGCTGTGCTCAGAGTGATGAGGGCCACTTGTCCGTGGGGGCGGGGTTTGAACCTTGCTTCTGGTTCAATCCGGAATTTGCTAAATGGTGATGGGCCAGATGACCTGCACAGGAGGAAGACCCAGCTTCGAGCAAGACCACCTAAGGCTGTTTGCTTGAGAAATGGTCAGATTTAAGATATGTGTGAAATAGAAGACAAGCAGGTGAGCATATGGAGGGCCTCAAGCTAAACAAGAAGCTTGAATTGTATCTGGAGGCAATGAAGGGCCGCTGTAGGTTTGAGTTTTCTGTAGTGTATCGGCAGAGGCTTCATCTTGACTTTAATGCCTGCTAATTTAGCTCTGAGGTGCTGGGCTGGCTGTCTCCTTGGGCAAGCCCCCATCACACCTCAGTCTGCCCCTTGCGATGCTGTGTGCAGGGCCATATTCCACAGTGCGCTCAATTTTAGTCTCACGGTAATTGTGAGACCTACCGCTCCCCGCAAAGCACGGGCATTCACAACTAGAGGTTCTATTTTAGCGGTGCCTTCTCTGAAGAATATGCAGTGACCGTTTGGAAAAGGATCAAGTTAGATCCCTACCTCACACCCTATGTCAGAATAAACTCCCAAGGGGCCAGAGCTCTTATGTGTCAAAAGCGAAACCATACGCGTGCCAGAAGAAAACAGCATGAGCAGATTTTTTTGTACTCAGGAATGGGGAAATTTTTTTTCTAAAAATGGCCAAAAAGAAGCAATAGAAGAAAAGGCCTACAAACTAGATGGCCTCCCCCAAAGAAAACAAAATATCTTTTGCGTGGCAAGAAGAAAATAAGCAAAGTCAGAACATAAATCAGCAGAGAGAAAATGTTTGCTACTTATAGAACAAGCCTTCTAATATATACAGAGAACTCTTGGAATCTTTAAAAAAAACACACACACACTCAATTATTTCATAGCAAAAAAGGGCAAGAGACATGAGCAGAAAGTTCACAGAACAAGAAATGTAATTGAGTTCAGACTTCTGGCCTCCATGAACCACAGGGGAATAAATTTCTGTTGTCTCTTTTTAAAATTGTTTTTAATGTTTATTTATTTTTGAAAGAGAGAGAGAGAGAGAGAGAGCAGGGGAGGGGCAGAGAGAGGAGACACAGAATCTGAAGCAGGCTCCATGCTCCGAGCTGTCAGCACAGAGCCTGATGTGGGGCTCGAACTCACAAACCGTGAGATCATGACCTGAGCTGAAGTTAGAAGCTTAACAGACTGAGCCACCCAGGTGCCCTATGATATCCTGAATAAATAAACAGCCATGACTTTATAGTGATACTCAAATTTAAGGGGAAAAAAGAGGAGAAGAGAGCAAAAGATCCAGTTATGCCAACACCTTATGATGAAAATCAGCAATTAAATGGAAAAGATTAGGAGTGCCAGGGTGGCTCGGTCTGCTCTTGATTTCAGCTCAGATCATGATACCAGGGTCATAGGATTGAGCCCCAGGCTGGGCTCTGCACTGAGCGTGGAGTCTACTTGGGATTATCTCTCTCCTCTGACCCTCTCCCCTGCTTGCATTCTATCTCTCTAAAAAAAATTAAGTAAGGGGCGCCTGGGTGACTTAGTCGGTTAAGTGTCCGACTTCGGCTCAGGTCATGATCTCATAGTTCATGAGTTTGAGCCCCGCATCAGACTCTCTGCTGTCAGCATGGAGCTCACTTCAGATTCTCTGTCTCCCTCTCTCTCTGCCACTACCCCACTTGCTCTCTCTGTCTGTCTCAAAAATAAATAAATAGACATTAAAACTTAATTAATTTTTAAAAGAGAGAGGAAAGATTAATCATTTACATTTCTCATCTTTGTTCATCTAACGAGGGAAAGCTCTTCTTTCCAGAAAAAATGCTTGATAACAAACATAGAAGGAATGATAGTATCCCAAGAATCACCATTTGCAAACTCCGGTGAAGGGACTGACTCAGGCCACGACCAGCAGTGGCTGCTGAGCCCATTAGGGAAAGGCCGTGGCAGAGAGAGCGCTCACGTAAGGACAAACCTACTCCACACAGGCTGCTTCTCAACTCACTTTTATTTTTTTAAATATTTATTTATTTTTTGAGGAGGGGGGAGGGACAGAGAGAGGAGGAGACACAGAATTGGAAGCAGGCTCCAGGCTCTGAACTGTCAGCACAGAGCCCGACTCAGGGCTCGAACTCACAGACTGTGAGATCATGACCTGAGCCGACTTCAGGTGCTTAATCGACTGAGCCACCCAGGCGCCCTTCAACTCACTTTTATAATGGAGAGACCCAGCTGTCACAACTTTAACCAGCTGACCAAACTGCATATCCCTAAGGTGGGGCAAGCTGAGATTCGGGATGTCCAATACCATGCAGCCCACAGCTATGGCAGGGCGGGGCAGAGGGTAGCTACACCAAAAACATCCCACCTGAATCTATTCAAGCCTTGGCCCCAACTTCCAGTCAACACGGGAGTGGAGGTTCAGATTCAAGGCACCATGAGAAATCAGACAAATCCAGAATGCAGGACCTTCCACCAGACTGGTCTAAGCTATAACAGGTGAGAAACAAAAACAAAAAACCAAAAAGCCACTACAAAAAAAAAGTCAACATCAAAAGAAACGTGTAGGGGGCGCTGTTGTGTCAAACAGGAGACTAAAGAAACCTACAAATGCCCTGCTTGAAATTAGACAGGATCCTGATTCTAAAAGAGCGACTCTAAAAGAAAACTGGGGGAAACAGCAAAAATGTGAATATGGGCAGGATATTCAATGGTATTGGGGAATTATTGCTAATTCAATAACTGTAGTGACGTGATGATGTAAGAAGAATCTGTTTTCAAGAAATACACACTCAAGGGATGCCTGGGTGGCTTAGTCGGTTAAGCGTCCGACTTTCGCTTAGGTCATGATCTCGTGGTTCGTGGGTTCGAGCCCCGCGTCGGGCTCTGTGCTGACTGCCAGCTCAGAGCCTGGAGCCTGTTTCAGTCTGTGACTCCCTCTCTCTCTGACCCTCTCCTGCTCACGCTGTCTCTCTCTCTCCTAGAAATAAATAAAACATTAAAAAAAAAGAAATATACACTCAAGTATTTATGGGTGAAGTGTCATGATGTCTGCAATACACCTCCGGAATGTTTTATGAGAACAGAACGTATTTCTACATGCATACATATGCATAGAGAAAGATAAACCACACTTGGCAAAGGTAACTATTGTTGAATAATGGTGGTGGATCTATAGGTGATCATTAGAAGTGTTTCATTTACTTTCTTGCTTGAAATTTTTCATAATTGGGGCGCCTGGGTGGCTCAGTCGGTGGGGCATCCGACTTCGGCGCAGGTCATGATCTGGCAGTTCATGGGTTTAAGCCCCGTGTCAGGCTCTGTGCTGACAGCTCGGAGCCCGGAGCCTCTTCAGATTCTGTGTCTCCCTCTCTCTCTGCCCCTCCCCTGCTCTCTCTCTCTTTCTCAAAAATAAAACATTAAAATTTTTTTTAAAAAAGAAAATTTTTCATAATAAGAACTTGAAAACATACTTGAAGATCAAAAAAGAATGGAAATACGCAGCGAAGGTGATCCCTGTACCTCCACTTTTCCCATCTGTGGAAATGAAGGGCTGGCTGGGATGCTTTGTTCTTAAATTGTGGCAAAATACATGGAACACAACATTTACCATCTTATTCTCTTTCAATGCCCAGTTCGGTGGCCTGAAGTACGTTCACATTATTGCATAACCATCAGCACCACCAGCCTCCAGAACTTTCTCATCTTGCAAAATTGAAGCTCCGCCCCCATTAAACACTAACTCCTCACTTCCCCTCCCCCAGCCCCTGGCACACACACACCCCCAATTCTACTTCCTGTCTCTAGGACTTTGACTTCCGTAGGTCCTTCATATGTGTGGGATCGTACAGGATTTGTCCTTCTGCGTCTGTCTGACTTCACTCAGCCTCATGTCCCTTACGTCATCTGTGTTGTTGTTTTATACATGCGTATTTATTTGCTTTTGAGAGGGAGAGCGTGAGTTGGGAGGGGCCGCGCGAGAGAGAATCCGTAGCAGGCTCCACGCTGTTGGTGCAAAGTCCAACGCAGGGCACAAACCCACCAACTTCGAGATCATCATCTGGGCTAAAGTCATATGCTCAACCGACTGAGCCACCCAGGTGCCCCCACGTGTGTCCTTTTGAACCGACAAGCCACTCATCCTGCAGAATTACACGACGTAACACCTTCCAAGGACGCACTGTGAGTCACGAGGGCGTTGGGTTGCCACCTTCTGCCCAGCATCTAGGTCGCTTTCTGGAGCGAAGGAGACCTTCCTGCACACTCGTGGGGTGATAAGAAGCAGCAGGAGAAAAACGCTGTCCTTTAGGGGCTCTGATAAAACGGTAACTTGAAAATCAGCGAAGGCAGCCAGTGCATGCAAAACAGATGTAAACTGGGTATAAATCCCACTTAGCCTGTGTGGACTGGGCTCTGGTGCCAGCCTCCCTTGATGATCGGTTCTCAGCTTCCCGTCACTTGGTCAACAATCCAAGTGGCAAAATGCTCCCGCGGACTGAAAGGGACGAGGCTTGTGTGGCGCCTCCACCCTGTCTGGCCCAAGTAGGCGATCACGACGCTTTCGTTCCTTCCTCCCGTCTGCAGCCCCTGAGTGAGTTTCCTGTGTGCATCCAGGGAACATGAACGCGGAAGTCATCGGGAGTTGGCGGAGCAGTAGCCAAATGTCAGGTGTTTCATTAGTAATCCACCTGCCTTGTATATGAGCACAGCCCACCTCATAGCACTGCCCTGTTTCTCTGCCTTTTTTTTCTTCTTTTATGCCCTCAGCAGCTATGGCTGCTCTTGACTCTCTCATTAAAGAGAGAAATTGCAGCATTCTATCACCAGCTATTGACTATTTCTGCCGAGAAATGATAACCCACACATATAAAGTGTTTTAGCATTTATAAATGTTTTTGCATGCATCGCCTCATTTGCTACCTGCCCAACAACACCAAGGTAGCCTTATCCTTAGCCCCATTTCAGAGATGTAAAGTCTGAGGCTCAGGGGAAGCCAGTCCCCGCTCGAGGTCATGCAGCTGGTGTGAGTCGAGACCAGGCTGCGTCTGGACACCACAATGATGCTTCCGTTTCACCCCAGTGACTGGAGAATTAGACACCCTCTCCGTTGATTGCCACTGGGGACTTATGTTTTATCAGACATAGATGGTACACTGAGGTTTGAGGCACTGAAACAACAGTCACCATTATGAAGGGCTTTCTTTTTTTAAGTTATTAGTATTGAGAGACAGAGAGAGACAGCGTGAGCAGGGGAGGGGCAGAGAGAGGGGGAGACAGAATCTGAAGCAGCTCCAGGCTCCGAGCTGTCAGCACAAAGCCAGACGCGGGGCTCAAACCCAGGAACCGCGAGATCATGACCTGAGCTGAAGTCAGACACTTAACCAACTGAGCCCCCCCAGGTTCTGCTATGAAGGGCTTTCAGGAAGGTTGGGAGGCCAGGGTCCCAGTCCTGGCTCTGCTTCTTAGGATTCCCAAGGCCTCAGTTTCCCCTTCTGAAATCTCAGGTGGCTGAATGTGGTTTCCCCGCCTCCCCAGCCTCCTTCCAGGGGCTTTCCCAGCTGCTTCAGGGAAATTGTTGGACACTTTCTGGGGAGGGTTCCTGGTGAAAAGTCACTGTTGGGGAGGATGGAGCATGTTGGGGTCCCCACGTGCCCTGATTGACACTCCCAGCAGGTTGCTGGGAAGCACCGGGCAGGAACGCAGGCCCTTTCAGGCTGGGGACCCACACCCTTGCCTGAGCAGAGCACCCCTCCATCCGTGCTTCTCTGAGGCAAACAGACCACCTAGCGAAGTGAGCGCACCCCGGAACCCGGCCTCATGGTCTCCCAAGGCTGTTTCTTTGTCCCCATCTGGAGCTTTGCGGAGGCAGGAGGGTTGAGCTCACACACTGGGGGAGCCTGTCTGACTGTGTGGTACCGATAGCAAAGGAGCAATGAAGATTTATGCGGACTGAAAAACATTATAGGGACGCATACATTCGTGCAGAGGGGAGAGAGCCTGGAAGAGGGAAGTCAGAAGGAGGGGGGAAGGGAGGAGGGAAAAAGAAACTAAAAGAATACAAATCGGGAGATGCATACTGTTTTACTTTTTTGTTTCTACTCGGATCACTCTTGTAATGTAAGCAGTAATTAGATGGATGGATGCGCGGATGGGTGGACGCACGGTGGCTGGACGGAAGGTCGGATGTTTTCAGGCTGTTTTTTTTGCCGCAGGAGAAGGAGGCAGGAGCGCCACCGTGTGGCGATCTGGTGAATTGCTTCATCTGGAAGAGCCGCGCGCCCGGGGGGTGGGGCTGTCGGCCCCCAGGGCACCGCCGACCTCGAGTCCCGGGCTGCGGGGCTCCCGCCTCTTCACCTCCCTGCATCTCTTGGCAAGCAGCCTGGGCCGGGAACGAACCCCACCATCTCCCTGAATGACTGAGTCACAGCAGGACAGAGATGGGCGCAGGAGGCGGGGGGCCTAGGGCGCCGAATGCCCCCCCCCCCACCGGGGGTCCTCAAGTCCGGGGCGGCGGGTGGACTCAGCTCGCGTTTGTTGCATCCTGCACTCTGTGCGCGTTCTAAGCCGGGGCCAGAAAGGGGCCCCAGGTCACACTGCTCATGCTGTGCGCTGGCACCACAGCCCGGACGCCCGCTGCCCACCCGGCAGGGCACGTTCGCCGTCCTCACCTCCCTGGCCGCGCCCGAGCCCGCCCGCACGCGTCTGGGGTGTCGCCCCAGAGGGTAGGGGGCTGTGCACACGGCCCACTGCCGGGCCCTCGGGAGCAGCAGCTTTGCTCACTCAGCCTCGCCGCGCTTCCTGCGGGCCAGCGTCGGGAGGTCAGGCTGCGCCGCTGCCGGCGACAGAGGACTCCCTAGCGTCCCTCCCTGTGGGCAGTTGCTGGTCCCATCGAGAAGCAGCTGAGTGCCCACTGACAAAGAATCCAAGCGCTGTCGTGGGTGGTCCCGGGGATTGTGGGCATCTGGGAAGGCTTCCTGGAGGAGGTGAGAGCAGAACCGAGCTGAACACGGGGAAGGGGAAGGGCAAAGGCAGGGACTGGGATTGGGTCTCCAGCAGGGCCTAGACGCAGCCTGTCCGAGTGACAACGAGAGGACGCGTAGAAACTGGAAGGTGGGAGGTGGAAGCCACGGCCCAGGGCCCCTCCTGGCCTTACTCTGTGTAGACAGAGAACCGCTCTCCGCCGGAACCTACCCCAGGCTCCTGGAGGTTTGGGCAGGAGGGTGGGCCAGCCCTGGCCAATGAGAGACCCCGGCCCCGCCCACCGGGACGGTGATTGGCGCAGGGGTGAGGGCTTCTGGCTGGGCTGGGCCAATCAGAGTCAGCCTGGGCCTTTTCTTGAAACCCCCCGGAAAGGGGCTTCTTCGCACTGGTGTTTCCTCGAGCGCGGCCCCGCCGTCGGGGATCTCAGCCCCGGGGTAAACGCCGGCGGAGAGGAAAGCGAAGCTGAGCGATGGAGACAGACGGATGCACGCGCGGATTCGTCATCCCTTCACCCCTTCACTCTGTAGAAACACCACTGGTGTTTCCCTCTGTTCTCAGCCTTGGGGACCCGGCCGTGAGCCAGGCCGACTCCATCCCGGCTCCTGTCTGCTTCTGTTCGGTGTAGACAGTCAGGCCAAAAATATACCCAGCGAATAAGAAGGCAATAAATCAACAGGACAATTTCAGAGAGTTATGAATACCACGAAGAATAAAGAGGATGATGGGGCAGAAAGTGGCTGGGGGGGAAGGCCTTGCCTCAGGGGGCGGTCAAGGAGGTCTCTGCAGAGGAAGCATTGCGAGTCAGCCACGGGGAGATCTGGAAGTAAGGCCATCCAGGCAGAGGGGACGGCAAATGCAAATGTCCTGAGGCGGGAATGAATGAGATCCAGACAATATCATCTGGGCATCTGGATCCAACCATGCCTGAAGCTGACCCTTTTCAGCGACAAGAACTAATGGTTTTGTTGTTGTTATCAAACTCGTATAAATGGGGGTTCTGCAACTTGCTTCCCAAAAAGTGCTGTCATTCGAAAGAGGTCTGACACTGTGAAAAACACTGAATGCTGGTCCCTGAAGCTGAGGTTTGTGCCCTATTAGGTAAAGGGAAATCGCTGAAGGTTTTTAAATCAGGGAGGGATTTTCCTGACCTGCTCCTCCTTTCTTCTCTAGACTCATCTCTCCAATGTTCTGCCCTCCGCTCCCTTCTTCTACCCTCTACCCTCCACCCGTACTGACCTTGGCTGCTGTCAGTTCCCTGAAGGTCCTGCCTCCAGCTCTTTGACGATGGTGTTCCTCTTTTTAGACATTCTTCCGTACTTTCCTTCTCCCAACTAACTCACCTGGCAACCTAGATGTCACTTCCACTAGCTTCATTAACTCTCCTTACTCCCCAGTCTGGGTTCATTTCCCCATGTCCATGCTCCTTTGCATACAATTATACATCACAGCACTTATCAGCCCGATTTGTAAATTTCAGGGTACTCTGTCCCACCTGCTAGACCAGGAAGGAGCTCACGATGGCTCGTGCTTGGTTTTATATACATATATATGAATGAGAGCAAGGGAAGGGTAAAGAGAGAGGGAGACACAGAATCCAAAGCAGGCTCCAGGCTCTGAGCTGTCAGCACAGAGCCCGACGCGGGGCTCGAACCCACGAACCACCAGATCACGACCTGAGCCCAAGTTGCACGCATCTGGCAACTAGCAGGCGCTCAATAGACATGTATTAGCGAATACAGGTAGAGACTGAATCCCCCCCAAATTCATGCTGAGACCCTAATCCCAGTATGGTGGCATTTGGAGGTGAGGGCTTTGGGGAGGTGATTAGGTTAGATGAGCTCATGAGGGTGGGGCTCTCATGATGAAATTAGTGTCTTTACAAGAAAAGTACAAAAAGCCAGAGCTTGAGCGTCTCTCATTCTCTCTCTCGCTCTCTCTCTCGCTCTCCAATTCTCCCTCCATCCTTCTCTACCTGCCTCTCTGGCAAGTGAAGACTCAGCAGGAAGGTGGCCAGCTGCAAACCAAGAAGCATGTCCCCACCAGAAACAGACTCTGCAGGCACCTTGACCTTGACCTTCCTGGTCTCTGCGAGAAATACACGTTGTTTAAGTCCCCCGGTCTGTGGTATTTGGTTGCAGCCCAAGATGACTAAGACAGGGAGGGAGTGCAGAGGGAAAGAGGGAAGAAGGGGGAGCGTGGAACACGAAAGGCGTCAGTAATAACTTGAATAAACGAGTGGCTGGACCAGCCCAGGGATGCTGGGGGCATCAAGCCCTTGGGAGATGGCGCTTCATTTCCCAGGCTGCCTGCTAAGGCCAGTGGTGTTGGAGGGGACCCGCAGGCTGGGAGGTCTCAGACGGCAAGGGCATGCCTGATGCAGCCTGGGGGCTCTGGGGGCTCTGGAGGCCTGGACCCTCCTCTCCTGCACAGGGATCCGGGCAGCTCCGGAGAAGGCCTGCTTTCACTCCCATTCCAGGCGGGGATTCCAGTCTAGGAAGAGAGTCCCCGAGTTGGTTACTAAAGGAGGGCCGATAAAGTTGTGGGATCATAACCTTAGAGTGGCCGCTGGCCTGCGTCTACCGCATTCAGCAGCTTTACCCCAAACAATAAAATACCCCAAATGCAGAGAGTGGTTGGTAAAGTCAGCCACGCAGAGCTGCGAATCCACTAACTATGTTAGTAAAAGACGCAGGAGAATTTGGGAGGCTCTAAATAAAATAACACTCGGTGGAAAAAGAAAGACCCACGGGAAAAGCAAAATATAAGTTTTTAGCGTTTATTCATTTTTGAGAGACAGAGTGCAAGCGGGGGAGGGGCAGAGAGAGAGGGAGACAGAATCCAAAGCAGGCTCCAGGCTCAGAGCTGTCAGCACAGAGCCCGACGTGGGGCTCGAACCCACGGACTGTGAGATCATGACCCGAGCCGAAGTCGGACACTCAACGGACTGAGCCACCCAGACAGCCCCTACATAAGCAAAATATAGATATGCACGTATAATACAGTGAGGATGGGGAAGAAATGGGATTTTTTTTCTTAATGTCCTGGGATTATTTTGTAAGTTTTCTGCATAATGACAAACAGCTCCAGCTGACTGTTGGCAGTATGCAACATCCAAAGAATATTCCAGATGCTTCTACACTCTCTCTCCACCAAGGAGAGAGGCCAAGGGCTGAGGGCCGTGGTCCGTGTGCGGCCTGTGCTGGGACCCGCGCCCCCGCAGCGTCAGGCAGGCCCAGATGACCTCCAGGCGGGACCCAGTCGCAGACCAGCCTCGCCCAAGACTCCCTTTCTCCCCCTGTCGGGACCTGCATTTTAACTCGGGGCTTCCTGTCTCCAAACATGTTTTCTTTATGAGGGAAACCTAATCTCTCCCGCGCTGGGCCGGGAAGGCATGCAAATCAGCCTAACAGTGCTCTGTTTTGTGAGTTCTCCTCTTATGCAAAACCTCCTGAGATAAATCAGTCATCCCGTAAGCCCTGGGACGCTTGAGGGGCACAGGAGGAAGAAGGTGGGGGATCAGGGGACGGGGCTCCGTGCCAAATGGGATGTGATGTCCAAGACGGGCTGTCCCCAGCTCCCCCCCCCATATCCTTGAGGCCACCAGATGGCGACACACGCGGGGCCTGGGGAAGAGCCGCAGGGGGCTGAGCTGGCCGAGGGGGCTGGCTCAGGCCAAGGGGAGCGCCTGGGCTGACCCTTCACCTGTTCTGGGGTCAAGTTTAGGGAAGCGTGCATTTGACCTCTCTTCTCAAAGGCCACCTCCACAAGGACAGGCGGAGGCTCTCTCAGGGCCCTTTGAAGCCCGGCGCTCCCGGCTTGGGATGGACCGAGAGAGACAGAGAGGAAGGAAGGACTAAAGAAGTGACGAGTTTATACAAAATCAGGTGTACAAGTAAGTGCTCTGTTTTAACTTTTCACTTTTAAAATGGGATGGTGTAGCCACTCCTTTCTCTTCCAGCAGACGCTGTTTGGAGGTCCGGGGTGCGGAGCGAGCAGAACGGCCCCCAGGATGGAGGGCTGGCTGGCGGGAGCGCGCCTTGTAGCCGGGGAAGCTTTGATAAGCAAATGGTGCCCCGCGCTCGGGCGCTCTCTATTGGCTGTGCCTTCACCGCCAGATTTTGACACAAATAATCAGATTGAAAATCAAGGAGGGGAAGAGAAGAGGAAAAAAAAAAAAAAAGAAACGGAGAGAGTGAGAGAGGGAAAGGGTTGGGGAAAAAAAGGAGAAGTATCTGTTGGAGCACAGAGTCCGAGGTTGACGGAGAGGAGCCGATCCCCAGAGAGGCTGAGAGAGGTTCCCACCAAGACCACGAGCGACACCGGGTGAGTGCTCCCTTCCAGCCTCTTCTTTCTAAATTTGCATGTCTGACTTAGATTGTTTCCAGGCGGGTTCCTCGGGCCCTCCTGCAGTCCTGGGAAGAATAAGGTGGGCTGGGAACTCTCTTTCATGGTGCGGCTTTCAGTCTTTGAACCCAGTGGGAGACAGAGCCGTATGGGAATTACGCCCCCTGCCAACCCTGCATAAGTACCCTTTCCAAAACTCGATCACCAGGGATCACCTGCGTGTGCGAACTCATACCCAGGGGCCTGGGCAGAGCATGGGAAGACACTCTTCCATGTGCCTGNCCCGCCCAGCACTCTGAACTTTCCTTGTCTATAAAATAGGTGTGAATTCAAGTTCCTGGGTCACTTTGAGAACGAGTGCCCTCTCATCCAGAGCCTCGTGAGGGGAGAGGGAGAGCGGCTTGTCCACCGCCCCCGGGCCCCCAGCTTCCCGGAATAAGAGGCTGTAAAAGGGCACGTGGCGTCCCAGTCTTTTCTACCTAATTTTGGAGAAAAAGCCAAGTTTATAGTCTGGGCGTCTGGGGTGAGATACCGGCTCTAAAATAAGGTTTGTTAAGGCAAAGGGTGGTCAGTTTTCTGAGAAAGTCTGAAGCGTTCAAGAGTCTCCCAGAGGAGGGAAAATAAATTTGCAGGCTCCGTACTTGGATCTGGTGCAAGCTATCTGAGGTGCACCTGCCCGCCGGGGCTCACGCCTCCTAATATTCCTTCGTCGGCAGCGAACGGGGAGAAGGTTTCAGTCTTAGTGAGCTGGCAAGTTCCTTGTCCTCAGAGGTGGGACACAGGGACTCTTTCCGGGGGCCAGCATGCTGGTCTCCCTGCAGAACATTCCTGAGGAGCATCAGAGAGCCGGATCCGACTTGGGTTTGGTGGATGGAGCTACTCATAAACAATGCAGAACATTTCCTCGAGGCTTTCAGGAGGTTGGGTGGGGTTGGGGTCCCCTCGGAGAACACAAGGACCCCCGACGTGTCTGGGGCCAGATCGCCACCAGGAAAACAGCCTCATCACATGTGATCTCGACCCTTTTCAGACACGACAGGAAACCTTACCGTCCTTAATTTAGAGGGAGGTTTTTTGTCCATTTGTTTTCAGAAATTCAGACCAGTGGGGGCTGCTCCAATTCGGAGCTGCTCAGGAAATGTGACGCTCCTTCAGTTTGGTTTTTCTTGTAGTAAAATATATAGCACAGGAAAGTGACTGTTTTAACCATTTTTAAGGGCACAGGTCTGTGGCATTAAAGGCATTTACAACGGTGTGCAAATGTCTCCACCGTCCATCTTAACAACTCTCTTCATTTTCTCAAACTGAAATTCTGTCCACATTGAACATTAACTGCCCCCCCTCCCCCCCCCCCACCCAGCCCCTC